>NW_024342467.1:23240311-23425050 GCF_902729225.1 Pteropus medius | reverse complement strand
GTTGTCATGTATCTAGGACCTGTTACTACACTCCTTTACCAGGCTTAGGACAGAGCCACCTCACTGACTGACCTCAACGTGGATGACTCAGCCCCCTCCCCACCCCTCGGAGGCTGGTTGTCGAGCTGCCTGCCGGAAGCACGTTTCCCCCTGAAGTCCCAGCGCGCCCCAACCCAGCACCTCTCATACTGTTGTGCTCTCCCTGTCTTCCCTCTGTTCACAGTACTGCTGTCCCCCATGTGTCAAAATTCAAAACAAATCCTTATACAGCTCCCCTCTCTGGCTTCCCCACACACACACACAATCCCGGCTTTAGACAAAACTCTTCAGTTCATGTCCTACTCTCTAATCGCAATAGCCTTGGTTCATGCCTGGACATTTTAAGGGATCTCCCAGTTATTTCACCAACGTTTCCTGCATGACGACGTTGCCAGGTTTCTTTTACTAATTCACATGCTTTAATAGTTGTGCGAGACGTTTCGTGGCTCCCTTTACCTGTAGACTAAACACCTGTCCTCCGGGCCGGGCTGGGACTCCCTTTCCAGCCGCAACTTAACTGCTGCCCTGGGCACACCTGCCCCCCAGCCCCTCTGCACTGCTCTTTCCCAGGACACAGCTCTGCTGCCCGCCTCCATTCTACCACTCACGTCGTCCCATGTTCTTGTAGAGTCCTTCCTCCCATCTTCACCTTACAAAATGTTATCCATCTTTCAAGATCTAGCTCAAACGCCACCTCCTCCAGGAAGCCTGCAAAAAGAATGGCTTCTTCCTCACAAATCTTAAAACTCTTCGTAATGCTCTCCTGGCACTAATTACATCCCTGCAGGCCATGTGACCTGTTCGAAGGTGCTATTCAAAGGGCAGGTCAACTGCACAGAGCAGGTAAACTAGATATGGATGAGGTGGGGGAACTCGGCTGGTTGATTCCCTTGGACCGCCCTTCGGATGCCCGGTGGCCTAGCTCACGCTGAATGAGATGACCACAGGCCGGAGAAGTGCAGAGTGATACTTTTTATAACCCTGGGCTCTTTGTCACCCTGAAGTACGTTAGGTGATAATTTTGACACTCCGTGAGCCGCATCACCCAGGCTCACAGTCCAGGCTCTGGGCCTTGAACCGTGCGTTTCGGCTGCATTTGGGCTTCACTCTCTTCATCTGCGCCCTTCATGCTGTTTAGAGGCTTGTCGTGGGCAGGCAGTGCCATGGCCTACCACATCACACACGTACCGGTTTGTAAACACATCTGTCATCTCATGACATTGTCGGCTCTCCAAGAATAAGAACCCGTCACGGCACATAAAGAAGTATTATTATCTTTGTAATTATAGTAGATATATGTTAAATGGATGTTTGAGAAATACTTGTTGACTAGATGTTTCTAGGTCATGGAAAGAGAGCGACATTACATTATTTTCACTCTGAGAGGTACTTTTGACGAAAGCATCTTACTGTATTTTTATGTCTACAGTTTAACTCCAGATCAGTACAGACACTAGAAGGCTTTAGCCATAGACTTAATTAGATGGGTCCATAACGCAACATATTGGCTTCACGACATATTTGAAGAAATGAGAAGACTCCCAACAACAAGTGAGTCAGCAGATAATGAGAAATACCAGGAGGAAAGGGGGACAGGACAAAGAGTCCTCCCAGCCAGGCCTCGCCTTTTTATCTGGAAAAGAACACCTTCCCCAGGAATCTGCCTACATCGCACTGGCCAGGCTTTTGTCCCGTGATGATCCCCAGCCACAATGGAGTCGAGAAGACAAATGTTTTTAGTTGGGCTCACCGATCATCACCTTCGATGTTCTGTTGCTAAACATGAAGGAGAGATCATGGCTGTGAGGTAGGCGAGCAGCAGCGTGTGCCTCGTGTGCTATGAGGCAAAGCGCGTCCATGCTCAGATATCACACATTCATGACTGGCTTGACCTCGTGCTCATAGGAAGATGTATCCTCCTCGGTTTAACATCCCACCTGACAGCGCCATCGGGGACAATGCCTTCAGATCTTGCAAAAATAAAATTTTCCATTAATCCGAATTTGTGGACACACAGGAGAAGAGTTCTAACCTCTCCTGGGGTCTGTACATTGAGGACTTGGGTTCAAGGACAGGTAACACGAATAAGACGTGGCGGTCAAACCTCTCTGAAGACATAAACGTGAAAGGGTTTCTTCGAATGACTGTCGTCGCGGCTTCCTCGAGGTTCTTGGCAGAGCAGTCAGCAGAAGTCAGTGTCTCCCAGACCCTCTGTTTACGACTTGTCATAATCGGCTTCCTTCCCGTCTCCCAACTGCCCTCTCATCACCCGACAGCACAGTCTCTTTCCTCCTGCCACACGGAACTCCCAGAAGGTCTCCGCCTTCACCACGGCCGGCCTTCTGGGCCTCGCGCGGGTTGGGTGCCCGCCTGTCTCTCCATCGCATCTCCCGGCCCCTTCTCACCTGCTACGCTTCAGGCACATCAGTCCCCTTTGCCAAGTCAAAATACAAAGTTCATTCCCCGCTTAAGACTTGATAACAGCTCCTCCCTCTGCCTGACACGATCATCTCCTGAGCTTCCCACAACTGCCTTTCAGATCTCAGTTTAAAGGCCACGTCCCTGAGGAGGCGGCCCACACTCTCCATTCTCATGTAGCCCCTTACCCCGCCCAGCACCACCGCCGGCCTATGTTATTCTCCTAAAGCACACCTCACTACCTAAGAATTCTCTCGTTCAATTGTTCTTGTTTCTGCCCTACTAGAATGTTAGAATTATGAGAAAGGAAATTTCGTTTTGTTCACCGCTGTATCTTCAGTACTGGAACACGGCAGATATTCCGTTCATGTTTAGTGAATGAATGAAGCAGTAAAAAGTGAATGTCGCTGCTCTGCCTGTAACGCCCTTCTCCACCAGGTCCCCCTCGTCAGACTCCGAACACCCCACCCCTCACCCCTCGCCCCATCTGATTTAAATGTCTCTCTCCCGTGTTCCTATAGCGTCTTGCCTAGGACAGCATCATTTATATATACTGTCATTCTCGATTACCTGTCCATTTCTCCATCTGACACAAAGTGAGCAAAGCCCAAGTTCGTCATCTCTGAATCAGATGCCAGGCTTTATGAGCACATGCAAAGTAGAAAGAGGCCGGGCAGGAGCCTGACGAGTGGCAATGGGCTGGGATTCCCCCACCCCTCCCCGCGGCAGGGAGCAACCTGTACACCTGCCCGTCAAGGCTCTGCTAGACAGTAACTGTTTAATTCAACGAGGGAGTGAATTTTCTCTCTATGAGCAGTTTTCTTAAAGGCAAAGAAACTAGGGCTGGGGGAGGGACGAGAATTATCAAAAGCTTCCTCTTTCACTGGCACTGTTCTAGGTTGTTCTGTTTCCTTTTTTTTTTTTAACCACTTTTTTGAGATATGATTGACACACGAAGAGCTGGACATGTTAAATGTGTACAACTCGATGAGTTTGGAGATAAGTATACACCTGTGAAACCATCACCACGATCGATGCCATCAGCAGACCCATCACCTCCAACAGTTTCCTCCCATCCTCTTCCCTGCGTGTGTGCCTGTGTGTGTGCATTAAGGACACTTAATTGTAGGTTTTTTCCACACGTGTCATGCACTTCTTACAACAGCCCCATGAAAGAAAGATTAGTCTTATCACTCTGGGATGGAGAAATGGGCTCAGAGCAGTTTTGCAACTTCCCCAAGGTCACAGTGTTGGTAAACAGTGAGTCTGTGACTAAAACCCAGGCCCATCTGACTGTAAGGTTGTCCCCGGCTGACCTTGACTGCGTGGAACATGGCTGCTTGTTCCCAGGAGCCGTGGGTAATGTAAACAGTCCTGCGAGGACAGGTCCGTCTGGGTAAAAGCTTACCTTGTCCCCCCCTTTTTTAGTGTCCCTTGACCCCTAGTGTTGTTGACTGCCTGATGATTGTTTGGCAGATTTAGATTAAAATTCTCTGATATTTCTAAGGCTGTAGCAGAATTGTATTATCGAATAGGAATGTTATTCAATCAAATAATTAAAAATGGATTACCGCTTGTTATGTTTTAGGTTACTTTGCTTTCTTAATATGTTTGCAAGTTTCGTTTTATTGCCGGGAATGGTGATAATGCAACATGCTAAATTTCAGATCCCTGTTGGTTTGTTTCTCTTCTAAGAAAGGATACGGTGGCACATGTAGTTATCATTCCTTAAGCCTTAAACTACATTTTGCTTGCCTTTTTCTTTTTGTTAGGAGACAGTTCTTTGTGGCTTCCAGTTTTGAAATTGCATGCACTTTCTCTGATGGAATTTCTGACAAATAAAAGACAATCAGAGTAATGTCCTGCCTTCTAAAAAGAGCATGTTGCTGATCTCACGAAGCGTCGCTATTACCGATCACACAGCACGAGGCTGTACTCCCGGAGCACTGTCAGCCATACGCACCACAACACTCACCGCCGGACAGCGAGGTTTAGGGCGGATTGTGGTGGGAACGCATCTCGTGGCGACAGCACATGTGTGGATTCTCTTTTCTTCGAAGACAGAGACTCTCGTTGGACTTTTTCGTCTGGATGTCCTCTGACACGTCATGCCAAACATAATCAAAATCGGCTTGTTCTTTACCGACCCTTCTACCCTACGTCCTACAATCCGAGTCAGGAATACATGAAATAACCCATGCAGAGCACTCAGTCCAGTGCCCGCACACAGTCAGCCTTTAACACCGCACGCAGGTATTCATCTGCCTGTTCTTAAACTCTACCGGCACGAGGAATAACACAGGTTTTCAAGGCAGATCATTCCAGTATTGGATAGTTATGATTTTTAGAAAAGCTCTCTATTCCTTCAACAAACATCATGTTCTGCTATGTGCCAATTACTTTTCTAAGACCCGAGAACTAAAAGATGAATGAGGACAGGTGTCTAGCAAGAAAGTCCAGCACCAAGTAGCCCATGGCCATCCTGCCCTCTCAGGCCACGTGGACATGATCCTCTTTGTGTCCCCCTGGGATGTGACTAAGGAGGTGCTCATGTGCCCCCTAAGTAACTAGCGCACAGCTCCCGAGGGAGTCCAGTCCTCTCGTCTGGAGCGAGTCGCCTTGCCTCTGTGAGCCTGTTTCCTTATCTGTAAGAGGGAGTAAATGACCCCTGCCCTACTTTGTCACTGGACTGGGTCATAAAAATAAAATGAGATCATTACGTGAAGGTCTTTGCAACCCATAAGGCACTCTGCAATGACATGATACGACTCTGACTCCGGTGTCAAGCCAAAGAAGGGATTGATGGGATTTTAGACGTCAGCCAGCGAGGGCAGATCTTTCGGCTGGGAGCTGCTGGAGTGGATGAGAGGCGGAGCCATAACAAGCCCACATCAGGGACAAGACGGGACTACGTCACCAAGGCATCCGGCATTGCTCCAGAAATCTCATCAGGTGCCACGCATTCCGTTGGACCGTCACCAGGTTTTAGATGCAGACAGACCTCCACTCAAAAGGCCTCTACCACTTCCTCATTGGGTGACCTTGAGGACACTTAATCTAAGCCGGAATTTACTCATTTGTAAAACAGAGTCTCTCCCCTGAGAATCTAGAATTAGAACTGAGAGACATTCAGAGTCTGAACCACCTACTGAGCAAAGGAGATGTAATGTCAAAGGATAAAGAGCGGATATCATCTGCCCACCGCAGACAGGAAAAAGCAAGACAGCCAGTTTGCAGAGAGGCAACGATGAGGCAGGACCGTGGAGAGAAGCAGAGACGAGGGCAGGACTGTCGCGGCTCTAGGGAGCAGAACCTCCTCAGATTCAGCTGAAGCCCTGCCTCGGGGTTCCGAGAGGCCCCCCTGAACTCTAACAATATGCCCTTTCTTTACGCTTAAGTTCGGTCTAGCCAGTTTCTATCTCTCACAAGCCAGAGTAACTGATAATTTCTTGTCGGCCCTCTCCTGTAATCTTGATTCTCGTATCTGCTGGAGACCCAGGAAACTGCAAATGGGACTTGAGAAGCCCATCTTTTACTCCTCCATGAAAGGCGGTAGGAAGTAGAACAGATTCTCCAATACTCGGAAGGCATGTTAGCATGTTTCTAAATTATAGAGAACGAGCGAACTGCCAGATTTCATTCATCATCGCTGACGTTTATTGTGAACCATCCCGGCCAAAAGAATTCCGAAAGACACTTTAAAAACCTAAGCCAGACTGAACTGACCATACCATGTTGATCACATTGAAATGTTTATATTAAATAGTTCTAAAATCATAATCATTTTATTAAAAATCAGAGAGAAAACTGGCCATTGGACGCATTGCTGAAAGGCTGAAAAATGTCTTAATAAGATACATTTAGTAAATATTTTTTCATTCCACGGAAGAAAGGCTTTTGTAGTTAAAATAACAAACACCGTCGAGTGCCCACCCCAGACCCCTCTGAAGCTCCCACCTCCTCACTGACAGAACCCCAGCTTTGCGCAGATTTCCAGCCTGCTGTGAGGGGCCACGTGCTTCACGGAAGGCTGGGCCCAGCCTCAGCTCCAGGGGTTGGGTCATGAACGATCCCATGGTTGCTTCCTCTTAGGAAGTTGGTATTGTCTTGGACACGTGACACAATTCTAGCCAATGAGGTGTCGTTGTTGAGGGGGTTTCTAAAAAGATGTCTTCTTCTTGAGAGGAAAACGAATGAAGAGATGGTCTCTTTCCGTCTCTGGATGTGAGCGTGAGGGTAATGGAAGCTGACATTCCAGGGATGCAAGAGAGCAGGATTAAAGGAGCTGGGTGAGAATTTCTGAGTCATGTAATTAACCAACTGGCACCACCAACCACCTCTAGACTGCTCGTTACGTGAAATAATAAAGGCCCTGAATATTTAAGTCGGTTTTAACCAGAGATGTCTGTGACTTGGGGCGGAAAGCACCCCAACTGATACTGTTATAGTTAACAATCTCTTTCAAACGATGGTGGCACTTGGCAAGTTCTAACGTTCTTACTTATATGTGTTTGACAGTGAGCCGAGTGAAGATCATCCCCCCACTCTTCCCCTGCGGCCCTACAAGTCCCGTCAGTTCCAAGGAGGAAGACGTCTTTGAAACCTGTCACCGGCACCTGCCGTTTGTGTGCAGGCTCTCCCGACACGGCGCCCTGGCCCCTCACGTCATCCAAGGACACCTGTTTCCACTCTTCATGCAGAGGATCCTCTTTCTCCCACGCCTGCTCTTACCGTCTGCGGGCGTCTGTGGGCTTTTTCTTCAGTCTCCTTCTCTTTCTCCATCTTCGGAGTTCCTACCTCAGAGTTTTCGTTTCCCTTAATGGTCCCTGATCGGGTGGGTCATTTGTCATTGTTGTCAGCTGGCGTCAGAGTCTTGATAACTGAAACGTCTCTCAATGGTAAGAATCGGTTTTCCTGTTCATAGCGCCCCCGGTGCCGCTCAGTCCCTGTCTCACGAATGGCGGTTTCTCTTCTAAACAATGGCAGCGGATGGTCGAGCAACGGTGCCGTCTCCATGTTCCAAAGACCAAGAGAATAAGATGTACTCTACCCACACGGAAAGAGGGTTAATTTGATTCTACACGTAGAGATCATGACCGCTGTTTCTTTGAAAGTCATTTATTTGTCGGCTTGATTTCCATAGCCCAGTCTCCTGTTTAAAAGAGGTAGCTTCTAGTCTCAAATTATTTCCATTGATGCCTCCATTGAAACAACTTCGCCTTTGTTTTCTAGTTCCGTTTCTTAGGAGGCACTTTAAGAAGCCCCAGGCTAATCAAGGAACTCTTAAAATAGGAAGTGAGCCAACGACTTTCTTTGTGCTATTCCTGTGCTTAGGCTGGGTATTTAGAAATGTTCTTTCCCTACCTTGTTCTCCCAAGGTCTCCCCTCCTACCTTGATCCACACCCCTCAACCCCCGTATCCGCCCCCAAAGGCATGCACAGGGCACAACACTTCTCCTCAGCCCTGTAAGCTACAACACCTGCCCACATGTTTTCTTTAAAGCGAGGTAGTACATTTTGCCAGCTTCACTGTTTGCTTTCTTGTGGTGTTGTCCATTTGTTATATTTGACTCATTTTTTTTTTTTTTTGGATGGAACCAATAGTTAGGATTTGACATTTAGAGAGCTATCATCATTTAACTAATGCATTAGTTTTTAAATCTTCAAAGATGACACTTGATGCAGTCTCGAGCTTTGATATTTCTCCTACACGCCAGAACCCTATATCCAATCACTGACTTTTACTGACACACACTGTCCCACAGACGCCTCAAATTCAACGAATTAAAAACGTAGCTACAACATCCCAACCTCACTGCTCCTGGTTTTCCTTTGCATAAGGCATCACGGTTCACAGCTCTACTGTCCCCTTGACATCCAAGTCAGAAACCAACCTTATCCACACGCTTAACCATTTCACATCAAAGATGCAAAAGAGGACCCTTTCCTCCCCGCCATTCCTGCTGATGCTACCATCACTCAGCCCCTTACCTCACCTTTTGACTTCTAGCCTTGCCCAGCTCCAAGGTGCCAGAGCGGTCTTCCTTAAGGCGAACCCCATCGCTGTCTCCAGAAAACGGTCCGGACCTGGACTCGGTCTCTGCAACGTGGCCTAGTGCTTCGGAGAGATCTCTATCATGGGGAAGCAGCACAGCCATTCGTGGTAAAAAGTGCATTTTCTAGAGTTTGACTATTAGGATTTCAACCCTGGCTCCGCCATGACAGAGGCAAGTTACTGGGTTTTTGTGCTTCAGTTTCCTCTTGTGTAAAATGGCACTACTCAGTAGTGCTTCTTGGCATTATTGGGATAATTAAATAAGACAATCATGTTAGCACTTAGCGTGTGCCCTGCACAAGGTGAGCTGCTATTATTATTTATTATTATTATTATTATTATTATTATAGAAATCTATGACTGCCGTTGCACTAACTTTTGTTTGTATTTTTCTTTCCTGGGCTCTGAGATCCTTGTATCTAATTCATCTTTGTAGCTCAGGATGTAGCGCTGGCCCGGAAAAGTAGCAGACATTCCACAAACACTTTTTGATCGAATGACCACATTATCGCCTGGCTCATAACCCTTCAGGGGTTCCGGATTGCCTGTAATGTGAAATCCATACTCTGTAGTATGGTTTCCAAAGCCTCGTAAACCTGGCTCCTACCCACCGATTCCATGTCATCTTCTCCTAAGCAGGCCAAGGTCACTCACAGTTCCCCAAAAAGACACTTCCTTCCACCAAGAGTGTCTTCCCAGGCTCTTTCCTGCACCCTGGTGAACTTCTTTTCATTTTCAAGCCCCTAATCCAGTATCTTTTCCCACGGTCTTTCCGGATCCTTTTGCGGGGGGGCAGCCCCAGTCTGGAAACACAGGCAAATGCACGACAAACGGTTCGTTGGATTCTGTGACAACGCGGGGTGAGATAACATTTCCGCGTCTGCGGGCTTCATGGCCGCCCTGGAGCCACACCGGCCCTCCCTCCTCCGTGCGCCCACAGCACCCCTTGCTTCTCCAGAAGCTCCGATGGCCCGACGCGGCTCACGGGTGCTCTGCCTCGTTCGTCTCTGCATCCCAACCACCCGACTCCGCGCCTGGCACGGATGAGTTACGCGGCAAATATTCGCTATGAATAACATCAACGAGTATTTGTGGGCCGTCTATGTGTAAGGCAGGGAACACCGCCACCCACCGAATCATGGCTAGTGAATGTCACTAACACACAAATGCCCCGCATCACTCACCCTGCTGCCCGGATGGTGAAGTGCAACGCTCGGCCCGGGCCCTGGTGACCTCACACCGCATTTCGTGCTTTCCGCTGTCATTCACGATCAAAACATGTCTTTTTTAAATGAATATTTCCACTTCCATTTTTTTTACAAAGGAAAAATGTAAGGAAATACACTCTCCTTTAATTAGTCACTATTTGATACCTTCAGAACGAAAAATCATTGATAGAGAGTAAAAGGAATAAAACTCTTCAAAAGTAATGACACATTCAAGTACGAATGTGCACATCAGTGAGTCGATTGCCACTTCGCGAAGAGCTGTCCTCTAAACTGACCACTAAACGTATCGCTGTGAAGGCCAGTTTTAACTCGTATTAGCTGACGATGCTCAGGGACGCGGCTGCAGTGAGACCACGTGGCGTTTTCAGCTGGTGAAGGGATGCAGCCCCGCCCCCTCACCTGCCCCATCTGGCTCGCTGTCAAAGTCCCCAGCCAGTCTTCTCTCAGCAAACATGCCAAGGAAATGTTTCTTAAAGACGACATTTGGCCAGAAAAGTAAACACTGAACACGACAGTTTCACGGCAGAATCTGGGAAGTGGATGACAGCCTCTGGCTAGTGACGAGAACCACTTTGTCGGATGCACATCTCACTCCGGCTGGTCTCGTGAGGGAACCGGGCCGCACCTCCCTCTAACAGTGACCCACTGTTCCGGGAAATGGTCCCTTCCTATGAGCATGAGCCCCGGAGCAGCTCACAGCATCCTGGGAACGATGACGATTCTGAGCCCTCCGAGATGCTCTGGACCCGTACGAGGTGAGCCGGGGGATCTGACTTTTGGGGGGTGCCGTGGTGGGGAGGAAATGCGTCACCGCTGACATTTACAGTAGAATTACTGCCGTCCAGTAAGGGGCTGCTCCATGCACCGTGAATCCAGCCTACCAAAGGCAGCTCGGAGAGTGAGCCATAATAAACACGCGTTCACGGCATAAACGCGCCCACAGCGAGGAGTGCCGGGTCGGCATTTAAACCCTCTCAGAGGGAGTCGTTAGATGACACGGGTCACTCGAAAAGAATTGATACTTGCAGAATGGACTCTTTGGTAACCAGCAAATATATGGTTGTGGGCGTGCCGGACCGTGGGTGACCAAACTGTGGGGCTCTAGCCATAGGGAAAGTATTAGGTTTGTTTATTACATTTGTTATCAATAAACGTTATAAACACATAAACACACATCACGTTTGTCGATTCTTTTTGAATCATTCTGTATAATATTACAGGTGTGCTGATCCGAGGTCCAAAAATGGGATTCAGACGGTCTGCGAAACCCCTGAAATTACGTGCAAAAATGTTGTATGTCTGACAGTTGAGGTTATTTAAATTTACCCCACATTACAATTCATCTTTATGTAATAACACAGAATCAATACGATTTTTCACTAACAGATTTTACAGTGATTTGATTAAGTCCTGAGTTCACCTGTAACTCGATTTGGAATCTGAAAAGCCCCTGCGGTGTCGAGGGTGGACGGCGGACGAATGGAAAACGTACCGTCCCGTCCCGACCCGGCCCACAGACTTCTCCCCCGGCTGCTGCGGCAGTGGGGCCAGGGCCACTGCAGCCCGCAGAGCAGCTCTCGCCCTTACAAGCCGTGAAAGGCACCCAGATGCCCGTGTGGGGGGCGGTGCTGGCCTGGAAACGCGGACCGGGCCCCAACCTCGCTGCCCCTTAGCGGGCACCGCTGCACAATCCACGGCCGCCCCAGGGAAAGCAGAAATACACTGTGGCTCTTCAGCGCTTTTTCTACCTAAAATACACTGGACAGAGACCAAGATATACTCTTATTTAAAAAAGGAAAAAAACTATTTCATTTGAAGGTCCACATTTTTAGACGATTTGACATCTCTGAAATGGAAACATTTCTTACAGCACTATACCTAGTCGGCCACTCAAGTACAGTGAGTACATTTGCTGAGAAAAAAAGGGGGGGTAAAATAATTCTAATTTCTATTCATCGTTCTCATTCAGAATAACTGTTCATTCCTGGCTTGAAAGACGGAGCCCTGTAGATGCATCAAACACAGCACCTGGCCTTGTCCTCTGCTTTCAGGGATCCTTAGGCTAAAGGTCCCTCCTCAGCCCCGAGTGCTCCGTGCGCACCCTTCTTGGCGTGTTCTTCTGCTCTGCTGGGGACTGCGATGCTCTGCCGCTCTTTCCGCCTGTGGTCCCGTGAGCTCCTACAGGGCAGGAGCTGTGGACCTCTGTCTGCCTGGCTCTACGAGACAGCAGCGTCGGCTCTGGGGCCTGCCCAGCCAGCCACTGGCATGAGATCGTGAGCGAGTCACTTAACCTTCAACAATGAGCAAAACTGTAAAGGACCGGCACGTGGAAGCTTCTTTCTACCCATCGCTATTCAGAGGCAGCGTGAGCTTTGGAATCAGATTCAAATCCTACCTTGTCACTCAGTGTGTCCTCTAACTACTGGTTACTTCTCTAAGCCCCAGCTTCTATGCACCATAAAGGCCAGGATCTTGTCTATCCCATTCACGGTGTGTCCATTTGCATCTCATACAGAGCCTGGCACTTGCTGATTAGACCAAGGAATGAATGAAAGATGAAGGTAACTCCTTACAGCACTATCGTGAGAATTACCAGGAATGTATATAAAATGCCAGTCATAGTGGTAGTGCCTGGTGCATAATTTTGGATTGTGAAAACAAATGGATATGAAAAAAACAGAACGAAAGAAATGCTGTGGGCACCCGTGCCCGCGGATTTATCATGTAAATAGTTAGCAGTCATGGGACACGGCTAACTGGCCGGCCCGAAGACGAACGCCCGCTGCCGTGAACTGTGCCTGCACCTCCAACACGACGTGTCGTCGGCAGCAAGGATCACTTGTTTGTTGAGCAAATATTTACTGAGCACTTAGGATGTGGAAGATACCCAAACGGATCAACATCTCCCAACAAGTACATCCACGCGAGGCAGAGAACGAGGAAGCGCTCGGTCTCCAAGGGCCCGGGCCCTTGGGTGCCCGGAATGTTCATGGAGAGGAGACTGAAGACTTGTCGGTGGGCAGACGGGGTGCTGGCAGACAGGGTGCTGGCAGACGGGGCGCTGGCAGACGGGGTGCTGGCAGCCTCTTTGCCTCTGTAGTTCCCAAACTGCTGTCACGGCTGTGAGCTCCCAGCTCCCGACCTTTTGGGCAGAGCGACGTAGCCCTTATGGCCTTTGTCACGGATACAGAGCGAGAAACACGGATTACGAGGTCAGGGCCCAGGCGTGTCCTGTGTCCCCGGATGCCACCCCACCTCCCACGACTATGGCAGGACGGGGAGGGGAACCATGTGGATGTGAGGACTGGGAGGAGCGAGGGCAGAGCGCAGCTCTGAGTCTAAAAATAAACGACGACACCTCATCTGTAACCTGGCTGCTGGGCCACCTCACTTACGACATTCCAGACCGACGCGTGTCCTCCTCCTCCTCGATCGGAGAGGGGTGGGAGGGCGGCTGATCGGAGAGCGGGGAGGCGGGGCCATGAGGCTGAGTTATCTGTTTGGATTCTGTGGTCGCACATTCTCGTACTGAGATTCTTAATTCAGAATACGCAATAGGACATATGATTAAAACGATGTCCTGTGTCTTCATATAATCATCTCTAGGCAAAAGGGTCTAAGCGGCAAACCTCAGGCTTAGCCCTAAGCTCACTAGGCTCACAAAGCCATTGGCATGGGAGCAGATTTCTGGTCACAGAAGGGCACAAGGACACTGGTCACAGCAGGGCACATAGGACACTGGTCACAGTGGGTCACATCAGGGCACACAGGGCACACAGGGCGCTGGGAGCAGCAGCAACACTGTTTGAAAAATAATGAGCAGGAAACTCCCTGGGACCAGGGCTGCGGGAGGGAGGGCGGAGAGCAGAGGATGAGGGAAGACATCATAGATGCACCTGACAGCGCCGTTCATCTCAGGGATTAATCATGTAAAACGCTGAGCCCGAAGAGCTCTGGGAAATGGCCCTTCACCCCCACTGGCCTCTGGGGAGGGCAGGGGGCATCTGTGTCAATCAGCCGAGAAGCAGGACACTGACCGACATGCGTCCTCTGTTTCAGACACCCGGCTACGTGAGTGCCCAGAGACACTTCTGGGGGTACCAAGCTCCAACAGGTGATGGGAGCCTTTGACATCTTCCTTGCTCTCTTTATGTAAAATGTCTTCCAGTCTCCCCTGCCCACCTGGACAGCCCCGGTGGAGGTGACATGGAAGGCAGCTGTGCGTGTGGACGGGGGCAGGGGGGGGGAAGGAGCCCCGCTCCTGGCCTAGGGCTCATCGGTTTTATTCTGTTAAAGACTCCTCTAGTCTCCCCTGGGCCACAGGACAAGAGTGCACGTGTGACATCAAGGGGACTCGACTTTGACCGTCTGGGAGCTGCTGAGGGCCCTCGTGGACCACAGGCCTGCTCCGCCCCTGCACGGCTGGGCCAGTCCCCATGCAGCTGCGTGTCACCTCTCAGGGCTCCTGACGCGCTTCCCCATCTGCTTGACTCCAGGCTCCGACACGCTCATCCCCGAATCCCCAAAGCACCACGAAGGTCCGCGGCTTGGGCCCGCAGGAGAATTATAGTGCAGAAGCAACGTTTTCCCAAAAAAACCCTGGACTCCCTGATCCTCCACCTGCCCAGGCTGCGTCTGTCCCACGTTGCTTAGGATGATATATATATATTTTTTCTTTCCTTGGCTCATAACCCCTTCTGTAGAATTGTGCTGGAAAAACCCAGATCTCTTTATCCCAGAGAAGCCCTTGGGCTCTGCAGGTGCTGTCAAGCTCACCGCACCTGTGATTTGTACCTGTCCACGTACAACAGAGAGCTGGGGAGGCCGAGGGAGCACGAAGAAGCCGAGAAGGGAGGTGAGCAAGGTCTGGTCTGGGATGCGTGCTATGCCTCAGAACTGTCTTCTGTCTCCTAAGGGTAATGCTCTAGCTTTATTTTATTTATATAACAGCTTTTCCTCCATACGTTATCATCTCACAAGAAAAAAAAAAAACTGGAAGATTGTTCGTGGAAATTTTAACCAAGCTGCGATTTTTGTAACATGAGGCCACACAGTATGTTCTTGTATAGAAAGACGCAAGGTCTGTCTTATTCTGAAAGGAAAAAGAACACAGTGAGACTCACTTGTTTATTAAGATTGCTAAAATCATAAATTGGTACTATGGGTCTCGTTTTAGTGTGTCTCAGTGAGAATCTGTTGAAGTAGAAGGGACATCATGGGGGAAAAGCTTAGGAAGTGAAATCAGCTTTTTCATACACAGAGTGGCAGGAACTTGCTCGGACTTCGCCAATCAGGTGGCAGTGCAGCAAACGGCGATCGATAGAGACGCGGCAAACGGCAGTGAAGACCACCCTTCTTCCGGGCGAGAGAAAGGTCCGGACAGGGGTCTGTGACTGCAGGACGCAGCTGTTTTATTCCAGATGTCGGAACTACTGAGTAGCCAGCGTTCAAAGGTTTACAGCCCAGAGTGAACATTCTAGAGTGCAAATTGCCTTTGACTCAGCTTTATGAAACACGGCATTTCAAAGTGATCACGTGTTGGGTGTACCCGTGGCCATAACGAAGAATGATGTGTGCTTATGCCAGAAGCTTCCGTAGGTACAAGACATCCCGAACACCCGTCACCACTGCAAGGCCGAGTCTGAGATGGGACAGGTGTTTAAAGTGGAAGAGACATAACGGGCGTAAGAACTAGCAGTGGACGAGAAAGCTGAACACAGTCATTGCGCCGGAAGCGGCTCTACCAGCAGATACGTCTTCGAGGACCGAACGCGGCACGTTCACGGATGACCCCCTGCTCGCTGACGGACAGGTCCGTAAACATTTGCTGGGAGACGGGAGAGAGAGGAGGTGACTAAAAGGCCCCTGGCGCGATGACAGTGGCCTTCGAGGGAAGAGCGACGCGACGCAACGTTTCCGTCCGGGAAAACGGACTCATCCTGTGTGAGGCGAATGGACAGAAAGTGAATGGGGGCGGCTGCAGGTTCTGCGTGTCCGAAGCCCACGCGAGCTTGCGAGGCCCTGGCCCCTCTGAGAAAAAGCATCCACGTGTGAGAGCACGAGAGGGCCCCTCCCAGGCCTTCGAGCGGCCCGTGCCGGCAAGGGGACCTCGGAGTCAGGCTTCACAGTCACCTACCTTGTGGGCGAGCGACAGCTGAGGCCACCGAGCCCGTTACCCCACTTACCCAGCCGCCCGAGCTGGAAACCCCAGGAATTATCTTTAATTCTTCCTCCTCTTTCTTCCTCTTCAGTCGCCATGTCAAGCCCATTTCAGTTCCTGTTTCTCAGACTGATTTCTGTCCTCGTCCTTCACGCCAATACCTTGGAGCCATCCCTCATCGCCTCTTTCCGCAAAGAACGGGTTCCCGTCCCCACTTTAATTGACTCCCAGAAAGCGACCCCTCACCCAACCACCCAAAATCCCATCTGTCTAAAAGCGAGAGCTACGATTTCACGCTTCTGTTGAGTACACCCCATTAAAGCCCCATGTGGAAAGCCCCCAGCACCGACACCGGCTGCCTGTGGCTCCCTGCAAGCACTCGAACGTTCCTGGCTACCCTCCTGGCCTGGCGTCTCCTCCGTCTCTCCTCCTCCCTCCTCCTTCCTACCTCCCTTTCCCAGGCTCACCTCCTCCTGGAGGCCTTCGTCCACACCCACCCCTCCGCCACCAGCAAGCTGGCCTGGCGCTGTCCTCTGCAGCCCACAGGCAGGGCTCCACCAAGGCTCCCAGCACCCCGCGTTAGAGGGACTTGCTTATACCTGCCTCTCCGGGCTGGGATCTCCTTGTCTGATTACTTTTTGTGTCCCCAGCACTTAGCAGAATGTAAGTCCTCATGAGACATTTTTGAATGAATGACAATGTAGTGACTAAATCAATCACTGCATGAGTCACTCTCTGTGACAAAGCACAGAGAGATGAGAGGGCGGGGAACTTAGTTCTGGGCTTTGCCCAAGATCGTAGGCGGGAGAGACAAGGCAGCTGAGCACAGGCGACAGAGAATAATCAGCCAGAAAAATGAAGGGCCAGGGGGACTTGTACCATTTTTCTACTTATCGTTACGTTACGGGGTTTCTACACTGAATGCAGGTTACCTTTTACATAAGAAACAAAGGAGTTTATTAGGGCACATGGTAAGCTAATGTAACAAAGAGACCCCCAAACGAATGACTGAAATACAGTGTTTTTTATTTCCCTCTCATGTAAAATCCAGAGGTGATCAGTCTAGGGCTGGCAGAGCAGGACTCTGTCCTCCACTTGCCAGCCCTGCCACCTTGCCCACCAGCTTCCAAAGCTGCTGCTAATCCAAGTGAGAACAAAAGACAAAGGACAGAACAAGCGGTTGGTTTTAGGGAAGCAGGAAGTTGCCTGCAGCTCGTGGCCGATGTCCACACCCAGCTGCAAGGGAGGTTGGGAAATGGAGTCTCTAGTTGGACATCCACATGCCCTGCTAAAAGTCCAGAGCGTTTATTCATAAAGGGAAGAAGGGGAAAGCAATATCAGGCACCACCAGAGATCTGGTGTAAAATGTTCTGTTCCGTTTTCTATGAGACAGAGAGAGAGAGAGAGAGGGAGAGAGAGGGAGAGAGAAAGGGAGGGAAGGAGGGAGGGAAGGAGAGAGAATATTTTATAAAGCAGTAGAAGCAGAAGCCAGGTTTTAAGGGGTTAAGAGTTACTGGGAAGTGGACGAGGTTAAGTGCAGACCGTTTATAAATGTTTAAGAGACACGGGGTGATGACCAGAAAGAGCATCGCAGTCAGATCGGGTTTTCGTTTGCTTTGCTTTTCCTGAGGACACCTATGCTCGCTGCAAGGTGAGGGTAAGGCCAGAATGGCAGAAGGCCCCGAACTAGAGGCCTCGGCCTCGTGACATCGGAAGGACGACTCTCTGGGAGTCGAGGGAAGGATGGGAGGGCGGCGTAGAGACTGTGACCTTGAGGTGAGGAGGAAGCGAGACTGGGAAACTGACAGGAGCCGCAGCTCTCCAGGGTCTCCCACTGCAGAGCCCCAAGCTCTGGACTGTCCCGCCCCTAATTCCAGCCAACCTCATCCCCTCCCCCAGGTGTCACCTGTGACCTATTCCTCTCCGTTTTCTGCTTTGCACAGTGAATGCAGCTGCCAGACAAGCATCAACAAAGGCTTCGGAGGACACTCTGCCTCCTGTTCACCTTTCGATTCATTGAATTACGCATTCTTGATTCAATACACAAGATCTCCTTGTACGTTCCCACAGCTGGGGACATGGGGGCAAACAGGACCAAGTCCTTGCCCTAGTGGGGTTTGACAGGACAACGTGTACATTTCAACAACGACCTGAAGACGACTTACCCAGTTACTTTAATAGTAAGATTTTCAGGGAGGGTAGGAGATGGGGCAATGCTGTGAGTGATCCCTCTCCGGCGACACTGAAGACACAGCTGTCCCCTGGCGGCTGGCAGAATACGGACAGTGGATCCGTGGAACGCATAATAACTGGAGATAACAAAACACATTCGCCTTAACGAGGCGAACAAGCCACTAGGTAGGACCTTAGCTCATCTGGCCAAAGTTCCAGCGGTTCTACCACCTGGATTTTCTGCGCACGGCGTGGGCCTCCCTCCCTCTGCTCTCTCTTCTCACCGTGTCCTTGGCCCACCATTTGCTTTTAATTTTCTCCTGCGCATGATCCCCTTTCGATTTTTAAGCTCAGTGACCTCTCTGTGTTCTCCGTTGGGCAGCAGAGGGTAGAGGTTAAGAGCATGGACACTTAGGTAAAAGGCTTGAGTGACAGTCTTGGTCCTTGACAATTTCATTCACGTCTCTAAGTCTCAGCTTTGGCACCTGCAGGTGGAGATGATGCCTGCCTGTGCTCTGCTTCTGGGCATCAAAAGGGATGTCTGAGTGCAGTTCTTCACACCATGTTGGCACCTGGTGACCGCCAATAATGGCGACTTGTTACTGTGTGACAAGGTGCCCGCACAAAGCAGCCTGACCAGATCGGGCTGTTGGCCCAAGTTAACAAAAGAGATAAAAGGGCGTTTACCGCGCAGACCTACAATGAGCCAGGGGCCGGAAGGAGACGGGCCTGTCGCAGCAGCTGCCAGCCTCCCCGGGGCCTCTGGGTCGGCCTGGACGAGGCTGAGCGGAAACGCTGAGTCACCTCGCTCCTGGGGCAGGTGCGGGCCTGATTCCCGAGGCAGGCCGCCCCGCAGCGCACTCAGGGCCCACCGTCCACCGTGGCCTCCTGACCTCCTGACCTCCCCTTCGTCTCAGCCGCACTGACGCTGCCGCCTCGCGCCCCCCGCTCCGCCTGGTGTCTTCCTTCTCCGGGCGTGAGCCTCCTGAGCTCAGGCCGCGGGCAGGTGCCGGGTGACACCCCGGGACCGCCGCCCGCGGATCAGGGGACGCCCTGGGCGGGAACGGGCGCCACCTTTCTTCCTGGGAACGTGGCTCCCGTTCTTCCGAAAGCATCAAGTGAGAGCCGGGAGGAAGCGACGAAAGGAACCGCTTGGAGACGACGGAGAAAGCGAAGCGAAGGGAAACTCGGGTGTGTCTTCCCGGAGAGCGACGGGCCCCTCGCGGCGCCTGAGCCGCCCGAGGCGGCTGCCGGGGAGAAAGGCGCCCGCCGTGGCCTCGCGGTCACAGGCTCTCCCGCGACCAACGTCCTGCGCTCTGCCGCAGGCCCGCGAGGCCGAGGGTTGGGTCTGACTTTCGGGCTGCGGGGCTCGGGACGCACTGCGGGTGTCCTGGGCCACGCGGGCAGCGCACTTCGGCGTCTTCGCTTGCGGGGGGACGCGCGCGGGCAGAAACCCCGAAGCCTCGAGTGCGCCAGCCCCAGGTTCGCGTCCAGGGCCCCTCGCCCCGTTCCTCAGCCGTGGAGTGCGGGGGGCTGAGACGTCCCCGCATGAGGACGCAGCGGCCACAGACGCCTCCCCTGTCCCCACGGCTCCTCTTGCAGCACTGACCGCAGCCTCTGCGAGGGACAGCAGGTGGGAGCAGCTGCAGGTCCGAGGAGCAAGCGCGGCCGCCACCACCGATGCCACTTCCTTCCCTCTCGGGCTCCAATCTCTGATGGCTCCCCTCACCCCCGCGTGACGCAAATAAGCCACCCCACCAGGGTACGTGCGCCCCACCCGGGGTGGCTAAAGCGAGGGTGGGCACGTCCCGCCTCCCCGCTCCCTGCCCCCCGCTCCGAGGGGCCCTGGAGGGGGGGCCCCCCTCGGCAGCAGATGTGCCCCCTCGCCCTGCTCCCCGGCGGTCACCGTCGTGGCGGAGGGTGGCAGTGGAGCCGGCCCTCGTCTCAGCCTGGTGTTCTTGGCTAGCCCTTCGAGGCGGGCCACCGGCTCGCCGGCGCCACAGGTTCTGACTGCGACCTCTGTGCTCAGATCAAGGCCCCAGTTTTCCTTCTTGTCCATATTTGTTTGCAGACTGACTTTTTTCCAGGCCCTGGGTCTGTATGTTCATATTAATTCTCCCGGTTGTTATTCAAATGAATCGACACAACTTCTTTTACTTAATTTGATTTTTTGGTGGTTGTGAGTTATTATTGAGAAATAGGACAGAATCATGGAAGGAGAACTGATAATTTTTTAACTGTTAAAGGTTATATAAAATTATTATTTTTCTTAACATTTTCTGATTATAAAACTACTGTATAATCATTTTACGAGATAGGAAAAGTCCAGGAAAGATTAAATCGCCAAGATAAAAAGCACAATCATGTCATCACCCCACGGCGACGACTCGACTGTCCACGTTTTGATATATTTCCTTCCAATCTTTTTTTCCCTACACTTTTTAGTAGGAATAGTAATGCTATTTTTATCAGTGGCACCCTTCGGGGAAGGACGGGCGCTGTGCTCAGTGTCACATGCATACTAGCTAGCAGCCCCCACAACCCAGAGAGACAGGTGTAGCTGAAACTGGAAACTGAGTCGAGGAAGACGAGTCGGTCGCTAGTCTGAGCAGAGATCCCCATCCATGTGTCTTGCTCCCAGGGCAGAACTCGGAAGGCGGGGGACCCCCCAGGGAGCCTTTCGGTGGGTCTCACGGAGAGAATGAAGCGGTGGGAGGGGTGCGGGCGGCCGAGGCGATGCTCAGCGAGCCAGGCCTCTCCCGATTATTACACGATCCGACCTACTGAAAGGAACTTCCTCATCTGCACGGAGACATTTTTCAAGAGAGCTTCATTCCTCCGTGAATCCAAAATAGCACTGCTCGTCAGACAGGTGACAAGACAGATGGAGGGAGCTACCTGCAGGCACCGATCCAGCAGGGCCGCGATGGGCAGGAGCCAGGCAATGTCCTGGTTGCCAGGGACAGCAGACAGTCACGGCAGCAGGGCCCAGGGCCATGGGCCAGACGTGGATAAATGACGGAGGTGTGTGTTGCAGGCCGTGCGCGGACCCTCGTCTGCGCGTGCGCGTGGAGAGCAGGCTCCGCCCCCCCCACCCGCTGCCGTTCGCTTCAAGTTCACTTTTGCTTTCCTTCTTCATCTTATTTTAATACTGTGTGAAAATGTGTAGGACGTTGACTTTGTTCAGTGTATTTAGAGAGGTGTCACCTGCGTCTCCACCTCCCCAACGCCTTTTTCCTGCCCCTTCTAGAAAACCACTTTTACTCGTTTTCAACTCACCTTTCCAAGGCTTTTGTTTCTGGCAAAAATAATCAAACATCCTTGACTCTCCTCCTTTCTTACCAAAAGGTGGCATTCTACGGTATTTTATACATGTCTTTTATCTACCTACCGAATCTTTGGTTCCGAGTCTTGTTTTGAGAGAGTTCCTCTTTTTCTTTTTCTTTTTTTTTTAACAGCTGCTGTTTTCTATTTATATAACAAATGCCCTATTGATGGATATTTGGATTGTTTATAACCTTTTGCTATTACAAATAATATCTCAATGAACGCTGTGCACATATTGCTTTGAATTTCTAGAGATTCTTAAACGTAAAATTGCTAAGTCAACAGGTGAATGCAAACGTCGCTTCACTAGTTAGTTTCAAAGGACCCTCCAGAAAGGCCACACGATTTCACACTCTCAGCCACAAGGACGGCTCCTGTTCCTGCGTGGCCTCCCCAACAGAGGCTGTCCTCGGACTTCTTAGGTTTTGCCAGTCAGGTAGATGACCAATAATATTTTCAAATACTTTTTAATTCCCTTGTCTCAACATAAGCAAGACCAAGTAGCCTCTTGGGTACTTAAAGGCCATTTGATTTTTGTTTATTTTCTAGTTTCCTTCTCTGAATGGCCTGTTCATATCTTCTGTCCGCTGTGCCTCATTTGAGGGGCTTCCGGAGGTTCTTGCTTATTCACTCTGCTTTGGCACTTTAGAATCAACTTTGCTGACTCCAGAAAAAAAAAGTAAATGGCCACTTTGAATGTGATCGCAATAAGCACATTGACTTGGCGGGGCCTAGATCGGCGCCCCCGACGCCTGACACGTGATCCAAGACCACGGCACGTGTTCCTATCTGCCCGGCTCCCTGTCCCGCAGAGGTGCTCTCCGTCTTCCTCCTGTCTGCTTGCACATTTCTTTGTCCTCGTTGGTAAAACCACAACAGGATGCAGCAGAATGTGGATGCAGAAAAGCCGCTGATCATGCTGACTGGTCTTACTTTAACTCGGTGACCACAAACCACAAAGGGTAAGGGGTGCCTCCGAGCTCCTGGGCGGGCGCACTGCCCCATCCGGCAGTGTCCAGCCGCACTCCCCCGCCCCACCCCGGCCCAGACAGCTAGTCACACCTGGTCTTCTCTCCTCCCATCCGGCCAACTGTCTTGTTCGTACCTCACCCTCGCCGAGAAAACAGAACAAAGCAAAAACCCAGAAGGGAACTTCTGCAGTTTGTCCTGTAAGATAATAATGCCAGCCGCCCAGATGTAAATCTATGCACACATCCTTCCTCTCAAAAAACAAACAACCCCCCCCGAAAAAAACCAAGTTAACAAAGGATGGGAAAGAGAGAGAAAGAAGCTTGAACCTCCAAAATAACTAGGAGACAGAAAAATACAAATTTGAATCTAGATGTAAGCGGGAACGCGGAACTCCACGGCCGACCCCAGGACTCCAGACGTCCCCAGGGAAGGGCTGATCTTACCTGAGGGCGTGTGCTCCAGAGCACTGCAGGCGGACTGGAGGGTGCCTGAGGTTGCTGGGGTCACAGCCAGAGCAGCGGCCCCTCCTCACCCAATGAACGTTGAGGGCATGTGTGATGGCTTAGTGTCCAGGCCCAAGGTCTCTTCTGAATCCAATTCATGGGGTCGAAGGGCCCATGGGATTGGCAGTCACACTGGGAAAACAAGACAAACACCAAGCAATTAAGAACCCAAACAGAATGATATGGCGTATATTTACACACTGATATATCTACCAAATTATGCAGTAGAGACAATTAGGGAACAGTGTAGTGTATAATAAGGTGCTAATCACAGGATGCAGGGCGTAAATGCAGTAGACGCTTGGGAATGGACAGGTCCCACGAGCTGGAGCCATCAGTCATGGGCGTTTTGGAGTGAGGCGGGGGTCGACAGCTAGGTTTTCCTCTCTGGCGTGAAGACTGTGTGCAGGGGGCAGGAACCTTCCTCCGCCCCTCTGAGGTTCTTCCCGCTGGTCTAATGTCCAATCGACGTGAAGCAGATTGACAAGAGAAAGTAACCAGATTTAATTACAGACGTATGCATGAGAGCCCCGCGTGCACGAGAGCGTCGGAGACCTCACGTACACGACAGGCTCGGGCACAGAAAGTTAAAACGGCATCCTGAGCTCAGGACGAGATGAGGCACCTTGGGGCTCTGGAGGGGAGGAGAGTCACTGCAGGATGATAAGACAGTAATGAGATGTTTGCCCTGCTCTATAAATAGGTCGTAAAATGTTATTTCTACCTCTTATTATGGGCCAACACACTAATTTAAACTCTTTAAGGGAGAGGTAGTTTTCTCATGAGTCTGCAGGGTCTCGACGGGCTCCCCGCTCATGATAATTCCCAGGCCCAAGGGGCAGGTCGTGGGGAGGCCTCTCCTGAACCAGTTTCAGTTGTTAAGGGGACTTTTGCCAAAGCGGACTAAAAATGAGCAGGACAGAGGCCGTGCTTTGGTGACTGTAAGGTATTTAATTGACGTGTTTCTTAGGAATGTCTCAGTTTAGCCAGCAGAGGGCAAGAGAACACAGAAACCGTTCCAAGATTGACGGTTTTGGGAATGCTTGAGAGAGGACTGTACGGCTGTCTGCAAACATAACAACAAAAACCGTCGCGAATGTGGCTCTTTTGAAAGAATATCTTTAAAAACTATATTTAAAAAAAAATATATTTTATAATACATATATTTATGTTTTATCAATATAACATATTTTCTATATTTTATTCTATTTATATATTTAATATATTTTTTATATATTTTTATATATATTTTATAATATATATTTTATACATCTGAATGTCTAAAGCAGAGGCCGATTACTGTTCACATTGCAATAAATTCTTGCTGTTTTATAAAAGGTCAGATTTCTTCAAATGGTGCATGCATGTCTTTATAAATCCCTAAATACTCCACAAAAACATGGGAGTATGTCTGAATAATTTAACCTAACATTTTAAGAAACACTTTTATTTGAAGATCTCACAGAAATAGTCTCCGAAACTCTAATAAACACACATAGCAGTGATTAGTTTTATAAATCCCAGAAATAGGTTAAAGAATGCGATGCCATTGTAAACAGAGCATGCGATGACGTTTGTTAAATGGACTAACAAACGTCCAGACGTTAAGTGGGTTGTTTATTAGAAACGAGCAGGTATTCTGTCCCCCAGGTGAGGTGGGCAGGGCGAGAGCGGGAACCGCCCTTTCCAGCACATGAGGGCAAGAGCCGGCTTGGACCTCCCCAAACTCCCGAGGCCAGTGGCCAGGGGTCTGTGTCCTCGCGTCCATCGGCAATCCCTCTCATGCTGCTCATGCCCCGCCTCACCCCCAACTGCAGATCAAATGAAGCCATAAGCCCACAGACTCCAGACCAGATAGAAAAATTATAACAAAGTTCCTACAGGCATTCAAACTGTGCCGTTCTCACACTTAACTTGGGGGGATGGGGGGCGGAGCGCAGAGTATAAATCTACTGAAAACCGGGGTTTTGGCTCCAAGGTGGACATTCTCTCTGCATAAACCACGAACCTCTCTCGTCTATGGTATTTTTCATCTACGAAATAGAGGCGCGAGGCTGGGCGACCTCGGAGATGCCTACCATCTCAGAGACCCTGAGATTCCGTTCGTCCTGTCCCCATCTTCCAGTTCTGCATCTCAGTTCATGTGCTCAGGAAAACAGTCACCCCTCGGTACCCTGGGGGGAGGTGGCATTGGTTCCAGGACCGCTGGGGATACCAAAATCCTGCGACGCTCAAGTCCCTTTGATCCAACGGAGCGGTATTTGCATCTGACCTTTGCACATCCTCCCATACGCTTTGAGTCATCTCTAGATTGCTCATCATGCCTAATACGATGGAAAGGCGGCGTAAACCGTTGTCACACCATGTTGTTTAGGAGAGGATGATAAGGAAAAAAAGTCTGCACATGTTCAATCAGAGGCAACCATCATAGACCTAATTACATAGTACACATCAGCAGAAGTCTAACTTCTTGTTGAACATTTTTGATCTGTGACTGGCTGAATCCACAGACGTGGGGGCCGTAGATGCAGAGGGCCAGCTGCATGTGACTTGAGACGGGACTCTCGAGGACTGAAAAAATTACTTTCCACCAACAGAATTTCAGACCCGGAAGCGGATACAGGGAAATCATTTCATCTTCCTTCCCATGCTGAGGAGGAGGATTTGGGTGCCATTCAAACGACCCTGTTATGGGCTAGCTTCTGTCTGGGAATATGGGCTGCTCTACACGCCCCTGAGCCCACGGAAGCTTCATCCTCAGGGCTCCTAGGCCACTGAGTGACCACAGCAGCAGCTAAGAGATGGAATGAGGAAGGAGCTCGAACAGTCCTTCGGGCAGCGGTGTGACAGGGCATTTCCCTCCCGCCCACACTTCAGACTGTCTGCAGCGGCTGAAATGCTCTCAGCTCCAAGCGACAGAAGCTCCAACCACAAGGAATGAGAAGTTCAAAGCAAGGTCCTTTCGGGGGTGGTCAGCAGCTCAGTGGTTTCATCCACAGAATTAACACCTGCTAAACATGAGATGTCTGCCAGGCCCCAGACAGCCCGGCCTCACGTAACAGCTCCATGAGCAGGGCGGGATGAGCAGGCAAACGTAGCTCTTCTGCTAGAGCTTTGGCTCTTCTCAGGGGGAAAAATATTCTCCCCAGCTGACTTGTTCTCATATTTCCTTGGCCAGAACTAGATCATGTTTATTTCTCACAGTTCTGGAGGCTGGGAAGTCCAAGATCAAGGTGCCAGCCAAACGCAGAAGTCCTCAACAGGATACTAGCAAACCAGTTCAACGGCATAGTAAAAGGATCATACACCATGGTTGAGTGGGATTCATCCCTGAGATGCAAAGATGCTTCAGCCAACGCAAATCAATAGATGCGATACACTGCATTACGAAATGAAGGATAAAAATCATATGATCATCTCAACAGATGCCAAAAAGCGTCTCTTTTATAAGGGCACTAATCCCACTCATGAAGGCTGCACCCTCACAACCTGATTACCCCCCGAAGACCTTCCTCTAAAAACCATCGCTTTGGGGATTGGGGCTTTGGATTTGGTGTGTGTGGGTAGGGTGCACGAACGTTCAGCACTCACCAAAGGAGTTTGGGCCTATTTCGTTTTCTGCTCGTTGCTTAGCTTGCTGTGTTTCTTGCTCTTCTGCTGAAAGAAATCTCTGTGTCGAACACGCAGTCAGATTATTCCCAGGGAGGCGCCTGGAGACGCTTCCTGGGGAAGCCGGTTTCTGCAGCACAGCCCGCTCACTGCCCTCTGGGGCCAGAACTGTACCAGCTGCCAAATTAATCTCTTCTTTCCAAAATGTATCGCATAGTTCATTCTGGGCTTCTAGCCGCTCGAGAATTTAGAGCCAGAACCACAGACAAAGGGATTTTAACTGCATGCTGATCGAATGTCATAACTATTGAGTGTCCTGTACCTGTGTGCTTTTTTTAAAACAACGCCTCTAGGATTCCGAGACTGCCCCGTGAGTGAAATCCACTTTGTAACTCACCAAAAAACCCTCCAATCTATGAGCAACTTCATATATTCTCCTCCATGAGACGTTGGGCTGTGTCTTTCTATCCTCTGGAATGCGCAGGAATACAATACACTGAAATGAGTGGTCTGCAAAATTGGTTAACCTATTTTTAACTTTAAGTGGTGATTTTTACTTCCTTAATGAGGAATAAGGGTCATTGTTTGCAAAAGTGGCTTATCTCACAGAGCACAGCTGTTATGCCTCATGTTAAACCATGCAGAGCCGTATCAGAAAGTCACCTTCTCCAACAGAGAGCTTTAAAAAGAAACACCCAAAGACAACAAGGACGTGGCCTGACTTTCGAGGTCATCTAACGCGATAAAGAGCTGTTTTCCGTGAAGGCAGCGATGCCCCGCCAAGCCCGCAGCACCCTGGGACTCCGAGTAGCCAGGGCGGGCTGCAGCGTCCATGGGACGATCGCTAAGACCAGTGCAGCATCCAGAAATATGGCCTCCTGTCCCCAACGGGAAGGTTTTGTGTCCGTCAGGGTAAGGCATTCTCTGAAGGAGCGATTAACGAGAGGAAAGGTAACAAAAGGTGGAAGGCAGTTGTCACTATTTTAAGTGCAGTATCTAAACAGTAAGGCAAACATACACATGTTTTGGAAGTGATGAAGTGGCCTTCGGTCACCTAGCTTACTCTTCGGTCCAACTGCCTCTTCTTGATTTCAACCAAAGAGTTTATGCATTTCTCCCTTTTCAAAAACCCGTTCGACCCGTCTGAAGTTATAAAACAGAGAAACAAATATCCTACTATTCTCATTCTCAAGTGACAAGCCTCTCAGCTGCTAGAGTCTTTCCCACGCAGCGGGCGCCCCTGAAAACCCTAACCCCCTGTTCACCTCCTCGGTTACACACACGCTGACCCCCAGGTCCCACGAGTGTCCTGACCACTGCTCGGTCCTCACGCAGGCCCGGAAGCCCCCGACAGGCACGTGAGCATCCCTAAGCCTGCCGGAAGTCGTAGGCGAGACGCGCTGTAACCGTGAGTGCAAGCGCAAGGTCGAGGTGTTTAGACAGACTCCTTTACCGAAGCGTAGCCTGCGTGCAGAAAGGTGCCAACATTTTAAGAGAGCGGCTCAATGCAGACTGCAATCAAAGAAAGAGGACTCTACCGAGGGAGCTGTCGGCCTACAGTTAGATGTTTTAGGGGGCGAGAGGGGCCAGCGAGGGGACAACCATGGCACCAAAGACAGCTTGGCACGAGTCCCCAGAGTCCGAGCAACACGGGGACTGGCACTCGATTCTCGCCTGAAAGGGCGTGGGATGGGGGCCTGGCTAGAGCGGCCGGAGCAAGGAGACCACGCCCACAGTTCGAGGGTCATCACCACAGGTGCCCCCGAAGGACGCCTGCTGGACGAGGACCCAGGGCAGGACTCTGGAATTCGACCCGACGTGAAGAAAGCGGATGGAAAGGACAGCGCTTGAGCCAGAAGGCAGTGTGCTGGGTGGTCCCGTGGGATGGAGGGGCGGGGCCGGCCAGGGGACAGGGCCCAGCATTCAGATCTTCCCCAGGACAAAGGAGACACCACCCGACAGCGCCAGCCAGGTTAAAGGGTGGCCCATGACCAGACCCTCGAGGAGACAGAGGAGGGGGTGGGGGACGGAAGGGACAGACCCCACAGCTGCTCTGGGGACTGCAGCTCTGGCCTGGGCCGAGCACAGACGGCGGGGGATAGGGCATGGGACAAACTCTGAGTCAATCAATCAGCACTGGAGTTTTTCATGTCGGAAAACGAGACTGCCGTAGTGACCGACAGCGACCAGACACAGACGGCAGTCGCCCAGGATGCCCACAGAGCCGGAGAGGAAAGCCCGAGGGTTGCTCATTCCCTGAGCTGGTCATGGGGTCCACACGTCCGCAGCCGGCAGGGGAAGATGGCTTGCTGGCTTTCGGCAGGACGACACCCAGCCTGGCGCTGCTCGGGCTCCTACGCGGGATTCTGGGTGAGACGGACAAGCCTTTCGTCAAGGTCAAAGGGGTAAGACTGGAGAGCGTCCAATTCTCCCTGGATTTCAAAGCAGCAAAGAGAAAAATGACAATTTGGGCACTTTGCCCATCCTGAGAGTAGATGAAAGTATTTACTGAGTATAGTCTAGGTTTTCTCCAGAAGCTTCTTAAGTAAAAATAATCTGCTTCTCTAGTTATCATGTACCTACCTCGAACTGTCACACCACACCTGGAGTCAAATATGTCATTGCAGGGTGCCACCTCCAGAGGCACGTGGCCCAAAGGTCGTATAAGAATTGTACACAGGGGGGCAGGAGACTCAGAGCCCCAATAAGCGAGCAAGTGGAAGGAAGCGGACGCTGAGTCTGAGAGACTTGAAAGGTCCGTCTGAGAGCTGCGGCCTGCCTCTCGGTGGCAGTCATCACGTGAGCATGGAGGCGGCACTGCCGTGTGAGGGCGGAGAGTTCTGTCGTAGGAACCTTTATGTCCAAATGACTCCTAGGGACCTTTTAGGAGAGGTGGTCATCCTGGGGCCCCCTGGGCGAGGCCATTCCCTTCTGAGGGACTGCGCAGCGTGAAAGAGGGAGCGATTCCTCAGACGTGGGGCTGGAGCTCGTGGGCTGGGGAGGCAGGAGAGGGTGCAGCTGCGTCTCGGGGAAGAAACACGTTCAGAACTGAAGTCTGCGGGCGGGTGGGGGGATGGGAGGGATTCCAGCTTCACACACACAGTGAGGTTGACATCTAAACAAACAGCTCGAATGGAATTCGACTTGATGATTTTGAGTCGTTTTCCAGGCCCCCCAACTTCCCATATTCCTTGTTGGTAGCGTCGGGTTGGAATTCCAAAGGGATTTGGGGGTTTCTGGTGCCAGGGCTCCTTGGCCTCTGGGGTGCATGGTGGACAGGAGCAGAGCAGAGGCCCTGCGGCGCCAGAGAGAACGGACCGTTTGCTTTTCCCATCAGCCCCTCAGCCAGCTCTGGGATGTCACCGCTGAGGCACAATTCTGAAATAGAAGCAAGCGAGGCCCAAACTACCTTAGATCTCACGTTCGTCTAAGGTCGCTCGCCTCCTGCTTCTTGTCCTCATTTTTTTTGGTAGCATCTGCAGCATATTTCAAGAGCGGGCATGAAAAATAAACTCCTTTCATGCTGTTGACAAGAGCCATCTTGAAACCTGCGTGGCGGGTTCCTGGCAGCGATGGAAAACGGCCGCCCACCCCGATCTAGTCCCCGCCCTTGGGTGCCAGGCTGGCCCACCATCAGCATGGGACCCCGCCGTGGTGCTATTTTAATCGTTTGATGAGTGCAGACTGATCCACGCAACACTCCCCTGACGAGCAGAGCTTGCTAAGCTGAAGTGCAGTCCGCACAGGGCAGCGAGGACACGCGGCGGAGACGGTGATGATAAATGACGGCCACCGAACCCTCGGTCCGCGCCAGGCCCCGTTCTCCTGTTCTGTTCACACGCGTTCGCTCATGCTGTCATCCCGGCCATCTAACGAGGCAGGAACTGCCATGCGCCTCCTCGCGGTGCGGAGGGACCCACGGCATGGTGGGGGGGCCAGTGAGCAGTCCGGAGTCACCGGCGTGTAAGTGCCGCCACCTGGATGTGGCCCAGCCGCACCTGTCGCTCTGTGCTCACCTGCACGGGATCATGACCGCTCAGTGCTCTGACGGCAGCGTGCTCCGGACGCGGCCAGTTTGCTCTGAAGTGCCCCGGACTCCCCCGCTGTTGCACTGGCCTTTGAGGACGGCTCACCAGAGCCGGGCGGGGCCGAGCTCACGGTCCTGGAGCGCGTTCAAGGTCCCCCAGAGCCGGCGGGCCGAGCTCACGGTCCTGGAGCACGTTCAAGGTCCCCCAGAGCCGGGCAGGCCGAGCTCACGGTCCTGGAGCGCGTTCAAGGTCCCCAGTCAGAACTTCTGCGCCTGCCCTGCTCGCGCCGACTTCTCAAAGCGACAGCTGAAACCGGGTCTCAGGAGCGGGTCGCGGACGTGGATTCTTCGCTAGGACACATGGGAGTCAGGATCGGGCCATGATGGGCCGTCGCCAGGTTCGCTGTCCCATTCCCTCTGAAAATGCTCCAGCTTCGCGCCTCGTAACCTCCTTCATTGCTGGTTTCCATCTCGGCTACATTTACACCAAAAACTGAGCCAGCGTCCTCGCTCTGTCCCCCCGACCTCGGCCCTCCCGCCGGGCCCCGCCCTCTGTCCATCTGACCGGGCTCTGGCTAGGGGAAGGGCTTCTGGCACTGTTTTAGATCATCTGGGACAAGTTACAGCGAAAGCCACATTTCCGAAACGACAAAGTGGGCGTCAGGGGCCGACGGCCGCGCTGAGGGCAGAGAAGGTCCAGGTCCCAAGACCCAAGCTCGGCCGCCGGGGCCAGAGCAAAACCGAAGGTCGGTTTTTACTCTTCTTTCAAAACGTCCCACGAAAATGAAAAGGCGAAACACTAGCTGTAATGAATGATGATCGAAATTTGTTTATTGTGGTAAAAACACAAACATCGACTTGACCGCGCGGACCGTTTCTAAGTGCGCAGCGCAGGACTGTCGATGACACGCGCCTCGCCGTGGGCGGATGTCCACGCCGGCTTGTCTCGCAGCTCTGACCCTGTGCGCTTGGGCGGCTCCCCTCCCACGGGCCCTGGCCACTGCCGCCGTGCTCTCTGTTTCCAAGGGTCTGACGGCTCTAGGGCTGCTCATGAGTGGCACCAGACAGTACTGTCCTTTGGCCACTGGCTCATTTCACAGAGCGTGACATCCTCAAGGCTCATCCATGTCCAGCATGGTTATCAACATTTTTAATCAAAATCATGTAAATAAAGTGATAGTTTAAGTTTTGGAAACTATTATTAAATACCATTAAATTTTTTATTTAAAAAAATATGAATCACAGCCCTCAGCAGCATGCAGGCTCGCCCCTCGCCCCACCCCCTCAAACGGAAAGGAGGTCCTGGCCTGCAGCCACAGCGCCTCAGGGCTGGGTGTTCGGGCTGAGGCGAGGTCCCAGGCAGGGGCCAGGCAGGGGCACGAGGACTTGGCCATTCCTGCTCAACAGAAGACTCCTCTCCTGGCAGCCAGGGCGCCCCAGATCCCCGCGGGGCGGGGCGGGACGTTCTCAGAGCTGTGTCGCAGCCCGGGGCTCCCTCTTCCCCAAGTCCCTTCCTCCCCTTCCTCCCCAGCTGTCGGACCTGGTTTGTGGCCTGACGGCTTCCGGCTTCCGGTGTCCACTCCCGCTCCCTCTTCTCTGTGTCTTCCGCAGGCCTCGCCCCAAACCACTCTCTCGCACGTCTCTCTGTCCTGGCGTCTGCTTCCTGCAGACCCCCACCTGGCCCAGCATGCCAGCACTCAGCAGCCACCGAGGCGACGGCGTCAAGCATCGGAACTGCGTTTGACTCACGTTCCATCCGTCCAGGCCCACGTATGCACGAGTGTAAATAGGGATGAACATTGCCAACTACTCCACGGCCACCATATGCAACTGCTGTGATCATGTGCTCGGGGACCCCGGACGAGAACCCTAGGAGAAGCCAGGACACAGACACTCGGCACCACTGACACACGGGGCTGCGTTGTGCACGAGCCCGCCGCCGTCACGCTACGTGGGCGCAGGCCCCCCCCAGCGGTCTTCTCTTCACCCAACGTTTCTGCCACTGGGATCCGCAGGCCAGAGCCAAGTCCACCTCCAACGGCCGCAATGCTGACCACGCAGACTGTCGGGGCGTTGGAGCCCCATCACCTGCTGTTCAAAAGGACTTCGGGCAAAGGGTGTGGCTGAGCGTTCCCGTGGGTCCTGAGCAGCACCGGAGCCGACAGCGGATGTGTGCGGACGCGGCTGTCCTGCGCCGGAGCCGTGCCGTGGGGCCCAGGGACAGAGGGCCCTGTGCGATCCCTCGTAGATTTATTTTCTGTGTTTGTGAAATACAGGTGTCTAAAGCACACAGCTCAGGACAGGCAACCACCTTGCCCGCATCTCAGGATGGTGCTGACGCCTTAAATGGCGTCCGAAGGAATAAAAGGGAGGCAGCTGTGGCGCCTGAGCACGAGGGGGACACCTGGTAGCCAGAAGCTTCCAGTGATCTCGGCTGCACCTGCCCCTTAGCTGGCTCCAGCCGGAGGGGAAGCAGGGGGACTGTTATGGCGTGAACGATTCTAAGACCCACGGAGCCAATTGAGATGAATTATGAGCCTTTATTAGCCAGCCGGCGACGGACTCTCTACCACGCAGGGCTAGAGGAGATCAGCCCTGAGCTTCCAGAGCAGGCAGCTGATAAAGCTCAAGACCATATCCTGGTGGTCTCCTGAACAAGCCAGCAGATTACAGAAGTGGAAGTTGGCTTTTAGCATATCTTTGCCCGGAACAACACCCTTAATTAAGAAGTAAATGGATTACAGAAGCAGACATTGGCCATTTACATATTTTATACAATACACTTCCTAAACCACACACAAGCAAGTAGGACAACTTCTGATATCTAAAGATATTTCTTCCCTGTAGCTAACTTAGCTAGTTTGCTCACTTGAAAATTTTCCACCCTTAACAGGGACAAGTACGTGGCACAGTGGCTGCCGAGGGGATGCTTGCCGAATCAATGAAGCCGGCTAACGCAGCGATTCCCGACACGGGACCTTCCTCCGCGCTCTCCTCGACATTGTCCGACTCTCTTTCGAAACCTCCGATGAACCCCCTCTCCATGCGAACCCCCTTGCATTTCAGACGCAGAACGCAACTGCACGAAGGTGCTTAGCACGCGTCGTGAACTCGAGAGGTGGCTGATCCCAGTTCGGTTAGACCCAAAATGCAGATTAGTCTATATTCTAAAAGGTTCTTAAAAGTACAAACTCTATGTTTATTTTGGTTTCATCACGAAAATTCCACTGCCGGTCAAGGTGGAGTCACAGGGACTATATTTATCTTCTCGTCTTAAATAAGAAAAGTGGACAAATACATGAAACAACTATTTCACGCATCGGAGACAGGCAGAGCAGGTCCACGACCTCTGAGAAAAAGAAAATAAACAGTCGGCCCCGAGACTGCCCCAGGTCACTGCCCGGAGGTTCCGGCGGCAGTGCCAAGAGCAGGCCCCAAACAGACTCCAGAAGTCTCGCTGGGTCGAGAAGCAGACATTGGCCGGGCAAGTAGAATTTTCAGGACAAATTACCAGAAAGGTGGCAGCTGCTGAGAGAGAGAGAGAGAGAGAGAGTGTGTGTGAGTAAGTAGCGGAGAAGATGCACAGAGAAACGGCCTCCGTGTTGCCCGAGTCCTTCCCTGCATGTGTGAGAAGAATCTGCCCGAGGCCAGGAGAGGGGCCGCGGGAAGCCAGGAGGCCTGACGACGCCCAGAGCTCGCACACGGGGTGGGTGGGGACGGTGTGCGTGGCACGGGCTGAGTGGGGAGGGTTTGTAACACGGGGGGCACTGGGCAGAACCCTCGGATTGTCCCTCGACTGGAGGCAGTGCCAGGCCCGCCCTCCAGCTGACTCCCGGTCCCTCACCTGTGTGCCAGGACGAACTCCAAGGCCATTTAAAGGAACATGACAAAATGAAATGTTCAAAAATGTATTTGCCATGTCTAACATCCAATCGTAAGTTACCATGAATACCTGGAGAAATTCCAGTTAAAGAAACAAAACCAGAAAAATAACGCAGAACCAGAAATGAAAAAAACATGATGGAATTAGAAAAGATGTTGAAACAGTTATTATAAATATATTCATAGTCAAGAAGGTAGAGGAAAACACGACCATTATGAAAGAAATGGAAGATATCAAAAAGACCCAAATGAGATGAAAAATACAATGTCTGGAAGAAAAATGTACTGCACGAGATTAATAACAGGTATAACGCTGCAGAAGAAAATATCACCGAGCTTGAAGAAACAGCAGTAAAACTAACTGTGGTAGGCAGAATTCTAGGACGTCCCCTCAAGATTCTGTGCTCCTGGAGTATACACCCACAAATCCACGGGACTGTGAAGGACAGGTCTCGCTCCGGTTATTACGAGACGTTTTATGACACAGGTGAGGTGGAGAAAGGGCTCAGGAGCCTTTTGGAAGCTGCGAGTTTCTCCCAGTGACCACGGAGAGAAAGCCAGCGTTCAAGAGCAGGAGGAATACAAAGCTGGCTCCACAACGGAGGCCCCACGCGGTGAGGAGATTAACTGTCAGCGACCAGCCGGCCTGGCAGGAGACGCCGAGCCTGAGATGAGGCCGCCATCCGTGGTCGGCACCTCGGCCTCCGCCTCGCGAGGTCCCGAGGAGAACCGTGGACCCGCTGTGCCAGCTCCAGACTCGCAGAACTGCGGGCTGGCACCCGGGGCAGCCGCCGTGCCAAACGCACGCGGAACCCACTTCTCCTCAGGTAAGACCTGCTTCCTGTTCGTTAGCTTTTAAAAACGGGAGAAGTCGAAATTAGTTTATTATTCGATTTACTGAAGGAGACTTTACTCGATAAACTATATCGAACCTAAAAAAGACAGGGCCTGCAAGGAGATCATAAAACTTGACCTAATACCAGACACTTTCTTAGATATTATTAGCAGATTCTTAACCTCAAACAAACATCCAATATTAGCCACTCCGTAAAAACACACTAACTTATTTTAATTATTATTGGAGACCATCTGCCAAAAAATTGTTTCCAAAATATAAAACTCCGATGCTGTTGTAGGAAGCCTCTGTGATAACCTCTAGTGCCCCCACTGTCTGATGGCCCCACTGCCCCTGTGTGCCCCCTCGCCCTGAGTGTGGGCTGGACCTATTGGCTCACTTGAAATGAGCAGAATATGGCGGGAGTGATAACTACAAAAAGCCTGGCTTCTGCCTGGGTTTTCTGTCTCTCTGTCTCTGTCCCTCTCACCATTGGCTCTATGTGAAGGCAGTTGCCGGGTCATGAGGAGACCCTGTGGCCAAACCCAACTGGCCAGGTGACTGAGCGACCCCAGCCGACGGCTCGACTGCAGCCTCCTGAGAGCGCTGAGCGGGGGGCGCCCAGCTGAGCCGGGGGTGCCCAGCTGAGCCGTGCTCAGACGGATTCCTGACCCACAGGGATTCTTTGAAACCTCTGCGGGTTGGAGTAATTTGTTACACGGCAGCACAGAACTAAGACAGCCATTATTCAGCAGTTTAGATAACTTATACATGAAGAAATTCTGAATGCCTTTTCTACGAAATGCGGGGGAAAACAATTCTGCCGGCGACTTGTGTGCCACAGCGTTTTCATGGGTCAGAACACAAGTCGACGCGCACTGCGCTGCTGCATGCAGCAGATTCAGCTTCTGTAATAACCTGGCACCATGATGTATTCAGCTATTGTCACCAATGAGCAATGCGGTTCAGAGAGAGTTTACCAGAAACCAGGGTAACGCTTCCATTATTCACCTCGCGCTACCATTTTATAATCTTAGGGAATTATTAGTTTGTTTTTTCAGTGTTCCTGAGAGGTAGCTTTCATTGCTAATGTTAGGTTCGAGTTAAACTACTTTCTACCCACACAAACGGGCAGACCTACTTGATGACTCACCAATACTCCCACTGAACAGAGAGCTGCAACAGCCCTTTGCCATCTGGCTAAGATGGCGCCTTCGGGCTCACGCCCCAGGGCTCCCTGGAACCTAACAATCACACCAGACTGACAATACATGTAAGTGCTGCTGGCCAGACAATAACATCTGGGCTGGAGCCACGAGACGGAGGTGAGCGCAATCAAATAACACTGGTAGACCAGTTCACCGTTTATAATATTGTCATTCACTGTTTCGTTTCTCATCCCAAATCGTGTGTGCTAGATGTTATTTTTATCACAAGGCCCCTTCGACATGGTACATTCTTTGCCATGAATTTGGGACAGGCTTTGATAACTCTAGAATACAAGGACGATTTGCCATAGCACAGCTGTTGATCCCGTAAACCATGAAATGGCTGCGTAAAAAGTAAACAGATCCATCGAAATGAGAAAGCCGTGCCACCCCACCGCCTTTGCGACCCGCCCTTGGCTGGACTCGGGGATTGTTTCTATTCCACGATGCGTCAGATTTTTTTTTCTTTTTGGTAGCTTTACTCTGGCTTAATGAGCCAAATTCTTTGAGCCAACCAAATACCTTCCCCACCAGCCCCGTAAACAAAATTGCCGGGATTTGCTATGGGAAAAGGCATCCGATGACATGGTAACAAGGGCCTACTGTGGAATTTTCGTCTGCAGAAATTTATGGCCCCATTCGCCACGGCGTCATACGCCTCCCAGAGAAAGTGGCAGTGGGTAGTTTATTCCTGTCTAGAAATTGATGTGTAGCCAGGGGTAACCTGTGCACGTCTACATCGGCCTGAAGCAGGGTGTGAAACGTCCCTGTGAATCAAAGGTGCTCCAGTGTTTTTAAATCACAGAAAGTCAGAACAGGCTGCAAGGAGCCAGCTTTCTAGTCAGGCCGCACTTGGCTGGACTATGTGCCTTGACCTGTTCTTGCTCCATTTCCTGGGCTGAATGTCCTCTTCGAGTCTTTGGACTCTAATGTAAGATTTGTGAACCAGCTGAGTTTTGGAAGCTCCCTGAGCTGCACGAGGCATGTTCCTGATGGCGTTAGGAGACTCAGTTACCCGGAAGGATATCTTGTCTATGGCCGGCAGTGACTCATCACAATTAACTGAGAGAAAGGAAACATCTGAATGAAAAGGAAAACAGGTTACATATTGTTCTAATTTCCGCTCCCCCCGATTTCCCTTACATTAGAGCTCCTGGTGTGAAGCTGGGCACATGGCCATCTGAAACAGATATTCCTCAGGAGCTCACCAGTAGACACGATCATATGTCCAAGTCCGGGCCAGTGAGATTTAAGCGTAAGTGTTACATGCCCTATGTGAGAAGTGTCCTGCTGGCTGGGATGCAGACGAGATGGCTGGAGCACAAGTAGCCACCTGAACCACGAGGCTGAACCTGTGCATGCGGGAGATGGAGCAATAGCACAGAGGAGCCTTGACCCCTGAACCATGAACGCCCTCTCTGCCGCCCTGAACTATCTCTAAACTTCATTTATGTGACAGAGAAATAAATGGACACCTTGTTTATGTCGCTGCCATTCTGGATTTCCCATCACTCAGAGCAGAATCTGACAAAGAAAGAATATTTGAATCTCGTTTAATAGAATTAGGTAGGTGTGTACGCCCACGTGCGTGTGGTGGGGGTGGGGGAGTCGGGTGCAGCCCCCCGGCATCCGTTCTCCCCTTTTAACATCACTCTGACTTCCTCTGGGTGACTCGCCCCCTCCTCGCTGCATGATGCCACGGTGGACTGAGCACAGGGGCACGTCCCTTCTTTAACGGACTCCAGAGTGTCCCCGGGGCATCATCGGGTCCTTCTTTTCGCCGCCCTGTTCCAGCGGGATGCAAGGCAGAGCTTCTTAAAATGCTGTCCTAAGTATTCTCCGTTTCTTGACTATGCTCCCTCATGAAGGAATTTATCATCCACGTCAATTTCTGCCTCTCTAAACAGCCATTAGAAGAGTTTCTGTCATCACCGAGCCAAAGGGAAAAGCATTCGTAGAGATGTGGCGTCAGCCTAGGGTGGAGCCCGGTGGGGAAGCTGCTTTGTCCTGGCACCCCAAGTCACACCACCACCTCTGTCCGGACAGTGAAACGGCCTCTGGAAGTGGAGTCTGTGCCGATCTGTGCAATCGTGTTTAACGAGAAGCAGCTCTCATCGTCGTGGGAGGGAGGCGCTGGCCCCTGTGGCTTGGGAACTATCCTGAGGCTCCTCCAGGCTAGTTGGCCTCCCCTCCCATTCAGCTTTCCAGAGCCTGCACTGTGTGTATGGAGAAGGGTCACAGAGCAGACGCAGCATCGCAGGGGCCGATGGCCCGAGGGACACACCGGCACAGAGGTACCCAACGAGAGTTCCCTCCAAATTAGCAGCTAGCACATTGAGCGCTTCCGGCGAAATGTCATCGAGCCTTGGAGGTTACGTGCCGGGAAATGGCCCCCTTGCGATAGACATCTCCAGGGCTTGTGTTGGGTGACTGGTTAGGCAGGACAGGGGCTTGGAGGTCTTCCTCTGACCAACAGCGGTCACCTCGCGTGTCGTGTACCAGAGCCCTCGATCCATAAAGATGGAGAAAGCCCGGGATTCGCTGGGCACACACACAGAGAACAAACAAGTAGTGGTTTCTTCTTTTAAATGGACAAGGACAGGACCGTTCTCTCTGAGTCCCTCACAGTCACCCGGACACAGCATTTAATCAATCGTGGGGCATGTGCCCCTTCTGAAGCTGGGAAGTAGCTCTCATAATAACAAGGCCCTATATTCCACGTCATGCTGGGGTAGCTGATGGGTCGCCATGAGGGGCTTCTACACCTCCTGAGGCTCGCCAGGCCTGTCCCAGCGACTGTGTGTGGGGACTGTGCTACGGATGCCACACCACCTCCTGCTGCTGCAGGAGAGCCCCTGCCCCCACCCAGGCCTCACCCTTCCCTCAGGCCTGGGCATAAGGAGGGGTGGGTGGCCATTCAATGTCTTCCAGTTTGACTCGCTGCACCCCGGAAAGTGGGCATCTCTTTTAAGAGATTAGGTGCCAAGAGGGCTCAATTCTGATGACTGATTGAGTTGAGGCCTCTTACAGTTAGGGAAATTAGGGTGCATTGCTCCTAACGGTGACAAGGTTGCAATGAAGAAAGCTTAGCCAACCTGAAGACCCCATGATTCTAAAAAATACAATAAATTTACTCCTGAAATATTTAATGTATACATACTTTTTGCCCAACTCCCAATATGCTGGGAATTCATCTGTGCATAAAGAGATGACGACCCCTGATGGCCAGAAGCACAGAGAGGGGGACAGTGCGGACCGCGCCGGTCAGGAGAGGTTTCACTGTGCAGGCTCCGCGTGAGCAAAGAGCTGAAAGCGGTGGCAGAGTCACTCACGCAGGACCCAGGGGAACAGTGGTCCAGGCAGGAGGGAAAGCAAGTGCAAGGCCCCCGAGCCAGGAGCAGCAGAGGGGCCACGGAGCCAGGGTCAGAGCAAGCGGGAGCGAGCCGGAGAGGACGAGACCACGGGGTCGAGGCCAGGAGGGTTTCGTAGGACCCTGGAGGAACCTGCGTGGAAATGGGCGTCACGGGAGCATTTTGAGCAGAGAAGAGAAAAAGCCTGACTTACGCCTTGTTAGGAGCCCTCTGTCTGTGACCGGCCACTCACATCATCACTGTCATAGCCGCCCGACCGGAGGAGTGCCGGCGGAGCAGTGGGAAGAGAGAGGAAGGAGAGCATCGGGACGGAGAGGCGCACGGGCGGCGACGCGGGTGTGATGAGCAGCAGAGGAGAGAGGGCGGGGTCCACCTCCGCTGACGGCGAAGGCGCCATCGCCGCCGTGGAGATGGCGGTGTGTGAGCTCAGGCGCCTGGCGGCTCGCAGCCCGACCACCTTCGCAACCCGGAGGCTTCTACAGCCAGAGGCGTCGTGAGCTGGCTCGCAAAGTTAAAATGTGACCCAAAGAGATGACTCGTCGTCACTTTATTGTGTCATGAGGTCCCACGGTCTTTAGGAACATTCTGCCAGACATGCTCCATCATGTTATCATTTACGTCCCATACTGGTGTCTGCTTTTAATAACATTGTAAGCTGCTTTACATACAGGCATCCACGTGCCAGTGACGTGATATCATGCACCCGTTTTATAATCGGCCCTTGGAATATCCCAAGACACACAAGCATGTAAGGGAAGAGGATAAAGAAATTCCAAAGTCCGATGCTGGGCAAATGGAGAGAAAGGGGGTTTCTGACAGGCAATATCAGAGAAACCGGCCCTTCGGGCAGCGTCCCCGTCCCTGGGAGAGACGGGTGGGTGGGGTGTCGTGATGGGTGTCTTTTGGGGGCGCCCTTACGTCTGCTCTGCCTATTTGATTCCCAAATTAATACTCGTTCATCGCAACTTTTTCCTAAAAATTACAGGACAATGTGAAGTCAGAAATCTTTCCTTTCTACTCCTCCTAACCACAGTCACGACGAACAGTGAGATGTTTGCGCACGTCTCATTCCTTACGTAGAAGTCTGTATTTCGCATAGACGCGCGTCACGCGTACACGCACACGCGACGTTGTTTAAACGCTGGAACGGCTGGCACGCGACACTCATTCTCCTCTCACACTTACGTTCTCGCGGTCTTCTCTCCGGTTAGGACGGACAGACGTGCGTCACTCTTCATTTCTGTTGTATTTTTTTTTAACAGATTTTTAAAAAGCTGCGGTAAAAGAAACAAAACATCCAGTTCAGTGCGTTAACCATTTTTAAGCGTACTTAAAAGTACTCAGACAGGGACCTAGCGTGCCAGAAGCGTTGACTACAGGACAAATTATATTTCATGACAAGGGTGTACCACAGCTCATGGAACCGGCTCCCTACGAATGGACAGCTGCTCAGAGGCAGGCAGTCGCCAAGGCGAGAGAGACGCATCGGCTGACCTCTGTGAGGAGCGGGTGCTGGTGGCATTCGGTGGGGGAGAGCGCTGAGGGTAACGTGCTACTAGAAACAGGGCAGTCCTGAACAACGAAGGCTCCCCCGCCCTAAATGTCACTAGCAGAGACACTGCCATACCCAATTCTTGTCATTTTTCCTCACAGATTTACTTGCACACGAAATGATGAATGTAGAAGTTTACTCAATGAAGTTTTGTCTGTAATAGTAACAGACTGGAAATAACCTAAATGTTTTCCCTGATGTGGGACCAGTTGAATAATAATTTTTAGAGTATATCTGTGCAATGGAAAGCTACGTAGCTGTTTTTAAAGACTGAGAAATTTCCCCATATACTAACGTAGAAAGATTTCAAAAATGTATTAAGTAAAACAAGAAACCTTTAAAGTGATATACATGGTATGTAACATTTCTATAAAAAGGAGGGTGGTAGATAAGAAGCCATATTTACATGTGGTTTTATGCGAGTATCAGATACAAGAAATTAACAAACGTGGTTACCTGGGAAAGTGTTTGCAGGCAGAGAACACGGTGGATGAGATTCAGGTGGCAATTAGACTTTTCGGTATTTGCCATTTTCTAATTTTTTTAAAAAATTAAAATTATGTGAATGTCATGCTTTTTTTTTTTTTTTTTTTGTAAACTAAGGAATGAGGTAGGCTTTCTTCAGGCATTTGCAGAACCTGAGGCCACGGAACACCTAAGTCTCAGTATGTGTAAGTGACAAATCAAGCTAACAAACTATTAAGTAAAACATATTTACTTCTTCTACCTTGATACATTTTCTTAATGATCAAATAGGTACATAAGTGTACAATTTAAAAGCTGGAAAAGTAGCAAACGCAATAGAAGTAAATTATTATTGTGCACATTTGTGTGGTCCATTGATGGTTTGGTGATGTCTGGAAGGGAAATAAAGATGCACGCAATTCACAATGCATTTCAAGTCAATCCCACACATTTCTTTTTCTTGCCTTCATTTCAATAAAAACACTAATTATGTCGTTATAATCAGGATTTCCACATAATTTGAGTTCTAGCGATAGCAACATCAAATTAGACCATGTTTCTGGAGTAATTAAAGTTTTTAGTTTTTTTGCCTTAATTAGTGACAATTGGAATTGTCAATAACTTGTTACAGCAATACATAGGCTGGAAATAAAGCGTGAAATTTAGATGTCATGTTCAAATATTATAATGGGGTCTTTTAGCAGAAATTATTACAAAATGTTTTAATTTTATCCCATAAATCGATAGCGCTCAATTGCCCTTTTCTTCATCTCTCAAAGTAACATAGAGCTATCCAGTATTTCCTAAATTCTTCTCATTTCAAAATTTTCAATGCTGAGCTATTATAAAGAAAAGTAGAAGCAGCATACTTCCATATCCTACTAGAAAGGACTCAAAATCTCAGAACTGGCCTAGGTCTTCCTGAAGTGTGAATTTAAATTTTAAATTTCTTTTAAGTCGGGAGACTATATGAGTCACCATGAAATAAATGATGAAAAAAAGCATCAGTAATGCTTAAAAATTCAGTTGTTATTACAGAGATTGATAACGTGGTAAAAAGGAACTGGAAAGTAGTTGACACAGGTGAGGTGTGGTCAACATGATGCCGTCAGCGACAAGCCATTCTTCTTTCAAAGTGTCTCAAATCATAACCGAACTGAACAAATGGTGGCAGGCAACTTCCCAGAACTGCTAACAGAACATAGGGAAGCCTGAAGGAGCCATCTAAGACAGATGGAGACATATGCACAGGGATAGGCAACACTTTCTCTAAAGAGAGTTACTAGCGGGAGAAAAATCTCACAAGAGGAGGTAATTAATCCTATTGTTTCAATGGATTTGATCTAGCTGCTACAGTGTATCTAGAACATTCATGTGACTGTGACCTTGAAGTATGGTCATCTATTTATAATATAGCAACAAGGATCTGATACAAAATTACAATAGTCCAAGAATACTTTATTAAAATCTTTATATAGAGCAAGAATTTGATATTTTAATGACTCACTAAAGGAATATATCTTAAAATTAACCAGATAAGGGAAAATGGTTAACTAGGGAGCAAGAGGAAGAGAGAAAACTGGAGGAGATTATCTACAAAGAAAGAGGGTTGGATGGGCTGAGCCCTCGGACTGACTTAGCAGAGTAGCCCTATCTTCATTCACAACTCCTATGGTCTCCTCTCATAGCATGTAAATCAGATCAGATTGCAATGGCGTTTTTCATTTGACTGCCTCGCCATTGTACTGAAAGCTTAAGGACACGAATGGTGACTGCTGTGTTCTCCACTGCATCTCAAGCAATGAGAGTCTAACACACAGTAGGTACTGGTGAATGTTAACTGGCTAGGTGGATGGGTGGGCGGGTGGATCACCTCCTGCACCAGTGGTGGTAGGCAGCTGTACATTCCTTGGCTTCAGTAAATAGGAAAGTTTCCTCTTATCCATAGGAATGGTGACAGCCATTCCACAGCCACAAACATCTCTCAGACACCGTTCCCCTCTCTGCAATGGTTTGTTCAAATTTCTGGAGTGTACCTAAAATAAATTCCAAATATCCTAAGAGAAATCTTAGAAATCCAAACCTAAAAAATGATAGAAAATGTACTACCTTCTCATAACTGGCCATACCTCTTACAGATAGCTCTGGTCAGTGGCAATACAGAGCAGATCTTTTTGGGTTGAAATATTTTTATTATTTTAATAGCTTTACTGAGAAATAATTCAGATACCACATGGTTTGCTTATTTAAAACATACGACGCAACAGTTTTCAGTATATTCCAGAATTTTGCAACAACCACAATGCATTTTAGAATATTTTCATCAGCCCAAAAGAAACCCAAGCTCGTTAGCGGCCTCCTCGCATCCTTCCCTATCCCTAGCAATTGGAAACTGCAAATCTACTCTGTTTCTATAGATTCCCTAGTCCGCATAGTTCATTTAAATGGTACCATACCATGTGTGCTGTTTTGTGACCGACTTCTTTCAATTAGCATAATGTGTTTAAGGTTCATCCATGTCGAAGCGTATCAGAACTTCATTTCTTCTTATTGCTGAATCATATTCCATCGCATGAAAATGTCACGTTTTCTTTAACCATTCATCAATGGACTGACATTGGAGTTGTTTCCATTTGGGGGCTATTATTAAGGCTGCTGCTATGATCATTCACGTACGAGTTTTTGTACAGTTAGCCCTTTGCATCTGCGGGTTTTGCATCTGGAAATTCAACCACCTTCGGATTGAAAACAGTATTTTCGCATTCCTAACCGTGGATCTCCAACCATCCATCGAAAATACCGTTTCCAATCCCAGGATGGGTGAATCTACAGATGCGAAGGGCCGACTTTGGAACCAAAAGTTATCAGAGGGTTTGCAAGCCCCACTTACCCCCACCATTATTCAAGGGTCAACTGTATAAGCTACGGCTTCCCCGGGGCAGTTTGGGCCCCCGTGTCCAGGGACCAGCAGGAAGCGGAGTTACCATCCTAACTGGGTAATTGCCTCTCAGCATCAGGAAGAGGCAGGCTTACCGTCACACCGTGCGGACAGGGAGGACTATGGCTGCGGCCCACTTGGACGCTTTTTGGCATTTCCTGATCCAGTTGTGACTATATAGCGGGAGTATGGAGCAGCCCCAGCCTAAGAAGGGCACGGTGACCAGAACCCTCGGCCTCTTGGGGATAAAGGTCTGGGTAGGTCACGGCACCAGGTAGGCCACTGAGACCAGCAGAGGCGGTAGCCGAGGGCTACGGGGACTAGGAGGGAGTAATGAAGAGAGGCTTGTCCGCTCACCTCCGTCTTCCACGTTTCCCTCAGGAAGAGAGGCCCATGGATCAGCGGAGGCACTGTGGGGTCGGGATGCGGCCCCGCGCCCCGCGCCGAGCGAGCCTGGAGGTGGCAGGGCTGCGCCCCATCCTCGCGGCCCAGGAGCATCCCGCAGCCAGGCACCAGCGCCGGGCCGGCGGGCTGGGCGGGGCGGCGGCACAGGCCACGCCCTCTCCGTGGGGAGGCGGGGCTGGCGCGGGGCGCCACACCCCATTGGCTGAGGCTCGCAGGCCCCTCCCTTCACTTCCGCCCTCTTCCCCTTCCCAGGTGTGCAATCCTCAACCTTCCACTTGATCAAGGCTCCAGGGTCCAGGGTCGCCGGAAGCAGACGACCTTCTGACTTCCTGTCAGGTCAATAGTAGCCTAAACTACATCACAAGGTAGCCCAAGCTACCTTTCACCCCCTGTGACCTCATCACAAAGGCATGGTGTCACCTCACATCGTTGCAGGAAGGAGGGTGAGCACAGGACGAGATTATTTTGAGCGCAACCGCATTCATGTAACTCTTACTACAGTATCTTGTTATAGTGTTCTATTTTGTTATTAGTTATTATTGTTGGTCTTTTATTGTGCCTAATTGTAAACAACTTTATTATCGGTATGCGTATACAGGAAAAACATAGCATATACGGGGTGCAGTGCTATCCGAGGTTTCAGGCATCCACTGGGCGTCTTGGAATGTACCCCCCACCCCGTGGATAAAAGGCGGGGGCTACTATCCGTCATTTGCAGCTCACATTCCACCTGAGCGCAGCTTCTGGCGGACCCAAGGGAAACGAGGATCATGTCAGCCACGGTGATAATTCTTTAGTCCTTCATCTTCTCCCCTCTCTCATCAACTTGCTTCCTAAACTTTAACTGTTCCAGTTTTCTCTTTTTAGTGCTGCCCAAAGCATTCTTTCTTTCTCCTCAGGCCGCAGAGTTGAAAGTGGGCCCCAGACTTCACGCCCTGTGGGCGGAGAACCACTCAGGCTCCATGACAACAGATCCCCCTCCTCCATTCAGTATATTGCTGCTTCCACAGTCACTGCCAGTCCCCAGGGGAGAGAACCTCTGGACACTCTCATGTTACATTTTCATCCCATTTATACATATCCTATCAGTATAAATTGGTGCTAATAGTTTAATAGCGTATTGCCCAAGATTGTGTTTTTAAACGGTGATTAATCCAAAGAACGACTCTCTAATGACGATTTGAACGACAGTTATGTAGTAACAAGATCGTGCCTTCTCTGTATCCTTCCAGATGCCTGGTTCTTTGCCCACATGCAGCCCCTTGGCTCGCTCAAACACCAAAGAGCATTAAAACAACAAAAATAACAAGTGACCGCGTCCTTATTACATGCTAGCTGTTGGGCTGGGCGTTTGACATTCCTCTGAAACCCACACCAACTTCGACTTAGAGAAATAGCTGAGGCTCAGAAGCCTGAGTGGCTCCCCAGGGCACGCCCTTTGAAAGTGGTGGGTTGAAAACGCACTCAGCTATTTTGACTTCCAGTGCCCAGCCCACTGGAAGAGGAGGAAGCGGCTCCCAGCTGGTACACGGGCGGGGCTGCCAGGAGCAACAGCTCAGCACCACACCACAGCCATCATCGGGGGTTTTATCGTTGAGACCGTTCAAAGGCATTGTTCACCATTTAGGGTCTGAAAGAATATACCAGACCGCCGAGACAACATTCGAGTGGGACATTCTTAGAACAATAGAAACGTTTCCAGAATTTTTGGTACATTTTCTTACCTTAAAGCTTAAAAGCGATAAGGAAGCCATCTACATGTGTGTGTGCTGTTAGGAAAAAGGCCTTCCATTTGGAGGTGGGAGGTGTGTGTCACAGGCGGTGATGAAGAGCCGTTATTCAGCCACTTTCACTCAGGAATTCAAATCTAGATCTTGAGGAAGATCAGCTGATTTTGATGTGCACTCAGAGAGAAGGAGGGTGCCGTGGCCTCAGCTCTCCAAGGACCACAGTGCTGGAGCCCCAGTGAGCACGTTTGGTTCAGTGAACGACAGCTGACGTAGCTGTGAAGCACGTGAGCCACCTCCCCTCCAACGCAGCACTGGCCATCTTCGTGAATTGCAGCTCATCAGTGGTAGCATTTTTAGGAAAATGTGGAGAAGTGATATTGGAGTCCCTCATCTAACCATCCCAGCAAGTCCAAACTCCTGGGATCTCCCTTGTGAAAGTGGCAGAGGTTTGGGGGCCAGGTAGGGTGGCTGTGACCATGGGCATAGTCATAATATGTCAACACCGGACCCAAAGAAGTCACACAAAAGTGACTCCTGGAGACAGGCAGCAAGATGCTACAGCCTTTGAAGCAGTCAAGAGGGTGGCCGAGTGACAGTCCCTCTCCCAGGAGGGCTGGTGGCTAAGCCTCCTCCAGTAGCAGGGGTGAGGGTGGGAGGTGGAGAGAGGAGCTGGGGCTATGCTACAGTCTCAACTGCAGGTTACTGACCTGGGGTCCCTGCACCTCCCCGAGGGGTCTTCTGAACATGAATGGGAAAAAAATGACATCTTCATTGTCACAATGACATCTTTACTGTCCTGCGTGCGGGAGACATGCAGGGCTTCCTGGGGCGGGAGCGTCTGGCGTGGTGGAAGGGCATTCGGGGAGCTTGGGCCAGTGTCTATGTAGCAACTGGTAAGGAGCATCACCGTACCGATAGCAGCCCTGGGTGTGACACATGGGCGCATAGTGGTTTCCTTTGCACAGTGCTGTGAGCTACTGGTCATTTCCTCCAGGGGCGGCGTCATCAGGAGCTTTCCGGGCATCTGGGGACTCATCGTAAACACTCAATAGAAGTTCAAAAGCCTTCCCCATGGGTAGAAAAATCCCAGGACGGATGAGATAACCCAGGGCCATGGCTTCCTCTCCAAATGGACCCGAACTACGGAGACCAGGAGATAGCTTGTCACTCTGTCCATTCCTTCTTACTGGCCAGAGACGGTGACTAGGTATCATCGCAGAGGCCAAACCCAGTTGATTCCGGTGGCTGCTGGATGAGCTGTGTTGAGTAGGATTCTAAAGTTCTAACGAGTCTCAGAGATGGAATGGTTAGCTCAGTGGGGACGTCCTCACTCTAGACCAGCCTTTTTTTTTTTAAACTTTGTGTGTCTTGGACCCCATTTACCACCTAGTCAAGCCTGGGGACATTTTTTCAGAATAATGTTTCCAAAAATAATATTAAATACAAAGGAAACCAAATATGTTAAATATAGTTATAAAAACACTAACAAATTTAAGGCACAGTAACACAGGAGCACCTTTAGTGGTGGGTCCGGTAGCTGTGAATTTTGAAGCAGTGATGAGTGGAAATGGTATTTCAAGATGTGTACAACGGCTGAATGCGATATGAACATATCCGTGGTTTCTGTCATTAAAAGCGCTGTTAATTCCACCATGATTTGTTGCCTACGATCATAGTAGAAGGAAGTTTAAGTTTAAGGATCGTGACAATAAAGATGTCATTTTTCTCCCATTCATCTTCAGAGACCGCTTAGGGAGGGTCCAGGGACCCCAGGTTAGTAACCTCTAGTCGAGACTGTAGTATAGCCCCAGCCTGATTTGTCACGTTGTTCTCTAAGACACCCAGGACCTGTGTCCCCTGAGGTCGAGTTGTGCTTGCCAGCAGCTCGTGCCTGTTTATTTACCTAAATGCGCTTTGTCCCACGATTCCTTGGAGGGTGGCGGTGGAGGCACACAAGGGTCCTTTTGATTTTCACTACAGCTCAAATTCCTAAGGAAATGGAAAACTCACCCTGTTGTGTGAATTCCCTGGAAAGCTCACATTGGCCTAGGGTTCTCAGACTAGAGCAACAGACACCAAGTCCCCTGGCACTGAGCGAGGGGACAGCTCCTGTCGCAGTGTGTAAGGCTGGGAGCAGTCCACCCCCGGCCTCAGTACGACTGAGCCAGAAGAGGGGGACTCCAACAGAACCTGTCAGCTGTGGCATCGAGGGCACGTCAGGGAGAAGGGCTGGCACCCGCCCCTGCACTGTTCGTAAGGTTAGACCTTCCTGTGGGTGGCCAAATTCATAATTGTCTCCTGGTCAAACTAAGAGTGAAGAGATCGTTTTCCACCCAGAGACCTTTCAATAAAAATCGGCGGTGGACGTTCACGATGGCATGAGTGGAATCAACTGGGAATGACACTTTCGCAATATGAAATGAAACTCAAACTTGGTCATTGCCATTTACTAGATTTAAATTGTAGCTATTATTTCTAGGAGGAAAAAAGTAAACAGCTTCCACCCGGGACATCACGTCACGTTGCTCTGAGGGAATGGCAACCCGGCGTCCTGGCGTAGCTGCTGATAAACGCCCAGAAAGGCTCCTGGCTCGTAAGCCCCCCTCAGCTGTCCACCCAGCTTTTTATTCCTTGACCTGAAGTCTGCTCTGAAATTACCTGCATAGTAAAGTTTCCTTCGAGACTGTTTGACTGTTTCATTCTCTGTGCAGATATCGAAAATGTCGCCAGCAGTGCAGCATGCAGGAGCAGAGCCCACGCAGGCCTCCCAGACTCCGCAGGCCGTCTGAGCTGTTAACAACAGCCCCTAGTGGGCCATCGCTGGCTTTGCCTATAGATTTGCTGGCCGCTGCTGCCCTTCTGATAACTCCCAATGGTGCGGCAATGGTAAGTTCCTTCATTTTTCTTCAAAACCCTGGAAGGTAGAAAAAAATTCTGTCCGATTGAGTCCTTGGGGCCTAATAAGATTGGAATCTGCCTAAATCATGTTTCTCCTTATACCTAGTCAACATTTCCAGACTCAAAGTCTATAAGGAAGTAAAGTGAACCTGAATTAAGTGGTTGACCTCGGTGTGCAACATGGAAAGGAGCAGGTTGGGAGAAGAATAATTCAGGATTAGCGATGATGGTGATGACAGCACATTTGCTCAGTGCCTCCTACATTCTGGAAATCAAGTTATCTTGGGCTCTCTGTTCCGTCAGTCCAGGCGCTTTATGCCAGTACACGCTGCTTTGATTACTGTAGCTTTGTGATGTGTTTCGAAGTCAGGGAGTGTGAGCTCTCCAACTTTGTTCTTCTTTCCCAAGATTGTTTTGACTGTTTGGGTCCCTTGAGACTTGATGAGAATTTTAGGAGAGATTTCTCATTTCTGCAAAAAAACCACAAAAACAAAAACAAAAACAATGCTGTTGATATTTCGATGGAGTTGTGTTGTGGGAACTGTCGTGCACTTTATATAATCTTATTTATTTCTTCTGACTCTCTGTGAGTGGGACCGTTGCTATTTCCAGGATACACATAAGAACGCAGAGGCACATTTTTACAAAGATGTTGGCATCAAGCAATGAGAATTGGGTTACGTGCTTTTTGAATTTCTTCCCAGTAATAATAATGAATGTTCACCTAGCTACATTTTTTTTTAACCTCGTTCCTATGCTCATCTGCTTTTGTCTAGGGTGCCTTAAGTGGGGTTGGAGACCTGGCCAACTGGGCCATCCCAGCGAGATTGGCCAGCCCGGGAGCAGCCGCTCCGACAGCCGTGAGCTTCGTCTGTGCTGGGGTGGCTGGTGCCCCTCATGGGGAGTGCCATGGTCAGGGCGTGAGTGAGGCCGGGCCCCTGTGCACACCCTGTCGCCAGCAGCTCTGCCCGTGATCCCCACGGTAGTTCAAGAGCTGGGGCCTGAAATTCATTGCCCAGGTGTAAATTCTGCGTCCTATTAGTCAGAGGGTGCATTCGGAGTGGTTTGTGTGAATAGACTTTAAAAAACTTTTAAGAAAAATTTCAAACACATGAGAGATTAGCACGATGAGCTCCCATGTCTGCAAATGTTCCGAAATCGAGTGAAAAGATCAAGGGCAGCTTTGAAGAGGGAAGGAATTTGAGCAAGAACACAGGAGGGCACGATAGAAGGGAGGGTCACGCTCAGACAAAGGCTCTTTATACAATGCATGACAAGGGTGACAGCTCAGCGTGCCCCGAGAACAGCCCGATACCTCCCACAGGATCGAAGAATAAATCATAAAACAGGTTAGTACTCATTAAAACTTTACTATGTGCTGAGCTCTGTTTTAAAAACTTACGAGGTAGCCAGAATTATTATCTCCATTTTACAAATGAGAAAACTGTAGCTTTGAGAAGTTAATTTCTCCACAGCCCACAGCTGATAAATGGCCGAGTCGAGATTTGAACCCAGGACCTTTTGACTCAGAAGCGCTACTTCTAACAACATGCTGGTGTTATTAAGTCTGGACCGCGGACTTTTTAACTTAAAAACCCTTAGGGCACTTGTAGAGAAGTCAAATTTCTCATTCCCCCCCCGGACCTAGTACGTCAGAAGACGATGATGGGGTCTGGAATAAGCCCTGAAATGCGTTTTTTAGGTCTAAGTTCTCTGTGACGTACTGTTGGGCTGTAGTCTCCATCAGAGTGTTCTCTGAACTTGTTCAATTTCACACCTTCATGGGTAAAATCTTTTATCGTATGCGTTTTCCCTCTCACTGGAAGCAAATGAGTTGGTGTTGGGATGCAAATAGACTAGGTCGGTGTTGCAGATGGTTGAACCGAAGCCTGGATGGTACGGGGGGCGGGGGCGCTGATGCCGAGGCCGGGATGGTACGGGGAGGCCGATGCCAAGAGCCCGGGAGAGCAGACAGAATGACACCTGGGCACATGCGGAGGAACGAGAGTGAGGCCTGGCTGCTGGGGGAGCCGCAGCCACGCAGGACAATGGCTGGGGCAGGGCGGAGAGGTAGCTGGGCCGATTCACGGGCGCCTCGCGGGTCATGTAGGAAGTTTAGACTGGCTTCCATGTCCCATGGGAGGCCAGCTGTGTCAGCTGGGATGCTGTCCCATAGGTAAGAGAAAGCCCCACCTAAAGGGCTGAAATAGTAAAGGACTTTTTGGCTTCATTTCTGACATTCTCTTGACTTTGCTTCTTTCTGGGTTCCTGGGCTAATTTCTCTCAAGGTTGCGAGATGGTTCTGGCAGTAACCAGACACGTTTCTCTTTTCACCAGGGCAGGGAGAGTCCGGCTTCCCTAAGCTACTTAACAGGATTCCTCCCCTTCACTGGGCTTGGGTCAGCCCGACCCAGTCACAGTGGCCGTTGACTTGTGGTCTCTGCAGTGAGGTTCTTCCTCTGATCGGGATCCCTCCTCCTCGAAGCCAGGGCTGGGGTCAACCCCAAATTGCACAGCTGCTACTTAGTGAGGGCGAAGTGACTCCCACCCCCAAATAACTTGGAAACTATTATGACGAAAGGGGAAGTGGATGCTGGGTAAGTAACCGAAACAACTTATTATGCCATGGGAGGGATTTTAGGGCTCACTAGCTGCGGTGAGGAAGGCAGACTAGGGGAGCCTGGAGGAGGAGGGAGGCCAGTTAGGGGACCATCGCAGCAGCTCGGCCCCGAGACTGATGCGGGTTGGAGACGGGACTGACCGGCCTGAGTGATGGGCTGAGTGGTGGAAGGGGTGCTTGTGGTCAGGCTCTGGGGGTTGGGGTGGGGGTCTCAAATGCCCAGCTTTGGACCTCATCTTCGTTAGCAGTGATGGACGTGTTGGAGTAGCGTTGCCTTTTGTGAGAGTCGGAGATCAATTCATTTTTTTTTCACTTTCTCCTCCTCCTTAAACATTTATTTTTAGTTTTTACAATTTACCACAGCACATTCTTTTGATCTAATGTTTTCCAAATGACGAAAACACCAAAATCACAATCTGTGGTTTTACTAGGTTTTTATTTACTGCTCACCCTGTACCCAAGTCAATTGACTGAGAATATCTTCAAAAAATCTGTTTTTGTGATTTTACAAGCCCCCAAAGAAACAGCTTCCTTTGAATTTGGGAACACTGTGAATTAATACTGTGTTGACTTACTTGATGTTTTCAGTTTGAATTAACATGCTTACAGGGCCGTTCAGTCTTGCAAATTGTTATCAGCAGGGATTGATCACGCTTTAGCTTTTCAAAATATCAATTATAAGGAATAAGAGTTCAGCTGCAGCTCCTGGTTTAATCCTCCAGCTCTCTATTATCCACAGCTTATTAAAATAGTGGAGTTAACCTTCAGGGATGTAGGGTGGCTCTTTTTGCAGACTAGGCAAAACAGTCACTGCGATTTGATGCCCTTGACGGAGGCGGATGGGTTCGTTAATTCTGCATATAAATTCAGCAAAGTCCTTACATTAAAGAATTCATTCTTGTGGTCGAAAGTTCGCCTCCCTTCTCTCAAGAATTGCTCTCCATTCATTCATTAAACAAACTCAGGATTGGCTTTGTCTCCTCTTAAATTCCCATCTATTACTTTGTCGTGTGTGTTTTTTTACCCCTTATGGACGAGTCCCCATCTCTCTGATTCTGTTTTCTCACCCTCTCTTTACTCTTGATGAAATTAAAAATCTCTGGCTGACACCTCACAACACCGTTTTGAGGGTCAAGTGAGATGACACACGGAAAGGTCGAGGAGATGCTGAACTCCACAGGAAATGCTTTCTTTTGCGGTAGGTGACATCTGTAGCTCTAGCGGTCACCGACAGGGCCTCTCACATCACCCCCTCCTCAGCCTTGGTGGCAGGGCCTTCTCCCGGGACCGAGGGCAAGGCGGGTGGGAAGCGCCTGGGACGCAGACCCTTCGGTCTCGACCACGACCATGGCTGGTGGCGGGTAACTGTCCCCACTTTTGCCCTGGCGGCGGTGAGTGGGCATCTCCGGGTGGCCCGGCCCAGCCCGCAGCCGTGACCGCGTCATGAACGCGCCGCGCTGCGTCCCTCCCATTGCGCCTTCGCTTCCTGTACCGGTGCCGTCTCCTGGGTTCACCTCTCGAATAAGTGACCTGCGCTCGGTCTTACCTTACGGTCCGTTTCTGGTGGGACCGGAAGGGGAGCGGCGTTTGCCACCCCAAAATGTGCTTCTTTGGGATACTGATTGTTTTAAGCTGGTTATTTTTTAAAAACAAGACTCGAGAAGAAGTTCGGACTTTCCCCCTAACTACCTAAAAGAATTTGGAATAAGACTCGCTCCAGAAGGGAGCTATATTGTCATAGGTAATGTTTTTATTTTATTATTACTTTTTATCTCTATTGTCAAATGATCTTTAACTGAAATATTCTCCTTCGTAGGTAACGGCTGGGCGCTCCACCGCAGCAGTGCTGATGCACCTATGACGTCACAAGGGTGGCGGCCGTCAGGTCCGCAGATCCCTTTAATGGTCCCAGAGCTCCATAGCTGCGTCTGTTGGGAAATGTTGACAGTCTCATCAGAAGCGGCATTTCCATGGCGCTCAAGGGCTTTTTGCTTCTCTCTGGCCCCGGGCGGTGCTTCGCGGGCCCTGATGATGATCAGGGCGGAGGCACCAGGCACAGTCTGGGCCTGTCTGTTCCGAGTGGTCAGTTCGCTGTGATCCGGTCACCGGTTGCTTTGGCGATGTCATCACCAACCTTTTCTGGAGACGGGCCCAGGGGCTGACCTTGGGGGCCGGGGCCGACGTGGCACCGATTTCCCCACGGGCGCACCTCAGCTATAGAACTCCGATCTCCTTGGGGCCGAACTTCGGTGGCATGGTGGAGGCAGCCGGCGTCGGATGCACCTGGATTCTGGGCGACTGAAGAAAGCAGCACCCTGGCCTTGAGTAGAAAGCTGAAAAGGGTAACTACGGTGCAATATGGACCAGGGGTGATGGGCAGGGAGGAACCGACAAGGCCGTTTGATCTAAGGTTTGTGTCTCATTGTTAAAGTCGGCCCAGCAAACACTTGTTTTCCAGACATTTGCTTTTCCGTCTCCACGTGACTTGCCTTCCTCCCCTTTGAAGTCCCCAACCACAACCCTCCTTCTCCTTAGCTGAACATGGGTAACAAGCCTTAACTGCCTGGTATGTCCTTGAGCCCCACATTCTTGTGGAACCCCCGTACATACACATGTAATTACATTCGGTTATTTTCTCCTGTGACTGTCTTTTGTCATTTTAATGGTGTGAACAGCCAGAAGAACTAAGAGGGGAAGGGGAAAATTTCCCCTGCCTCACAAATTTGCCCTAAGACCCTACGCCGACGGCCCTTCCGAAAGCGCAGCTCCCCAGGGACACCCCGGAATTCCCCGGCCTTACCGTCCAGCCTGCTCCCAGGAGGGCCTGAATCTATCTGTTCTGCCTCCTGACGCCTGGGGCTTCGCGTATTTACTGGTAGCTCGAGGTGGGTTCCTTGCGATCCTGGCCACACCTACCGTCCCCGAGACGGTGGCCCTTCTAGCAAATGCCTCTGCAAGCAAAATGCTCTCCGTCCTCAGTACTTCGGTGTGTGTGGTGGACAAAGACGTCCCCTCAGCCCCCTGCCATCGCCAAACCCGGAGTTAACGCCAGGACCGAACCTGCACCACGGACCTGACTCGAATTTTGCCCGTTGCCCCTCTCGTATCTTCCCCGGCCCAGGACCTGGCCAGGAGTGCGCACTGTGACGTCTCGTCTTCCTTAGTCTGGGACGCATTTCAGTCTTTGTTTTTCATGACCTTGATTTTTGAAGAATAAAGGCCGGTTATTTTGTCAACTGTCCCTCAACTTGGCTTTCTGTTTCTTCGTTATATCCACATTATACATTTTTGGGAGGAACCCTTAAAAGCGACGTTTTATCCTCCTCACTGCAGCTTATCAGGAGGCATACAATATTTGTCTTAAAAAGGCATTTTCATGAGAAGTAGGGAAAACTGAAAACATGGTATTAAGTTACTGTTAATTTTGTTAGATGTCACAATAGTTTTATGGCTTCGTTTTTTCAAAAACGGTACACATGCCTTAGCTGTGCATATATACTGCAGTGTTAAGTGAAATGATTTGGCTTCACACCGTTTCTAGGGAGTTTGGGAACTCTGGGCAGAAAGCAGTAATGAGGACACCACCGTCAGAACTTGGTTATTCTGAAACAGTGTCCATTTGTGCATCATCTGGATCCTTGATCATTCTTCCTTTCCTCTGAGGCTCCTTTTGTTGACCAGATCGACAGCTTCCCCAGGGTAGTGCACGAAGCACACACCCGTCAGGCTCTGTGACTTACTGGATGAAGAAAGCCTGGGGAAGAGACTGAAACCACTGGCTGAAATTTGATTTATAAATAATGTGAACATGTCATTTCTTTGTGATTTGCATGTCCTTATTACAGATATTTATGAGTCTATTGAAATGAGATCATTTATGATGATTAGGTAATAAAATTTTAGAGCCAAAATAACAAAAAGTCCTCATTTTATTTTTATATTTTATTTTTTGGGCAAAAAATTTTTTTTAAGTTTATTTCACCAAGGACTAATCCTTTGCTGACGTCCACGTTTAAATTGTGCTTTTATGTTTGTCTCACAGGAGAAACACACGAAAAGCTGCTCACGTGGCGGCTCCCTCTAGCTCTCCAGGCACTGGTGTCGGAGCACCTGGTTCAGGATGCTGCTTCGTTTCAAAGCGCGCAGTTTCGACGTGTCTTCACTGATGACGGTCACATTTCCATTGTGTTCCTGCGCCGTCAGGTCACTCTCACTGTCGGACAGCGTGCACAGCAGAGAGTCGTTCTCGTAGGTTGGGAAATAATACCTGAAACCACCACAGGTATATTGAATAACCAAATTATATATTATACAGAATATGTCTAGGCAGCTGAATGTACATATTACTATAATTTTGCTCGGTTTCCTTGCCAACAATTTCAATAGCATCTTGCAAAGGCTGTAAGGGAGCCAACTCTGGATGACTTTCACTTTGACCTTCGCTGGCTAACTTCCGTCTGACTAGTACCCTTGCTAGGATGTCAGACTTTGCTTGACATCCGCCATAATAAGGAACTCGCTGTCTTAAAAGGCCACTCCAGCGTGGGACAGCACTAATACCTCCTCGTATGACACTAAAAACGACATCCTTTTCAGTTCTACTCAAAGGTCCTAGCTCTTCCCTGGAGGTTAACGGAAGTTCAAATACAGTTACTTTTCCATATACGAATCCTTTAAATATCTGATGAAAACAGCTGTTTCCCATTGTGTTTTCTTGCCTAACCTGGTCGTTACTGGTTCCATCCATCCAGGTGATCAAAAAATAAAACACATACACCGTTTTACGTTCGTTATCCTGGTTGCTGGACCCACTTTGTTGTTTGCTCTGGGGGCCTCTAAGGATTTCAACCTACGTAAGAAGAATTTTAGGAACAAGGTACCAGGTCAATCCAGAGTCGACTATCCTCCCATGAATCTGTGATCTGTGGAAAAACTAAAGCCTTTTGTATTAAAGGGGAAAAACTAGAGCTTTTTGGTTAAAGGTTATTTTTGGGGGCAGGGAGGCCTGACGCACCGCCCCTGAGAATAGAGGAACCTCCGAGCAGCTAGAGCCCCAGAGCCTCTCAGAGGTCACCTCAGCTGAGGATATCCGGAGCGATGTGAGAACCGGCCCAGGAGGCTGGACTGGCAAAGGACACCTGGGAGTCTGACAGTACCTGAGCAGGTACGCATGAGCAGACCAACTGCTTAATGTTTTTAATGTGCTGACGTGCCAAATACATACCAAAAGTCCTAGTCATTGCATACTCCTTAAAATAGTAAATTCTAGTTTATCTAAATGAAATAATGAGATAAGTGTATAAAAATATGCAGGCATATGGATTTTCATGCTATCACTATAAGTGAAAAGAATGGGTATTTGGCACCCATTAAAAAGATGCAGCAGGGGAAGTAGATAAGGGTCAAAGGGGTCAAATATTTGGTGATGGAAGGAAATCTGGGTGGTGAGCACAGTGCGATATATATGTGACATATTGTTAAACTGTACCCTTGAAACATTTGATTTTATTAATCAATGTCACCCCCAATAATTTTAATTAAAAAAAATAAAAAATAAATACAAGAGCAGATAAACTGAGAAAATATTTACAAAGCATGTTTCTGGCAAAAGACTTATTTCTAGGATACATTAAAAAAAGCTTCCAACTCAATCATAAGAAATGAATCAAATTTAAAACTGTGCAAAAATTTTGGACACTTTACCGAGGAAGAGATCTAGATGGAAATAAGCACATGAGAAGTTGCTTAACATCATCAGTCGTCAGGGAAATGCACATTAAAACTACGATCAGTTACCACGACAAACGAGTAAAATTTAAAGAATCGACCACACCAAGTGCTGGCGAAGATGTGGAGCAACAGGAACGCTCACACACTGCTGGCGCGAATGTGAATGTTACAACCGCTTTGCAAAACTGGTTATTTCTTAAAAAGTTAAACATACGCCTTACATACGACTCGGCCATCCCACTCCTTGATGTTTGCTTAAAAGAAAGGGAAGCCTACGCCACTCAAAGAAGGCGGCTCAGCAACGCTTGGCGTTGACGGCACAGTCCTCGTCCTGACTGTGGCGATGGCTTCGTGGGCGTTTGTACCTGTCGGAACTCACTGACCCGCACACTGAGTGGGGACGACCAACTGTCTATTACATTTCGATAAAGCTGTAAAAATAAGAAAAAGCTGACGCAACAGATGTGTAACAGCTATGAAAAGATGCTTACAATGTTTTGTTAACAAAATATAATTTAAAAATCTATAATTCTGTATCTGTTTACATATATATCTAAACGGTTACATTTGTGAAAGGGGACTGCTTTAAAAATAAGGTTTCTGAAGATGTTTCGCTTTGACACGCGTATCTTTTTCATATAAGTTTAAATCAATTAAATAAAGTTATGAAACAATGGAGACGGAGCAATACTCACTCCGGTTGATCCCACGTCTTCATTTCAGGAAGCAGCGATGTGTGTTTAGCTTCTTCCATGTGAGTCCTCAGGTCTGCTTTGGACTTAAACTTCACATGGCAGCCATAGCATCTACACTGGTGAATCTGCCTCCGAATGAAATTGACCAGTTTCACTTGCTGATAGAAATTTAATCCTGAAAAATGAAAGTATACAGACTCATCCGAAGACTGGTCAGACACATTTTTGCGCTCTCATAATGTTTTCAAAGAGCCACTTCTCTTTAATCAACGTGAAGAGGCAGAGCAGTTATAAAGCATGATAACAGATACCAAACAGTAACCGCCAGCAGTTAGGGCTTGTGTGCTAGTTTTAATGCCCCAAATATTTCTGTCATGGAGCTACTGAGCATGATGCGATTGCGCACGTCTGTAAGAAGTAACCTGGCTGTACCCCCGAGCAGTCGGTGGAGTTCCACACACACTCTCCACTCCCTACAGCATTCTGTTCACCCAGGCCCAGCGTCACCCTGTCAGTAAGTGCGGGAGCTGGAATATGAACCCGTCTGACATTGACATCCATGCTCTTTCCGTGAACCCCTTTCTGGCAGATATTAACCGTTAACGAGTATTGTATTTGAAGCATTCGTATTTGCGGGAAAGAGGAAAAAACGCTACATGAAGTCGAAGACCATATTTGAACATTACAGTCCAAAACGGTTGTGACCCGCTGGGTGGTGAGACTGGTGCGGGGAGACCCGCGTCGCTGTGCACGGTCGGGTCACGGTCGGGTCCCGGCCGAGAACGCAGCGCTGCTTCCAGGACAGTGGACAGCAGTGGATGCCACGGGGAACGGCTCCCCAGTCAAACTCACCCAGTTCTGACTTTACTTTGAGGAGATCGAATTCGTGTGCATCCTGGAAGGAGGAAAGGATACAGCTGTGAGCACACACGCGTTTAACCTTCCGGGCTGCAGCCACGACAGCTCATTACTCACTGTGGGAAATCGGTCTCATTCATCATCTTCTGCTTTTGAAGTCTTGGAAATCTACTACTTCCCACCACACCCAAACGCGTCGAGTCGGTCAGTCACAACACTTTAAGTGTCCACAGCTCCAGGTTTGACAATTCACTAGGTACGCACTCTGCGGCCTGACAAGTGTCCCTGGCCTCCAGGTCACATGCGGCCCTGCTGGACTGTGTCTGGACTAGGATCACGCATGTCAGTTCTCTGCTTCACGAGCAGGTGAATAGTTTCACAATTTCTGCTCTTCATTTCATGCTGTCAAATATGCTGCTGGAGCCCGCAAGTTTCCTTCCACTCACATCTTCCCATAAATTACAGTAAAAAGAATTCTGCAGCGCAGAGGCTATTCTGTCCCATCTCTGCGACTGTGCACCTGGGCAAATGTTTTAACTTACAAGCTCGCACTGTGGAGGCCGGTGTAACTGCACAGGCGGCACAATTAGGAACCGCATGACGTGTGTCACTGACCATGCCCGGGCAGAGGGTGAGGACGCCGCTGCAGAGGGAGCCCCCCCATGGGGGCGGGGGTGAGGGGACTTGTTTCCACTCAAAGACGTGAGGATATTGTGACCCGAACGCAGACACTGAAACCACACACGTACCGGTGGCAGCTGATTCGGAGAAAGCGACCCTCTGCTTTCAAAGGGGTGAACGCTACGCTTTCTGATTCCTTGCTGTCCGTTACTGCACAGGACCAGCGTTTCTAATGAAGGGGACGGTGCCTGAGGCAGGGGGACCGCCCGTGCTCGCAGAGTGGGGCACGCCAGCACCTGGTGGTGTTTTTCTATCACCGTCGGCCCTCTGTCCCCAAGCCGTGGTACTGTGTCATCTCTCAGATGTTCTGGCATGAATAGCTGGATCACTACTAGTCTCAAGTTTCGCTGTCACATAAAAGTGGCGTCCAGAGGGAACGCCAGGAATTCCCTCCTGTTCCTTCACTCCCGTGTCACGGGATGGAGCTGCTGCGAGGTCGCACGCTGTGCCCTCCCCGCCTCCGAGTCCCCAGCAGCCCCCAAGGGCCTCGTGGATGACAGCAGTCTCCCTGCTCATTCACCAGTGCTGGGAGCCCTGGAGGAAGACGCAGGACCTGCCCCTGTGCTGGGCACTGCTCACCGTGGCTGCAGATCCCGCGTCCTAAGCTAGAATGATCTCGGAGCATCTCGGAGGCGGGAGGGCACTGGCGCTCTGTGAAAGCCCACAGACACAGCTCGCCTGGGCCAGGCACCGCTACTGGGTGGCCCTGAGTTCTGGCTCTCCAGGTGGACGTGGCCTGTCTCCTGTTTGGCTTAGAGCACTTTCAGGAATGGGATGATGACTGAGAACCCACAGGCACTATCTGATGAGGCTGCAATAATTATGAGCTTTCCCCGTGAGAACTGAATGAAATCCCAACGAGTGCAAGCACCTCACCTCCATGTGGACGCGTAATTTCTCGATCGTTTCCGCTTGCTTTTCACAGAACAGGCAGACAGCAGAGACGGGGTGCTCCTTCCAGTCAGACCAGTCTCTGTGGTGAGAAGAAAACACACACGTGGAGATGCCCCTCATTCAGAAGGCGTACCCCACAGTGACTTTCTCCTCCCGAGGAGACCCTGCCCCTCTCCTGCAACTCTGACATTTTGGTGAAGACCGTCACATCGTACGTATGGTGACTTTTTGGTGCGGCCTCTGAAATTCAAAGCAGCCTGTGAAATTCACAGAAGCCGTGAGCGGGTGCTGCTGTCCCCTGACGCCCGCCTCCCTTCTGAGCAGCGATTTCCCTAGAGAACCGGGGCCCGCCTTTCCGAGACGACTGGGTTTGCTCTGCGAAGCAGACGCATCAGGAGGTGGGTGCGCGCGCATTGACCGTGACTGCTAAGTGCACGCGCTGTGAGCTGTGACGCTGGAAGCGTGTTTCCGCGTGACAAACGGTGTTTTAAAAAGGTAGACCGAGTCCCTTTCATGTGGGAAATACTGACCATTTTAAGTGGGGCGGGGTTAAATCCGGTGTTTGGTAGGTCGACCATTCAAAAAGCAGACAGGACCCTCCCCCGCCCTTTTCAAACCAGGAAAATCAAAATCCCAAGAGAGAAAAAGGCCAAACAGTGCTGAATGAAAACAGGATGAACACGGGGACGCTTGTAGGTTGGAAAGAACCCTCTCGGCTTGTGACTACGAGCGAAGCTGGGCATGCTTTGCGTTAGCCACCCGTGGGGTGAGGACGGCACAGGCTTAACTGCAGGCCTGTCCCCTCTGCGCCAGGGACAGGCGCGTGGAGCGCCCAAAGATCACTCACTTCAAGATCTGGGGACCAGCCGAGTCAGGGAAGCACTTTGGGACGTATTTTTCTCTGAATGACCTGTTCCTTGTGTGTTCGCTTAATAGTTTTCATGGCAAAACATTATTTAGTTGGAATAACAGTTGCTTCGAGTGACTTTTATGTCAAAGTTATTTTGGATTCGAGTTTTTGCTGCATTACACGAACACATGCATGGCTTAGAGACGTTTTCTTTCTTTCATTCTGTCTTTTCAGAAGGACAATTTAAAATCAAACTGTTTTTAAACCGAAAAGTTTTTGTAAGATGATTAAAGAACTGTTTTCCTGCTCTTAAAATACTGCAATTAACTAGTGGCAGTAGGAGTCTTACTCTTCCTGAGGGCCCAGCAGCTCCCGATCATCTTCAGACTGAACTTCTTCCCATGATTTCCCAAGTTCCTGTGGAGGAAGGACAGAGGGACAGGAGACGGGGGACGCGGGAGGAGGGGAGCGGGAAGGAGGGAGGGAGAGACACAGAAGTTAAAAGACAACACAAAAGCCACGCTCAGTCAGCTTTCAAACAACACAAGTAGAATACATTAAGACTGTTACTTGGGGGAAAAGGAAGGATACGTGTATCCTAAAACGCTTTCACTATTTTTTCTTTTGAAAGGCAGCAATACCCTTTCAAACAAACGCTTTTCCCTGAAATGTAAATCAGGGTTTCTCAACCCCGGATGCACATAAGAATCTCTTGGGGATCTTTTTAAGATAAACCACCAATATCTGGTGGCGGAGACCCTGGAACACTCTGCTGGCTGGTCTGTTTCTCCTGAGGGCCCTACAGTCTGTCTCCCTGAGAGCAGCCAGTGACCTCCGAAAGGGCCACTTCTCTGGCAGTGTGGCCCTTCCCATGGCTTCTCCCATGCCAGTCCTCGCCCTGGCTCCCTCTCCACCGCTTCTCTTCCTGCTCAGTTCGCGTCCCCAGACCGGTCCTTTGTTGCTCCCCAAACACAGCGAGCTCGCTCCCTCCCAGCCACCCCGCCCTCATCACACCCTCTGCCTGACACACTGCTCCCTCACACACCTGCGAGGCTCAGCCCGTCTGGACTCTGCCCGAAAGTCGCCACCTCAGTCCTTTTTAGATGACTGTGTCCCAAATAACACCTGTCTTCCAAGCCACTTTCTATTCCTCTCTATTGTTTTATTTTCCTCCAAAGCATTGAGTGCTACCTGACATCATTTTGCCTATCAGTCTGCCTTATTATTTGCCATTTGTCTCCACTAGAATGTCCACGAGGACGTGGCCTTTGTTCATCGTCACATTTCCAGAGCCAGGCACACAGTGGGCACTAGAAAGTACTTTTTTGAACTGAATTATAACAGAACAAGTCTAAAAATTTGACGCCGATTTAGATTCTATCTCAAAGGTTTTCGTGAGCTGATTAGATGAGTTCGTTAGTGCATATAAAGCACATGGTACCAGCAAATCGTTAAGTACTTGAGTCTCTACTTTGGCTCTTAGAGGTGATGGGGAAGGTCGACCCTCTGTCTGGCAAGCTTGGTCACAGTTCCAGGAAAACTTCGTGGAGTACTAGGCAGGAATGGCTTCTTCTGGCCCAACCATTTCTTTCTCCCATGAGCCACTAGTTCCCCTCTCCCCGCCGTGGGGAGCCTGTATGAAGCGGCCGTGAGCGAGTCTGCGGGCGTGCGGCCCCATCGCCGCGCGTGTCTGCGACAGGACGGTCAGGACACTAGCCCTGCCCACGCCATCGCAGGAGCTGACACGAAGGCTGCAAAAGCGGACACAGCTCTGAAGAGGGATGAGGGACACTAATGAACACTTTTTCAAGCAGCTAAACTCTGGCTACAGTCAAGCCCAACGTGACTGCTACAAACACAGGTGTCTTTGTTTGATATCTTTCTTTCGAAAGAAACACAACCAAAATTGACTCTCAGTTGTGAATATTTTCATTTCTCAAAAAAAAAAAAAGTTTCCATTTAACTAAAAACAAAGAACTAAAAGTGCCGTTATGATTTAGGGGGAGAAAGGAAATCGCCCATTCGTCAGCTCGAGGAGAGATGCTGGAGCATGTGGCACAGACGCCGACGCGCAGAGAGCTCCCAACGGCCTCAGAGGCAGTGGGTTTAGACGCTGCGGGGTACCTCCCAGAGTCGTCCCCAAGTGTCTGGACCTCCTTGTGGGCGCCAAGCGTGGCCTCAGCACTGCCCACAGGGTCCTCATGGGCGGGATGTTTGTGACGCACGGAAGTGCAGCATCGCCTGCTTTCTCTGGACGTGGGCGGCCAGATGTCACTTCAGGGCGCGCCACCTGCCGTATCGCCCTTCTCGACGGCCTGGGCAAACGCTGCTTATCAAAGATGTTTTGAGCCAAATGCAACAAAAATATCTTTCATTGTCGAGCTTCCAAACTCAAAGTTTTATATTGCAAGTTTCTCAGTATTCAGTACTAGATGCATCTAGTACTAGGCAAATGGCTAGATGTCTCGCACTAACCATTTGCCACTTGATGACAGGAAAATGAACTCCGTTTGTTAGTAGATTAGGGGACAAGACACTTGCATGGGGCAGTGGCCCAGACTCTCCTAGAATGTTTTGCTTGGATACAGTTAAATATATGATTTATTACAGGAACAAGACCCAAAGAGAAAAAGAAATTAAGCACATAACTCTCTAATTAAGACACTGCGCCTGCTAATGAATCATGTCAGGAAAGCAAAGAATACAAGAAAAACAAAGTTTGGAAGGCACGTCAGAAAAGATGTTCAGAACGCCCCCGCAACCCCTGCATCAGATGGCTCGTGATCAACGAGGGTGGGAGAGAACGCGGGGGAGAGCTTCCGCCCAGCGACACTGCGCCCCCGCCCCCAGACGCACGCACATATGCGCCCGCTCCGAAGCCCACTGGAGACGGGGAGGTGTTTAAATGTAAATCGCTTCATTACAGAGAGCTAGAACTGGACTGTGAAAAATAGGTTACGAGCCTACTTTTGTTACAAATGGCTTTGTATTTTAAGAATAAAAAATAAATCAGAGGATAATAAAACCACTGCAAAAATAGTTCCCTTTAGAAAAACTCAGGGCTTGAAATGTGAGCGTCTTAGGAACGTGCAGCCAAAGGCTCGACGATGACGGGGGGTGGCCTGCTACTCCCCAAGGCAGGGGTATCTGAACGAAGCTGCTGGGGACCCTTCCCCCTAACCATCACCGCCGTCCGCTGGACCCTTTTCTTTGGGGGAAAACAAAGTGGAACTCAAAGTGGGCCGCCTGGTGCGAAGGGCCTTTAATGAACGTGAAGTCTGTTATTATCTAAAACCTGTATAAAACAGGGAAATCCTGACCCAAGGATGAAAAAGCACTCCGTCAGTTTGCTGAGCTCAGAGGAGAGCCCAAACCAGCCTTCCCGTCCCTTGGCTCTCCCACGTTTGATGATTATTGGGGTGCATCTTGCCAGGAGCACCCTGGGGCTTCCGTCACTGCTGGTCTGGAGAGCCTGTCTGAAGCGGCCGTGAGCGAGTCTGCGGGCGTGCGGCCCCATCGCCGCGCGTGTCTGTGACAGGATGGTCGGGACGCTAGCCCTGCCCACGCCATCGCAGGGGCTGACACGAAGGCTGCCTGCGTGCCTGTCCCCCGGCAACCTGTGAGCGCCACCGCCTCGTCTGCAGCCTTTTCCTTCTGCTCCACCAGGGCCTGGTGCCCGGCAGCACCGGATGCGCAGAATGTGTGAAGCCGATTCTGACGCGGAGGGGCAGTGGGGCGTGGGTTCCGGACACGGACCGTTGGCCACAACTGTCCCGCCTTGGTGCCCATTCACGCACCTATGCCAGCCTCTCCCTAAGAGGAACACGTGTGAATGTCTCTCATCCCTCCACCCCTTTTAAAACTAATGTCATTATTCACTGCTTAAACACATTTTTAGAATTTATTTTTCATGTGAACATTTTCCATTAATGGGGTATCAAGGACTGCTCAGAAGCCTTGGCCCTCACGGCGACTCCGTACTGTCCGTATCTGAAACAGTCTTCGTTCTGTGTATCACTATACCTTTTATTTACAGTGGTCCTAGGCTGACCCCTCTGGTAGGCCTGCCGCTAATTTAGGGCACGTGCACATCTTTAGAGATGCTGCTGGCTTCTTCAAGTCTTCCCAAAGGCAAGCTGACATCCTGTCCGGAATGCTCGAGCATTTAGGTTTACAACAATTCATTCCCACTGTGGGCTACTTCCCGCAGCGGAAAAGCACCGGGTGGCGAAGGCGAAGGCCACGGGTCGGAGCCTCTGACGGCTGACTAGGAGGTCGGCCTCCCTCTGACCTCGGCCTCCCTCTGACCTCGATTCCCAGCCGAGCTTCTCACGGAAGAGAACAGGCAAGGAGGGCGAACAGGCCATTAGGAATTCGCCTCCCTTACTTGACCGAAACCCAACCCAAAGAGTAAGAGGGAGCGCCGGTGTTTTTTTTGTTTTGTTTAAGTCAAACTGACGACACTGCCGAGAAGCAAGACCTCAGGTGCTGCGGGTGGGCACCGGCATCACTTCGAGTGTAAAGAGGGGAGGCCACCGATGCCCAGAGAGCTTAAGAAACGTGCTCTCGCTACGCCACCCTGGGAGCCCGGTCCTCTAATCCGTACGCTGGGCCTGCGGCCTGTGTCACAGAACGTGCTTCAGGTCAGACGACAGTGTGAATACCCCGCAGCGCCCGGCACATCGCGATGACGTGGATGCGCCAGGGAGAACAGCACGGCGAGCGCTGTCACCCACGTGACGCCGCGTTCGTTTCCTGTGGTCCTTGGCGCCGTCGCCGTTCCCGAAGCGCTGCTCTCAGGCTGTGACTCGCACGTCGGGCCTGCGCTCTGTGTGCGGTCTACCCCAGCGCGCTCCTCTGCAGACAGCGGGCCCCTGCAGACGGCTTCGCTTTCGACAGTCACACGACACGACGCCCAGGGAAGGAAGTATCATGCTTTTCTACAAGGGCGGCGGAGTCTGCGTGAGCAGCCCCTGTGAGGTCCCCTCTGCGGGATAAACGCCTCCAGCCATACAACGTTCCGTTGTCCCGAGCTCCTTAACGTCAGGTGAAGAGAGCCCCAGGAGGAAGCACTATTAAATCGCTTCCATAGCTCAGTGTGCTAGCTCAATCCTTAGCGCTGACGGGGATGCCCGTCCCCCACTGCACTGGGCTGGGCCCAGAAGCGGCGCTCGCTCTCAGGATGATGGAGGGATTTGAGGAGGAGACGGAGGGCTCGAGGGCTGCCTGTGCCTTTAGCTGGCTGTAAAACACCTGTAGCGGAGTCGCTCTTCAAACACATGCTAAACTTGCTTCAAGGGGGATTTTATTTGAATACCGTCGGGATTAGTTAGAACAGACAAAAATTCCACCCTAGAGCAGAGATTTCCAACATAATTCAGAATCTGCTAGTTTCTGTCCAACAGATAAAACGGCTGATTATAATTATGCCCCCTGTGGCCGGTGGATTTGAATTCCAATTCTTTCACAGTGAGGGAAAAAACCCAATTTCCGTTTGCTTTAGACAAGTGTCAGAAACAGAACTCAACATCTTCCTTCTAGTCCCATGGGAGAGTTACTTAGTCCCTCTCTGTACACTAGAGTTCCTGCCTCTGTGATCTACACCTAAGAAATCAGCAGGTTGGGGCGGGGCCCGTAGTTAGGGTGCCAACCATAAGCCCCTCTTGAAATTCCAAATGCCCACCTAGCGACCCACCTGAACACCTTTTCTTAACCAAGAGGCACCATGCTCTACAGAGGCCAGCAAGAGAGCTGAGGATTCTGAGTGAGGGGATCGCCCAGTGTACTGGGAACATTAACACGGTGACCCCGTTCATCGGTCCTGCAAGCCAAACGCACGAAAGCGCTTTGCCTAGTGAAATGATTCGCTTTCTCTCACGTTTCTGTTAAAAATGAGCTGGCCCGAGAGAACTGTGCGTGTGTAAGGGGAGGGTTTTTCAATGGGGAGAGAGGGGAAAGACCCGAGAGATTTTCTCTCTTCCGAATTGTCTGGCACAGCATCTAGCACAGCCAGAGGCCAACAGAAGTTTTCTGAATGGAACACACAAGTCTCTGGCCACAGGGTGACAGATAATACAATAAATAGGGGACACTGTGTGGATATACAAGTGCTTTATGTTTTTTTTTTTTGGTCAAGATCATTATGAATTCTAGAGACAGGATATTTTTACTATACAAACAACTGGCAGATCAAGACAAATCAAATCAAGTTATGCTTTGCAAATGAACCATTTTAAAGCTAATCACGGCCTCAAGTGCCCCTCAGTTACATTTCAACCTTTGCAGTAAGAGCTTGTTTAACTATTAGGTGGCCCTCAGAAAGACTTTCGTTTGAGGAAATGCAACCGAGTTTTAAATTATGAAGAGAAAGACTTACCAAATAATTGATGACATAAAACCGGTCGTATTCTCTGTTCTTCGGGTTGATCTTACGATGCTGCTTTTTCCTCATGTGATCTCTGAGCGTGCTTTTGTCCCGGAAGATCTTCTCACAGTACAGGCACTGCAAGCTGAGGGGAACAGACAGACGCTGACAGATGAGTCACGGCGCCTGACCAGCTGCTGCAGCTGCGCTTGACTACGATCAAGCCATCGCTCTTCATTTTGGGTCACAGGGAACCTTCACATAGGACGCGACGTCCTTGCCACAACCGCTCTCTCTTCATTCACCTGGCTCTGTAGGGTGCACACCGTGGTTTATTTTCAAGTTGTCTCAGTTGGCTATTTAGTTAAAACTGTGACAACGACAGCTAACATCCAAAACTTATTTTAGGGGCTTACTAATTTAATTACTTATCCTAAAAATGAAAACGTAGGTATGTTCTTCAAATAATTGAGTTGCTTAACTGGCACTGGCTGCCTCCACTGAGTAGAACAATTAGTCCATGGTTTGTGTGTCCTGTGAGCTGATCTGCAGGGTTTGAGTCCTAGTTCCCGTACCTGCCAGTTACTAACTCTCTGTTGCCATCCATTTTCTGAACTCTAAAGATAATACTTACAGTTTAGAGAATTTTTATGATAACTTGTACATATTTATACATAATGTATTATAAATATGTACATATTTATAACGTGATTTATACATGGATAATTTACACACACGTAGGAACAAAAGTGTACCTATGCATCACTTATACACACACATCATACTCATCGGTAGTTACTACTGTCATTCTCACGTGTCTTCCGCTTGAATATTTCACTGGCTGGGAACACATTACCTGAGGAGTCGAGGATCCCCAGGCTCAGAGGGATTCCTGACAAAATGCCTTTCTCATGCTAGACCGACAGCTGGTGCCTGTCACCTTACCCGACAGCCACTAGACCTCTGCTTTCCGGAGTCGCACAGAGTACGTCTCATCTTCCTTCTTCACGAAAACGACCAAACGACTGAACTCAGTTGTTTCAGTTTTCAATTATGTCTTCATCTCTACTGAACACCTTTCAACTATTTTGTATGCCACAGAAATAACTACATTCTTTTACAGTAAACAATCTATGAGTGATAAGCTGATTAGGGATATTCTGGTATCATTTTATAAATGAAAGGTCATTCAATAAGAGGAGGGGACTTGTTTTAACGTAGTGTTGACACTGGAATTTAAATTCGGAACTTTTTATAGTCGATCTCTATCCCTTGATACTTCTTTTTTAACGTTATTGCCCCGCATGTTGTGGGCTGGGACACCACACTACTTTAGTATTATGTTTAAACAAAGAAAGCTACGCTGTGAGAGATAAAATCTCGGATCCTTTCCTAGAAAGTGGAAAGAGTTTTGAAAGCCATTTTGGTAACCTAGAGAATTTCCTTCCTCATTTCCCCGAGCTAAGCTCTAGATACCCAAGGTTGCCGGAATATGACCTTGGAAAAGTGGAGGGCTAGGATATACGCACGTGGATAAACTCTAAAAGGCAGGAGAATGCACAGAGCACGGCAGGTCTCACAGAAAGCTGCATAACATAGCATGATCTGACAGTGTATGTACTGTACTAAATATGTAGGAAATTACAGTGAAAAGTAAAGGGATTATAAATCCGAAACTAAGATGAGTGGTTTCTGGGGAATCACCGACGAGGAAGGGGACAGAGGAAGAGCCCACGGGGTCACCGATGGTCGAGCTCTTAGGCTGAACAGTGGGCACGATCTTTACACCGTATGTAACGCATCTTCTCTGGTATGTGCGGTGTTTGGCATACGCGGCATTTTTATTAAAGCACTAAAAGACAAATGATCTACACGAAGCGAGGGCTGTCATACAAAACGCGAAGCCCTCCAACACGAGAATGAGAAAAGTCCATTCTTTCTTTAATTACTTCTGGCCATCAAATTAATTTTTAAAAATTCACATCAGAGTCCAGGATTAATAGCTTCAGGTTGTGTTTCATAAAATAGTACTTACTTATCAAGCTTTTTCTGTAATATACACAGAAATTCACTGCAGTTCACAATGTTGTCTGGCAGTCCAATATTGAAAGCATGTTCTCTGGCCATGTGGTTCAAAAGGATGGATCTAGGAAGAAATGCCAGCAGTTAGATTACTTATAGATCATCTAAGAACAAGTCAGGTCAGCAAGAGCATTTGTAAATGATGAACAACACTAATCAGAAGTACGAGCGAGCGCTAAACAGTGGAACGCACATCTGGGCTAAGAAGAGCGACACGTCACGACGTACGTAAGTACACGCGTAATCACATCAGTTCTCCAAAGGGGTTCTGAGTTTTCACCCGCCACCAGACAGGATTACGCTCTGCAGGTGAAGAGGTTTCTGTCCTTAAACCACTAAATAAACTGTACTTTCCCTACTTTTCCAATTCATCATGGGGAAGAGGAAGAGACAGCTGCCTAACAGAAAGAGGACCTGGGACTATAGACATTTGGTCAGTCACCACTGGAAAGAGACCTGGAACTCTCAACACATCTAATCACATTCAAGGTTATAATAACCTGGATACACAATGACCAACCAGCCTGTTGATCAGTTTCCACGGAAAAGGCTGTGTGTAAAATATTGGGCCTTTGTCACAACTTTAGTTCATAAAATAAAGATGACAGTTTTGGGAATGCGTTAGTACACATGCCATTGGTAGTGACATATTATAAGGCTTTTATGATCTTAGCTGACTCCCATAGAATTGTTTTTAATGTATTTTTTTTTCCTTTAGAAAGTGAAATAAAGCAAACATCTCTATGAAAATGTTTGTTGATTTTTTCACATGTAGGATATATTAATCTCATAGTTAATATGTCCATTTGTCTAACTACTTAGCTACTACTGACAAATCTGAATAAAACTAATGCCTGGTGGAAACTCTGCAGTGCTTTTGGGCCCGCAGATGGAGCTGGGTGCCTCCTGCAGGTGGTATGGGTTAGAGAGCTCCCCCCACCCCCCCGCCCGCCTCCCCAAGGCTGTGCTGGGTCAGGGCGCATGCCTCTGGACCCAGGGAGGTTCGCTCTGGAGTAGCCGAGCCAGCTACATCTGCCCAGACCTCCCAGGATGAAGATGCAGACTCTAGATTGTCCTCGGACGGTGTCGGAAATAACAGCTGGTCAAACAGCATGGTGGGTCAGAGGGTTCCCTCACCCCCTCCCTAAGTGGCCTCAGCGTCTCTTGCCTTTAAGAGTCACGCTGAACATACTCATGGGAGACTAGTTCCGCTCTCGACCTCTCTGGAGCCTCGAGGTCCATGAGTTAGGACATAGGAGCTAAGCCAATGAAATGCATATCTCCTTCTCAAGTATTTTCCCTCTGCGCCCTGCGGAATAAGACGTCCCCAAGTGGTTCGGCACTGCAGTTGCCTCAGGTGACACTAGTTGTGGTAAATGGCAGGTGGGCCCAACAACCTAAACAGAAAATATGGGGAATGAGGTGAAAAGCCTGATATCCTCCTGGGAGGTGTGCAGGGCTGCGTGTGTGCCTGGGCGATGCCTGGGAAAACCCCAGTCCCTCACCTTCGGCTGACCCCGAGGCTCTACTCAGGCAGGGAGTGAAGGCTAAGGCGGAGGGGTACGCAGATGGCGCGCTGAAGATCTGGCCCCCACCCACACACTGCCCCTTGGCAAAGGGTGGAAGATCCACTGGTTCATGGCATTTAAGGCAACCTGTCTTATCACTGGTCAAACACTGAGCTTAAAGGAGCAGGTAGTTCAGTGGCCACATACAACCAAGAATACACACGTCAGAGAACAGTCCAGAAAAGTCACATAACACGTAAACCGCAACAACAAAGACCCTGGCTGGGTGGGAGAGGAATCTGATTTCCAGAGTTACCAAATTATGTTACTTGAAATGTTGAGTTTTCAACAAAAAATTACAAGACATGCGAAAACTTGGAGCCAGTCTGACCTCCAGAGGGGAAGTTCAGTGATCTAATCAACCGTGCGTACGCCACGAAGCCCCGTTCAAGATTCTGAACACCAGAGCTCCGCGAAGGTTCCTGGCTGGTGAACGCATGGGTGGCTGACAGGGTGATTCGTCCTGCCTGGCTCCTTGGGGAGAGGGCGGAGCAGCTCTGCATCTAGGACCCTCCCTGGCCCTACGTGTGTCTCAGTTTGACTGTTCCTGACCTGTAACTGTCAGCCTAGAGCACTTTCCTGAGTTTTGTGAGTCCAGTGAATGACTGAGCTTGTGAAGATTCCCGCTGGGGACCCCTGGCCATGTGGCTGGTGTCTAGAGTCCGATGCTGACTCTGGGTGCTTAGCGTCAGAGTTGAATGACAGCGCGCCAGCTGGTTTTGGAGCAGTCGGGGTCAGTGTCAAAATTACCACCTCCCCGTTTTTCCCTTAGATCCTTATCATTGTTAATTTTCAAAAGCAAAACACCCCAAACTGCTAAAAGTCTAGAGCTAACAAGTTAATATACGACAGGGTGCCTGTCAGCCAATTACAAGTTTTACGACATTCAACACAAATCTATTTTCTGCATTTAAAAAATTTATTCCCCTATTCTGCTTAGAGCGACTAAAGTTCATCTTCGATGTAAGGCATGTTTTAAAAAAATTACTATTGATAACATAAAAGGGTCCTTAGCTAACCCACAGAACTTAATTTATATGACCATTATAGATGTTCTGGTGAGTTTTCAGATGAAAAACAGTAACATTTCAAGACACGCATAAACCGCCAAACCTGTTTCCGAGGAATTCCGTGTTGCAAAACATGCAAAGGCCACGAAAACTGTTATCGTTTCGTTCTTGCTGCTGCTGTTCCAGAATTTCTTTCTGTAAAGTAGCAACAGATAGGAGATATTACCTTTAATAAATGCACAGTCGGCTAATGAAAAATGTCAGAGTCCGGATGGGAGGAAATCGGGGCCGGAGCACAAAGGGAGTCCAGGAACACGGACAAAATTTCAAACTCCCCCCTTCGAAGCCGTGCACTGAATTTCCAGGCGCGCTCCACCCGGGCCGCTCTGCAGGAGACGGTCCCCAGGGCCTCGCCGCGCTCCCTTCCCCGCCCTTCCTCCTGCCTGTACCAGCCAGCTCCCACCCCGCCCTCTTTCAGAAATGAAGATGTGGTGGGATCTTTGACCTGTCCCTTTCTGTGATTCTCAGTTTAGTCTGAGCAATTTTTCACTCGAAGCATCTTTCAAATGACTTCTGGCCACCATTCCCAGTGTCATCGCCCCGAGTCTGCTTTCTAGTCGGTCACCATGGGAAAACTTCAAGTACGTCTCTAGAGGGTCTCTCCGACTTCAACCTTCTCTCCATCATATCCACTCTCACTTTTCTGCTGGAAAAACTTTCTTAAGTACCGTTTACACGCATAAGTACGCCGTTGCTCTCTAATAATTTAAATTCGCTTTGGTAACTCCCTGCTCTCATTAGGGTGGCTCTACACGACCCTCCCTTGAGGTGACTTTATGTCTCTGCTTTTTCACTCTTAGAAATCTTGTCTGTTCTTTAAGATCCAACTCGATCCACTCCTATCATACAGCCATTTCTACATGTTGGTCCGACGATTAAGAGCTTAGGCTCTCAAACACCGAGCACACCTAGATTTGAAACCTGGCTCTCTCCTGGACTTGATTTAATCTCTTTAATCCTCAGTCTTCTCATTTTTAAGAGGAAAATGAAACTATTACCTCACAGCATTGTTTACAAGATTAAATAAGATAATTTATGTAAAGAGTTCAAGTTGCGCATGGCGTATTAAATGTTGGATGTTGCTGCTATCCAGCCAGTGTCAATCTCCTGTGCTTATTACCCATCGTGCCCTTGGAAGCTGTTGCCTGCTTCCTCTTCTGAAAGGGTACGAAAACTCTTTGACGTCAAAAGAAAGTATTTATTCTGCTCTTACATCTACATGCTACTCTACACGTTCTTACAACACAGCTCTAAATTGGAATTTCATAAAGTTTACTGCTGATTCTACAAGTATTTATAGAACAGCATAAAAATGAGCTAGCGTCTAGAAGCTTAATAAATTCAATATGGCCTCTTCTAACATCTAGAAATATTAGCATCTAGAAATATTAATCCACTGAAGAAAAAGAAGCGAAGCTACCGTGATAAAAATCAATTCCATGAACTTCTGGTTTCAGTCACAATGGAATAATGGATCTCTCACTTCCCCTGTAAACTACTAAACCAAACTGCTTCGTATATTTTATCTGTTTTCAGACATTGGATAATAGACGGCACAGGGCTGTGATCCTTAAGAGAAAAAAATAATACACTGCCAGTTTTCTGCTGGGCATTTTCCAAATTGCAACGTAGGAAAATTAAATCTGAACGAAGAGCAGCTACCTCACTGGATACAGAAGAAAGGACTGGCGTTCGGGGTACCGGTGCGAGGGGCATCCGCGGGCCGAGGTCCGCGGGGGCAGGAGAGCTGCAGAGGCGCTCAGGGCACCCGTACTGGGATTCTCCGAACCTCTGTGCAAATGCTGAGCTGTACATGTACAGAGCAGGGTGCTGCGAGGCCTGACCGAGGAGTTTCCAGGGGGGATTCCAGAAGGTTCAGCACTGGAATATGCTGGAGTTCCGACATGCAGAATGCAAATACCTCGCTCACCACTTCAGGGTGACACAAAAGTAAAGAACACGTTCTAGTTCCCGAAGGGCAGGGCTGTAAGCTGGTAGCAAGTGGTAGATAAAAGCACAATAAAAGGCATAAAGTTGATGAATTGGACAATTTTAATTATCCCTCTTTAAGTGAACTTTACATAAAAACTAAAATTGACAGTAAGAGTCCAACAAAAGAGCTATTGGAAAAGGAAAGCTCTGCTTGCATAAGCATGCATGGTTTGACTTCAAAAACACATTTCAGATCCCTATGTCGACAACTCTGTCAGCAGCAAAAACAAAAACCCAGCAGATAAAGCTCTTGATGCAATCGCTGTTACTGCCCTGCGGAAATGGTGAGCATGTTCTGTGCCTGCCCGTTTTCAGCCCACGAGATCCGCTCGTGCTCATTAGAAACCATCATTCTGGCTCATATTTCCCAAGCTTGTGATAACATAACACAACTTTGGTTAGAGAAAAACCTTACTCAGTGTTACCTTGGCTTTGATTCAGCACAAACCAAACAGATCTGTGAGCCTGAAGCAGAGCGACGCGCAGCCATCTGAGGTTTTCTTCAGCCGTAGTTAAGGTTTATCAGTGGACTCTGACGTGCGCGGCTTGAGTGTAGACACCTGAAGCTGTACAGAAACCGGGTCTTCGTGGGGGGCGCCTGACCGACACTTCGGGAAATCAGAGGCAGCAGGGACAGCCAGGGCAGTAAAGCCAGAGGCTGCCTTCACGGCAAGTAGCTAACACCCGGCTGGCCTTCTGTTCTGTCGTTCAGGAGCCTCTCGTAGGGCAACGACGCGATCCGGTGGGCTCCCAGCCGCGATGTCCGTGCCGCCCACGACCATGGGAGGTGACGCGGGCTCTGGGGCACCCCCGTGTCGTCTCTGGTCTCGCAGGCTCCATACAACAACTTTACCCTTTAATTTCACCCAAGTTCGTCCTGCCAAGACCTGCCTTTAGTCTGTTGCACATGCTTTTGAATCTCATTCCCGGGCCCTCCCGCCAGGAGCCAGTTAAAGCTTTCGCTGCTCCGCCGGCTCTCCGCTCCGCTCGTTTCGAGGGCTGGAGTATCGGTGACGCAGGGCCGAGCTCTGCAGCTGGGAAGAATGGACACGGCGACCAGGCGGCTCCGCTTTCACCGGAGTCTCCGCTCCGATGGGTGGGCTCCAGCCTGTGTTCTCGCTGCACTCGGCTTGTGGCTGCAGTAAGGTGGACACTGCCTATGCCCTCCGGGCTCTCGTCCTAACGTCGCTCCATTAACGTGTCCTACATCCTAATGACGTCTATCCTCCCAGTAAGATCCCCTCCTTTCCGACCATGACTGCTCACTACTGGCTTTTCAGAATTTGAGAACTAAAAGGGACCTCGTGAAACTATTTACTAATCCCCTATAAAGAGATCTTAGGACGACTTGTTTAAAGCTACATAGCCACTTGGTGCCAAAGACGGTGCTGTTGCCAGGGTACCATATTTGCTTTTTTTTCCTCTCAGAAGGTACCCACCGGAGTATCTGTAGACACGTATATAACAAAGATCTTTCTGTTTAGTGGACAAACAAGTTCACAGCCCCGCGGATAGAGACTGGACAGGTAGGGCAACTTAAAAACCTTCCTTTCAAAATGTCCACAGTTTCATTTAGATGAGTCTGGAATTGATTAGCTTCTCAGCATCTGAGGCTTTAGAACACACCAAAATAACGAGGTGAATAATATATACAATCACAACCGTGCCCACTGAATTAGAGAAAGAGGTATTCTGGATAAGCAGATTTTCTAGAATGGAAAAATTTTAATTTTGTGTTTAAAGGGTTAGCAGTTTTACACAGATGGTTTCCAAGACACCGCTCGTGTTTCCTCTACCGTCCACTCGGGACATAATCGACTGGTCTGCGTGACGCAGGGCCCTCGTATGAACGGGCACTTCCACGCTGGACCGTGAGAGACACCCACGTCTCACCGCGTGTGTTCTTCTGGGTAACTTTCTCCTCTCCTCTATGGCCGTCTGTGTTTATCTCCTTTTACTCACTGAAGCTTTTCATCACGGTGAGTGAGTCTACTTCTGTGCCCTCAACTGGCTCCCCCATCGACACCTCCTTTCCACGTGCTTTTTGCTATCCTCTGTTTCGACCTCCTGTTCTTCTCCTTAGCCTAGAACGAAGCTATAGGAATTCTGGAGACCCAGGCAAACAAAATCCAGATAATCAAATTCTGCGTATAAAATTAAGTCAAATGTTTGGTACGTGGGAAACAGCATCCCCCAGTATCCTGTCTGGATGGGCTCTGTGGCAGTTATTTTCACCCTGCAGGGATGCTTTGTTGTTACTTGTGTGTTCTCTGCTGTTTGCATCTACTGAGGTTAAGATATCAGATGGAGAGATTTATAGGAAAGACCTTCCTTGTACACACATTTAGAAAGTATGTTGATGTGCTGCGTTCCCAGAGGGATGTAAGTCAAAATCTGATTGTACGTGGACCTTAAAAATTAGTCTACAAAAATGACTACATCTGAACTGGTATGAGACAGAGGCTTAAGCAAAGCAATAGTTTCCCTTTTTCTTCCGAATAAAATCCATACTATTTAGAATGGCATTCACAAGGCCTCCCACGTGATTCTAACCTAGGTTATTCAAAGCCTTCTCTTGCATTGTTTCCTCATATAAACTCTGTTTCAGGAAAAACAGGAGCATCTGCTATAATTACTGTGCATTGTTATCCGCGGTAGCAGTTCTCAGTGACCTGTTATCATTTCTCAGGCTTCTCAATGGCCCGGGGCACTGTCCCCTTTTCCTCCATCAGTCTGTGCGTTCTGCAGTCCGCTACCCTACTAACCCTTCGGAGCTCGGTTCAGATGCTACGTCTCCGGTGAGTGGAGGCTGGGACTGAGGAGATGTGTATTCTTGTCCTGTTTTTCTGACTAGCTGATTCTTAATGTGGCCACGGGCATGTCACCTCTCTAGGACTTCGTTGCTGGTGATCTCTCAACTGCTTGAGAAACATTCTGTGGACATAAAGGTGGCTGTCCCTGACCGCTCTCTGCTAGAGGCGACATGTCATTTTGCCAGTCTGTAGCATTTCATTGGCTTGGTTTTCAGGAATACTGTGTCCCAACCCGTCTCTACTGGAACATGAGCTCCCTCACGCCACATGACATGTCTTACAGCAGATCCTCGATGAATGCATGACCACTAAAGAAACACCCCAGGTTCGACAACGTACACACTATAGGCCCGAACGCTCTCCTGGAAAGCAAAACGGACTTTTCGAAGGCGTCTGTAAAACACTTGATCACCTCTTACCGACAGAGGGCTGGTACTCACATGATTTATATTTCACACGTAACATAAAATTGTTCCGGAAGAGGGCCGTAAATTCAAAGTGGCCCCCAGATGCGGAAGGGGCCGATGGCCACGGGATGGGGCAGCGGAGTCCGGCCTGCGCGTTTAAAGAGTTTAACGGGGACTTGTATACAGAAAGTTGTCTCGGGCGACCGCAGGACGAATGGATGCCTGCACCTCCCACCCCCAGAATTTTATAGCTAAAAGCAGGGAGAATGGCTGGGCGATCAAAGGGGCCAGGTGCCCCGGGGCTCAGGCGCCAGAGAGAGCTCAGAGCAACACCGAGGGCACCTCGTCCGGGAGAGAGTATTGATGGGAACCCCGTGACCGGTGCAGCCAGAGCGCTGTGCGCACGTGCCAGAGCGCACCTGGGGGGAGGGGTCAAGTCCAGGTTCACCCAGATGTCAAGGGGGCGCACTCGCTTTAAAACGGAGTCACTCATGTTCCACGCAAAATGCAGAATAGTAAAGGCTGTTAAGATAGTCATTTAAACAAATACCCTACTGTAGACGTAGAGCTTATTATTGGTTATTATTTTAAAAGTTCTAGTTTTTTAACTCACAACTGATAATTTTTATAAATACACAGAGATACATAAGAGAATTTTATGTTGCTATAGGATAGGGATTTAGGGAGATATGTTTTAACTGTTTTTCAATTAATTATTTTTACTTTTAATAGTGTATTTATACTTTACTAAGTCTATATCTTAAAAGAGTAACTGCTGTTTGTTACTAATTTTTGAGAACTACAGGAGATGCAAGTCAAGATAAGGAAATGAACCAGAATAATTACGCAATCCAATAATTCAGGAAACTAAGTATATTAAAGAACATTATTATTTTGTTTAAAAATAATAAATAAAATGGCAAACTGCTTTCCCACTTATCCATCTAACAAAGTCTACTCATTACTTTTTCTTTTATTCCTTTTATTCTTTTTTCATTTATGTCTTTTTGTACCCATTATTTTTAATAAATGGCCTACTAATTATTTTTTATATGTGTGCTTATAAAACAAATAGAAAAAAGTCCTCGTTTCTTAAAATAGAAGCACCAAATATATTATATATTTTGATGAAATTTTACTTAGAATAAATCATGTGAAGATGAAAAAGAAATTATTTTAATTCTATGACTATTCTATTACAGATTACATTATCCAACTGTAATCAAGTCAATAAATCAGGAAGAAAGTCCTCATTAATTTGTTGAAATTGAGTTTAGATGAACAAAGAATTCATAGTTACGTCATGGTGTGCTAAATAAATTAGTAAACCTGGAAGCCAGTCGAGTCAGGCTTTTCTTTAACTCTGGCACGGTCTCTTTTGCCATCGATTTTTATTATGAAAAATCTCACAGAGAAGCATAAACAATACAATGAACGTTTCTACACCCAATATTTACTTTCAAGAATTATTAACGATTTGCCAGTTTCTCTCTCTCCCCTTCCCCCTTGCTCTTTCTCTCTCTTCACACACACACATGCACACACACAACACACACACGACACACACGCATATAACCATTTGAAAATCAGTTGAGACGTCACGGCACGTTGTTCCCAAACACTTCAGCATGTCTCCCTTAGACAAAGGACACCCCTACATATAATTCCAATACCATTATCATCACGCCTAAGAAAATCAATACTTCCAAAATAGCATGCAACATTCAGGCAATATTTAAATTTTTTAACTGTCCCAAGAATGTCTTTTAATGTTCCCCTCCTTCCCAACTCCCACCAAGACCACTCTAGGTTCACACGTCTCATTTGGTTGTTAGGTGACCTGCCTCTAAATCTTAAACCACAGAATAACTCACCGGCCTGGGACTTTGGCTCTGATGTGTGGAAAGGGGATTTTTTCCAAACTCGATAGTGGTTTTCCAGGTATACAGATCGCTGCTAGGGAAACCCTATTAATGTTACTATTTTTATGTAATCAGTTCCATATGTCTCCCGCCAGACAGTGAGCGTGCAGAGGCGAAACTGCTCTACGCATCTGTGCATCCGCTGTGCCCCACGGGCCGGGGCATGCAGTCACCGTGAGGTGCAGGTGGTCTCTCTGTGGCCCCCACTCCCTCCAGTCCCTTGAACGGGCAGGCCTCTAGGCAGGGGACAGCCACGTCGCCACTGCGCCCCAACGCCCTGACTGCCATCGCTGTTAACGTGCGTGACGGGACAGGACAACACTGAGCCTTGAAGACTCTGCGCGTCCTTCTGCGGACACACACGCGTGCCGACCGCTGCCGACCGCGCACGCGTGGACACACCAAAAGGAAGCCCCTCGGGCAATCGAGAAACATACTTCTCTTTTTCCTTCCCTTTCTTTCTTTCTCTCCTTCTTCCTTCCCTCTTCCCCTCTGTCTTTCCTTCCTTCCTTTGTAAAGCTTGGTATCTGATAGGATCAGCGGTAGCATATGCTTGAAAGTCACTTATGAACCAAAAAATATGAGGAGACGACTCACATAAAGCATTACAAAGAAGTGCAAATCGAAGACCACCAGCTTTAGGGTTTTATTTTTCTCAAAAAGAAGTCTCATGCTGGGCAGGTATATTAGATTTTATTCATGGATTTACAGAATAGAAGGATGAAGAGAATGTCGCAGATGTTGTATGTTTGAACTTCTCAAAGCAGCTGACGAAATCAGATAAAATTTTCATTGCAAAATAGGCTTGGATAAAAAGCACAGTCGTAAGGATACAAGATCGGCTTATGTATAAGGCGAAGAGTCATAATAACAAGCTGTATGTTTGTCTAATTGGTTTAAAATGTCAAGTGTGGTAGCAAAGGGGTCAGTGCACAGTCTCCCATCTTTATTCGTAAGCTGAAGGCAGGGGAAGCATTAATGAGACAGCAGATCGAGCAGATGGCACTCAGCAGTCACAGGGGCCTGACGTACAAGTGGAAGATGAAAATGGTAGTTAGGTTGAAAGTTACAAAAATCAGCCAATCCACGAGAAAGCAATTTAGAATATATAAATTAGGTAAGTATTTGCACACAGGAAAGTTTTAGCTTTCCTGTGTGCAAATACTTACCTAATTTATATATTCTGATTTCGTCAGCTGCTTTGAGAAGTTCAAACATACAACATGTTCAGAATGACGAGTCCAGTGGAAACACTTGCACTGACACAAGGAAGTCAAACGAAGGCCCCAGTCATTCATTATGGGTGTTGAAAACGTTTTATAGATACTGACGGATTAGATGCAGGGCAGAGTTCGCTGGCTGAATGGCACTGTTTCCTGCCCAGCCCAGCCCAGCCCGAAGGCAGCAGCACAGAATCCTCAGGTTGGGAGCCCAGCTGCACTTCCCAACAGCGGACACGACGGACCTTCCTGAAGGTGGAGTGGCCTGAGGCCTCCACAGGAAGACAGAAGCATCTCGTACCTCCACAAACACAAACTACCTCTGAGGCATCTGAGATTATTTCATTTACACCCCTATCTTGTTCTAATAAGTGTTTCTGGCTGCTATAAAACTGTGCGCCCCAAAACTGAGAGTAAAGAAAGGAAAACTAGGGCACGGTGGGCACATAACTTGAAGATGAAAAATAAAAATACACGTGTGTGTATGCACACGCACACACTGGAGCCCAGAAGTGGCCCCAAATCTGGCTGTCGCCTCTCTTAGACGTGGGAAGCAGCTCCGACCAGGGTTTGTACAACAAAGAACTTGGCTTTGTCCCTCGTTCCTGGGTTGTCACCTCTAAACCCTTGGCATTTTTTGACTGACTGGAGTGTCTCTGTCATTCACAGGGGCCTTTTGCGCCCACCTGATAGTTCATGCGAACAGGGTAACTCAGGATGGGACTGCCAAGCCAGAGAGACACGAGGCACATGACGTCGCCCGGCGTCTGGAAGGGAAGAGCCAGAGACTGCGCTTAGCTGTGTGGTGAGTCCATCGATCCTGCTTCGTGATGTTTCTGCAAAGACTGGACCCCGAAGCTCAGGTGACCTTTCCCGATTGGCAACACTTGGCGTACTGTCACACGCTGATGTGCCTCTGGGGACAATGAAAGCTTCATGTTTGGGACTTTCCCAGACCTCACTCTATGTATGTCCCTGTTTGGCTCGTTCTGATTTGTACTTATTTCTATAAAAAACTAATCATAAGTACAGTGCTCTCCTGAGTTCTGTGAATTTTTATAGCGAATTAATGAATCCGAGGGGAGTAGTTGGAACCCCTGAAACTGTGACCCGCTGGTCAGAAGTGAAGGTGGCCTTGGGATCTGTCAACAGTGAGAACAGTCCTGTGCAGGGCTGTGTCTCGTGAAGTCTGGCCTAACTGGGGGACTAGAAGTCACTGATGCTAAATACACTATACGATGCAACGGGCGCATCCTCAGGACAGACAGACCAAACAACACAGACTTTCTCACACTGGTCCTCAAAATGAGCTGACTCTGGCCGAGCTTATACCCCAAAAACTCAAGCGAGAAATCAGTCGGGCCGGGAGAGGGGGGCAGGTGGGGGGTGGTAAGGGTTGTCATGATATCTGCTTCCTCCTGATTGAGAGTGAGGGGGTTTCAGACAACCTAGAAAAATTATTAACTTCCTCAAATAATAATTCCCGAACACATTTTCAAAATAAATATTGGTTGGTAATAATCCTGACTTTGTCCTTCCAATCATGTTCCTGGAACGTTGCTTTTCTAGGCTGTCACTTGCATGTAGAGCCACAGGCCTTAGAAGGCAATCAGGGGACATCTGGGGTGACACAGTCTTATAAAAATTGCACAGTCCTGCACATAGACTGGAGTTTGCGTGGAAAGTCATTTAATTTTGTGTAAAAAATGACTCAAGAGAACAGTTACACACTAGACAGAAGAGTCCCCTATAAAAATCATTTTAATCCCCACCCTACCCGCCCAACACCAACTACTGGCCTCCAAAGTTGTACTGCATTTATCATGGTCATGATTTTTAACATGGATTAAATTTTAAGTAAGGTGTCACCAGATGCCTAACCCTGATTGTGTAGGTGGCTGGTGGGTTGTCTGAGAATTATCCAAAGAACACCTAGAGATGACTGACATGATTTGCTGGCATATCCTCAAACTTCAGGCAAAATGTATGCCAAGGTAACTAAGTGTGGCAATTTACTGATATAATTATCCCGAAGCTCGGTTTAAGAGCCAAGATTAGATACCAAACAGCAGGTTTTAGAATTTATTTATGACAAATAGTAGGGTCATTTGCCCCTTCAAGCTATGCCTCCTTCAGCAGACAAATATGTGTGTGTGTGTGTCTTTCTAAACTCTACGAAAGGAGGAAAGGCATCCAGGTAAATAATCATTAACATATTAATTAAAATGATGCAGACAGAGTTGTTCCACTCTGGGATGAAGAAAGCTGTAAAGTAATACTCTTAAAATGAGAAAATGGTGGATAATCCAAAAAAGCCTAAACCAACCAAATAAAAATCTTCTTTTGAATCTAAAAGGCCAAAGTCACAAGGCGAGCAAACTGAATTCCAAAAGGCGCAAGCGCTCGGAGAGGCGGGGACAGACACATGGACTGTTTGTCCTTGGCAGAGCACAGGAGGAAGGGCGAGTTGAGCAAATGGCTGGGACCGTTCTCGCGCCCACAAAGCGAAAGCTGGAAGCTGCTGGTGGGGCCCAGAATCCTGCAGGGTGCAGGGCTCAGGCCTGCGGAGTGGGGAGGGGCAGGAGCGCTGGGCAACTACTAAGGGGCGGAGTCCAAGCAAGTTCCGCAAAGCATTTTCTTAGGACATGTGACAACATCACAGACTTGCATTTTGTTGTCAAAAGATTTAAATATTAAAGAAATATATTCAGTATTTAAGACATTTAAAACGTATGGAGATGAAGATTTGTCTCTGGGAGGCGGGGTGGGCCTGCCCACAGCCTGGGGGAGTGACAGACGGAGGGGGCCCGCGGCGCGCCCCCAGCTCCTCTGCTGCCCTAGTGTGTCCAGGGACCGGGAAAGGTCCGTGGTGCATTTACCTGTTGCTTAATGCGGGGACTGTGACGGGTCCTCTCAAGAAGGGGGACAAAAGCGTGCGCACTCAGGAGCCAAGAAGAAAGACCTTGAAGAGTCAACCGCGGAGCAATTTACAACTTAGCGATTTCCTTAAGTTTTCCCTCATCGATCACAGTTCAGGGTGAAAACGAAAGAGCAGATGATCAACAAAATGGAGGCTTAAAATATAAAAATTAAAATTTTAATTAGTCACATGCATAAAAAGGTCTGTACTGTTGATACGAATGAGACACAAAGTACTAGCTTCCTCCTGAAGTGACTTGTTCACTCTACCAGCACCCAGACTGCACGCCAAATGGCGGAGCCCCTAATACATCAGGGACGACGAGCGGTTCCTCTTGGAGGCTGTGAACACCCGCCGCTCGTAAGCACAAGCGCGGAAGACCCTGGACTGGCAGTCCCTAGAGACTGACATCAACGCGTGGAGGACAGCACATCGGCCATCACTGGTGTCAAAAAAGAGAGACCAAAGAAGTCTGTCTGCTCTCCGGCTCTCCATTCGCCACTCCCGCCCGGCCCGAAGAGCAAACGAAGTGAAAGGAACGTACAGAGGGTTGTTTGTTGGTGAAAATAGGTGACTTGGACACTCTGATTGGCTAAGACAAATGCCATTTATTCAGCAAAAATTTCCCAAAGGTTAAAGAAAGCTTTGGTATTACATGGGCACTGCGATGACTTCTTTTGGTCATAATCTCAAATTCAGAATAGGTGTAAATCTTTCCTACCCACTGAGAAAAGAGTTTGCAGTAAATTAACCAGTCAGTATAAGTTGTGAGTGTCTACACTAGCTGAGAGCTGACATTAATCCTCCACAGAATGTCATTTTTCCTAAACTGCTTCAGTTGACCATCTGAGTTCCCCTGTCTATGTTCCAAAAGCATTTCCGAGGCACCCGTTTGCCTACAGCGCCATCACAGAGGCTCACCTTGGGCTCATGTCACCTCGCCTTCTCCAAAACCTTCCCCTCCCTTCAGAAAAGCCATGGGATTCTGGAGCAGAGCGTCCAGGCAGAGCAGACAGCAAGTGCCAAGGGCAAAAAGCAGGGGAGCTGGAAGGAGCGCGGTGTGCCGGGCGAGCAGAGGCACAGCCAGTGTGGCCGCACAGAGTGGACAGAGTGGACGGGGCAGGGGATGGCAAGCTGGCGACAGACACTTTGAGATCTTGGTAAGACGCCCGGATTCTTATTCTACATAAAGTTCAAAGTACTGGAGAATTTTAATTACTTGAGTTATATAAACGGATTGAGTGAACATTATATAAATTATTGAAATGGTCTTCGAAAGGATAAAAATAGAACAGCATCGCCTCTTGTTCTTTCTGCTATTTCTTTCATCTTCTGACAGTAAGTGTGGTATTTTCATTTGAATCTCATTCAAGAGTCATGGTGAAGGCTCTTATTTCGTCTGTTATGCCCTCTATCCTGTCTGATGAAATACCCAGTATGAGAAAATTGAAGCAGAAAAAGCTCAGTAAATTTTCCACTAATTTAAAGGTTAGGGGACAAGTCTGCTTAACAAAGTAAGACGGAAACATGAATAAATTTCCGTACAGATATTGATGTAGTTTCAACTACTTTCAAAACAGAATCTGCCTGAAACTTAAATATTTGAGAAGCCCTCTCTCTGACTAGGGTCAAGTAAAAAGGTACTTTTCCCTCCAAAGAATTCCCTTTTAAATGTCAAAATATTCTAGGGAGCCTTGTGGAAGACTAACCTGTTTGAGAGAATCTGATGATTTGAACATTTGAGTTTATGTCAGCAATGTACTTAAACCAAAACACACCTCTGCATGTAGAGGCAGGAATAACTATCAAAACAAGGATTATCAATGACACTCTACAGTTTTTAAAAATAAATCAATAAAATCCACTGTTCTCATCATTTTATGAGAGATGAAGGAAAGTTAACCTGGACAATATCAAGGATTTTAATAAATAAATGAGAAAAGACAAGTCGATGACTAGAGAAAGAGAGTAAAACAAAAACCCAGAGAGAGGTTTCTCAACAGGATGACACACTCCCCCGAACACATGAGATCTGATCTGACTCACATCTCACCTTCTTAAAAGACATCGGTCCCTCCCACCCTTTCTGAAACTGCGATGATAAAGACAACCACCATCTGTGCGTTACGATGGATAGAAAGACAGCATTTTCTTTCTACTTGGAATCTCACTGAGGTAGCTTTTTAAGAGTAAGGAAGAGAGACAAGATAGACAGAACATCTAAAAAAATTAAGTAGCAGAGGAAAAAATTACATAAGTGTAACCATTTGCATAGACAAATGGAATAAATCAACAATACAAAAAAAAAAAAAAAAAACCGGCAGAAGTACAGAACAAAAAAATACCCAGGAATTAAACACAAAAGAAGTAGAAAAGCCGAATTTCTATCTGGATTAAAGATATAAGGGAGATCTAGCTTCTGCAAGAGGAGGAGGCCTTTCAAACACTGAAAGGTGGCTATGGGAGATCGCAAAATATGCATCTTCCACGTGCGGGAAGAGTGCTATCAGCATGGCATGGCTCAGGAGAGCCCTACCTGCCTGAGGAGGTATCTTCCTGGGTAAACTCAAGGTCAAGTACAGCCCCATTTCCCTAAGGGCAGAGGAGACTCTGAGAACACACTGTCTTTCAAGTTTTAAAAGAAAATATAAGCCGATTAGGCCAAAAGGGATAAGAAATTCCTATCTACCACTGACCAAAAATATTAAGAAATTAGATTTTCTTAAAAAAATTCCTAGCAATGCAAACAAAACACCATTATTTATTCACATATGTATTTATGTCTGGTCCATCCATTTTTATTCATTCTAACAAATGTCAATTTAGGAAATGTCACATCTGCTTCCAGAAGAAGGACGAAATCTGATAAAGGATTCTGGTACAACTGGAAAGGGAATGGTGCTTGGGCTGAAAAATGGTTTGAGTCCCTTCCTTTTCTAACTGTATATAACATGGCCTTGAGCATATTCCCGAGTACCTTTCACCTTGTTTTTCTTTCTAAACAGAAATAATAATACTGCATTACTGATCTCTAGAGCCAATGCATATAAAAAATGCCGCGTAAAATTTAAATTCTGTTGAAGGAGAGCGAAGTGGTAAACTTTAGGATCCAGTTCAGTATTGGTTCAGACTGGGTTTACGTTTGTCTCCTAAATGAAAACATTAATTAACCTGAAGGTTGAAATTACTCGGTGGTCATGCTAGCTAACTTATCTCAGGTGTACTGTTAATAACAATGCTACATTCAATGAGAAATACCATCTTTTATTTGGGAAAGTCAGTCTAGACGCTATTAGAGAACTCTGTGCCACAAAGCTAGGGATTATGCAGGAAAGGTATGAATGTGAACTGATTTTTTATTTTGAAGTCACTGATAAAATAACCTGACTCTTTATTAAAAGTCACGAAAATCTATAAAGAAAGTGGCATGAGGACAGAAAATCTCACTGGGAGATGTTTGATCTCATTTTGTTCTTGTTTTATTGTCGGGGGAGGTGGGATATATGCAGTAGTGTTAAAAACAAAGAAACATTTTTTCTCTAGAGGATCGAACTGCTATGTACGTTAAAATTTTTCATTAAATATAGTTATCACTAATGACCTCTCAAGCTGACATTTATAACAGTGATTAAAAAAAAAATCCCATGTAGCTAAATGGATGTTTCTTTTCATCCCAATTTAATTAAAAGTTACATCTTGCTACTGAGAGCTTATGAATGCCACATGTCTTCTCCTGCAGGCAAATGGAAAAGCTAGTACTTTTTAACACTTATGTGGAAAGTGTAGCCCAGCGAGTGAAGAGATCTGCCTCAGCCATTTTACCTCTTTCTTAAATGAGGGAGAGCTGACTGCGAGACTTTACAGAAACACAACGCCAATACGTCAGGATTAGATTTAAGTTAATACTTTATGAACATGTCTCAGAAAAGATAAAAAAGGAGATGCGAAAGTCCCAATCCTTAAGAGGCATCTAATCCAGGAAGACGACAGATTTTTCAACAACTATCATCGAAAAGCCAAATAAACCAGAGCTTAGAAGAGGGTTATTAATTCCTGAGAGCCACACGACCCTGACGCATCTAATGTCTGGGGGGGGGGGGGGGGGGAGTTATTCACGCAGATGAAGCAGCGTCCTGACAGCACGCAGTGTTTTCACTCAAGCGAGGCCTCTGCCAGGGCGTGGCCTGCGCCATGACAACGGCATTTACAACACTGTCTGGCAAAGGCTTATTGAATAAATGAAGGGACTGGACACTGGGGAACTGAAAGAAAAGACGGGGGAAGGCACTGAGGATGCAGTTTGAGCCCAGAAAAGCTTAAGAATATACAGAGGACAAGACGACTGCAGGTTTTAGAAGAAGGGGCTAAACTGGTCTGCGACATGTTTTAATATATAAACAAGGTGAAAGGCAAAGGGTGTGGACGTGGGCTCAGAGTGGAACTGACTGGACTTGACAAATGACAGGTATGGGAATGAGGAAAAGGAACGAGTTCAAGACGATTCTAGAAATTTCCACACTGAGTGACCAGGAGATGGTGGCACCATTATGTAAGCAAAGGAGACAGACACATTGCAAGTTTTGGTAGGAAAAAAATAAGCTCATTTTTAGGTGCACTAAACTTAAGGTGTTGATTGAAAATCCATATGGAAAAGTTTAACCTGAAACAGAGTTGGAGGTCAGAGGTGAGCTGAGAAAAAGCTGCAGACGAGCTCAACTGACAGATATTTACTCTGCCGACCTGCTCTGTGCCAGCACCAAAGTTTAAGCCACCAGCATAGTGGTGGCAGTGATGAGAGCGAGTACCTTGGAGGGGGGACAAGGCTCCCGAGAGATTTGCAAACACTCATTTAAGAGAAAAGACGGGGGGTTAAGGTAGAACGATGAGACCATGGGAACATTTTTAAAGAAAGAAGAAGGTATATAAAAGCTACTAAAACCCTCAAGAGTCTTTCCTAATTCTGTAGTTCCCTTCAGAGCATATGAAAAAAATTCAAAGAAGTGTCACGTAGGATGAATCAGGCATTTCAAAAAGAAAACTGGAACACACACAAATCTCACAAATGTCAAGGAATCAACGTGATCTAGAAGAAAACTGGAAAACGAAATACGGTTCTACCTTGAACTTGGTATGGTGACCTTAGGCGGATCACTTGGACTCCATATGCCTCCAGCCAATCACACAGAAATAGGGATTGCTCTTCAAAAGGGGATTTGGGAAGAAATACCGAAATACCAAGGTGAGCGCAGCAGTACAGCCAGTGCCGTCGAAGGATATTTAAGTATAACAGAATTCCTCCCCTCAGAGGAGTCACAAAGTCATTCTGAACGGCGAGCAAACCACACGAAGGTTTATTTAAACTAAATGCTTAGAGTTCAAGGGAGAGAATAAACAGCAAAGAATGATACATAAGAAGTCACCGGCAAGGCAGATCGGGAGCACCGGGCTCTGGATGGAGGGCCCTCTGTCATGGACTGGAGTCGAGGTCCTCCTGACATTGAGCTGAGGTCACATGAACACAGACGAGGTTGTGTGCCTGTCACCGGAGCTGGTGAGGGTGAGAAGCTGCAGAGCCTTCTCGGCCTCTGGGCTCACACCACGGACGCCTCTGGACCTGATGCCACCTGCCAATCTGGGTCTCGCAGGAACAAAGACATCGCCAGCTTTCCTGCCACCGAGCCGATCGAGTCTGTCTGGACACCTGTCTGTGCTCCCTGCGATGGTGCTTACCTTCCTCACAGAGAGGCTCCCGCCTGGCCTTCTGAAGCATCGCTGCGGGCAAAATTCTCTCTCGGGCACTTGATCTTCAGCTTTGGGAAATTCCTTCGCTTTTTCTTCAGGGTTTCGGGCACAGCAGGAGCCTCCTCCTTCTCTTCCGCAACCCCCGTGGGTCCAGCCGGAACAGGGCCCGACTCATCTGTCCACGCCACCGTCTCGCCAGCAGAGGAGGGCTGCCACGCGGCGGGGCATGCGCTGGGCGCCACAGCTGCTGGCTTCCCTCCACGACTCCGGGCTGGTCTGCTCTCTGCCAGGGTTTGTCCAGCGTAAGTGGAGCTTTGCACAGCTGCTCGGGTCATGTTCAGTTCCCTGTCGTGGGCGATGAGGAGACGTCGGTGGGTCTTCATCACCACACAGGCACCGAGGGCCCTGGCACCGAGGGACCGCCAGATGAGCTCCATCCCGCCTCCTCAAACCTACCTCCTTCCCCCTCCGACGAAACCTTTCTACTTCGACCAGATTACACTTACTCACTTTCCTCCGCGCACACGGAATGTTCTGTTACACAAAAGCCTTCCGTGGCCGAAAGCTTTTCGGAGAGAAACGGTTTCCGGGGCCAGGTCGTGGGCCACACGCCTGCAGGTGACGGGCTCTTTCATCGCCACGTTTGGGGAAGAACGATGTGAGCTCTTCTGAATGACGTTGCGCTGACCGCACATCGGGGGAGGGACAAGGTGGAGCGGGGCCAGTTCTAGGACGGGAGCAGCGTCCGTAGGCGGAGAGAGCTCCGTCACAGTCCTGAAGGTCCCGAGGCGCGGGGTGCGGCGGCTGTCGTGGTCGCGAGCCCAGGCTCCGCCGGCGTCCGGGGAGGCGGGCGGTCTCTCTCGTCGGCTGGCCCGCAGCTCTGAACTGGTTAACTGTCCCGTCTCTTTCTCTCACTCTCTGCCACTGTGATTTAACTTAGGACTTCTCGGAATTTTTCTCTTGTCGATTCAGATCCATATGCATTTTCCCTCCCTTTTCCACAACTCTCCAACTACCCACACCCTTCTCATTGTTAAGATACAATATTATTGTTATCTGTAGTACGTGCATCTTTCACTAAGTGCTTCCTATGTGGCAGGTACTGTTCTAAGTGAGATAATGTACTACGTCACTGAGCCTTCACGAGCGCAAGATATCTGTCATCACCTCTGTTACCAAGATAAGAAACCACAATATTTGCCTTTTTCCCTCTAGACTGTACACTCTTTGACATGAAGCATGACCTGCACTTTTCTGTATGATCATCTCGTTAAGCAGAAATGCAACAAACATACGTACCGACTGACCACAATTTCCTCACGTTGTTTAAGCTGCCTTAACGCTCGCTCTCATCAAATCTATCACTTTCTCAGACCAGAAAGTTGGTAAGAAAGTGTGATGGCCTGATTTATAATCAGAAATACATATTTGGTCTTTGTCTCTGTTCCCGGCATCTCTAAGCGTTGAGAGCCATAGAGGTGTCTTAATTCATGTTACTGAAGTGACTTTGGAAAGCGTGTAGGTAGCACGGATGGGGCTGGTTTCCCATGGAGTCACTGTGTGACTGATTACAGGACTGAAACTTTCAGTCCCACCCCCAACCCCACGTCCTAGGAAGAGAGAGGGGCTAGAGATTGAGTTCGGTCACCAATGGCCAATGATTTAAACAAACACGCCGAAGCACCCATAAAAGCCCAAAGGGACAGGGTTTGGAGAGCTTCTAGGATGATGAGTCAGAATGCATCCACATGCTGTCTTTCAGGCCCCAAACTCCAAAAAGAAGCTCCTTTGTTTGGCCTTAGTCCTATGTATCTCTTCATCTAGCTGTTGTTGATTCATATTCTTTAATATCCTTTGTAATACACCGGTAATCTAGTTAAGAAACTGTTTTTCTGAGTTCTGTGAGCCACTCTAGCAGATTAATGGAACCCGGTTGGTCAGAAGCATAGGTGACAATCTGGACCTGTGACTGGCATCTGAAGTGGAGGGCAGTCCTGTGGGACTAAGACTTTAACCTGTAGGTTCTGACACTATCTCTGGGTAGGCAGTGTCAGAATGGAGTTAAACTGTAGGACACGTAATTGATGTCGGAGAATTGCTCGATGGCGTGGAGGGAAAAACTCACAGGTTAGGATTTGTGTCAGAATCTTCTAGGGACTTGAGTCTATCTGTAGACAGAAAAAACCTGTGTACTGAGTAACAGCAATATTGAAGTAGCAGGTTTTGAGTTCTTATAAAGAAAGCCTTGCGGGCATGAGATTACGACAGTTTGATCATTCTCGATTAAGGCCACTGTGAGCAAGACTGAGAAAACTCATGAAAATCGAAAATTATGAGTAGCGCAAGCAAACGAAATCTATAACGTGTAACAGTGAATTCATCCTTGTCTTGTGGATCTAAGACGTCACAGCAGGAAAAGAAGAGAAACGCGGGGAGTCCTGCTTCCTCAGTGGGTTCGTTGCTACAGAAACAGCAAAATTTTTCTTACATATAAGTCAACATCCAACAATATCAGCTCCTCTTATGGGATAAATAATCATCTGGGATGGGATTTATTTTCCTCCTAGATCTCGTGAGGATTGGGCAGAAACACTGAAAATCAGAGTGCTCTCAATACATCTAGCCAAGTTCAAAGGTACAAGGGACACTTACAAGCAACCTCTAAAGAGCGAGTCAATTTCAAGTAATAGTTGAGATTAAACCACAACTAATAATGGAAAACTACACACTTTTAAATAAAATTAATAAAAAAGTAATCAATTTCTGTTCACCTAATGAAAATGACAGTTTTAACACTTGTATACACTGTTATCTTTTTTTAAAGATTAAAGATGCTGAGATTTTAAAATCAGCCTGCTTGTGGTTCAGGCTGAAAATGAGAAAGGCTACTATGTTAATCTAGCCATATGCTTAATTCATAAAAGAGAATAAAAAAAAGGTGTTAGTACATACATAGCACATCCCAGTTTAGAGGAGAAAAAAGTTAATCAATTCAACTCAATTTTAGCTGAGGGCATTTTTCCGTGACTGCTGAACCCTAGCATGTGTCAGGCAGCTAAAATTACACTTAAATGTGTAAGCTTTGTTGTTATTTTAGAGATAATCCAGGAAGCAAAACAAAGCCAAAAATTCTCTCTGCATTTTTAACATGAAATGCTTTAATCTTCAATCAAGTGCATACTTTTTTCTGTTTTAAGATCCTGATGTATTGTCTCTTCTTTTCTGTATGTTTGAAAGTTTCTAAAATTAAAAGTAACAAAAAAAGAACGATAATAACAACAATGATTCTGTATACATTTCCAACAGACTCTTCATGCTTTAAAAGAATTCTTACCAGTTTCTGTTTCTGAAGCTCTTCCCTAAGTACTCTATCTTCTGGTAAAACGTCACATAACAGAAAATAATTGTCCTGTTCTTCTGTTGAGAAATTAGAAAAATAAATGAGAAACAATATTTATCATTTCTTCCAGAAAGATTTCTTAAAAAATCTGTGCCTATATCTATGTCTATTACGATCTCTCTTCTGGTATATAGATATGTTTTCAGCTTTATTGAAGTCAGGCAACATAAACACAGCAATTTAATTTTAGCTATCATGAAAGAGAGAATTCTAACTTAAGGAAGTGAGATGATTCCTTTGAATGTTTGGATCGTAAGGAAAAGATGGTCGCTAAGATGCACACTTACCGAGTGGGGCTGTGGAATTGATTCTTATCACACTACAGAAATCTGTGATGGGCTGTTCAGTGAATCTTTTCCTCCAATATAAAACGTACCTTAGAACAATCAAAAAGAAAAACTGTTGAGAAGACTCAATATAGCACTTTCTCTATAATGACAGAATTTTATAAGAATGTTTAATTATCTCAAAGAAACGAATCAAATGTTGACTGAAAACTGCTAGAAAAATTTTAAATATAAAGGCAGGAGAGCGCTGTAGAAATAGGAAATATTTAATGAGATGAAATTATCCAGCAAAGGCAACAAAATGATTAAACTTTACTATCCCCAAATTCAATAAACAGACCTTTGGGAAAGCTAAAGTGAATTATTTTATGTGATAATGAAGTTTTCCTGAAATTGCATCCAAGTTTATATGAACTTAAAATGTACACTTTTCAATAAATTGAAAGTTGGGTGGTTATATATCAAAGTGCAGAAGCCATGATAATAATGCAGTGAGCAGTCAGCATAAATTCACTGTCTATGTAACAAGAAAGAAAAATTCCGTATGTCCACACTGGGTCTGATGTTAGCCAAATTTAGCCTTTGAAAAACAGTCAAGTTTATAATTCTTACATCTGATGAGCATCGTGGCTAAATTTAAAAGAAGAGCATACCCCCAGACCTGCGTATCTGACGAGAGCGAGAAAGATGACGGGGTTCGACAAGCTGCTCGTTCATCTTTCCATTTGTTAACAAGATCTCTATTGACAACTGCAACCTCATTCATCGAATGGTACCCAGAGAATGTGGTCTCTTTCCTTCATGAGAAGAAAGGAAATAGAAAGGTTGACGCTACAGTGTCAACCAACGGTCATTGGTGCCAATTCTGCACCGACAGAAACCCCCGATTTGGAGTACGGCAGAGGGGCGGGCCTTATTCGATGCGAACAGCTCGGCTGTGGAACAGCATGCTGTGGACAGCTCTGCAGGGACACGGCTCGATTATAATACGGCCCGACTGTGGACCAGCATGGCTGTGAGGCGGCCGGGCGCGGTGGCTGTTCTGTCCTCTGAGACAGCTCAGAGGATGCTGCGGCTCTAGTGGGGAAAGGAGGCCTGTGATGGAAGCTGAAAGGGGGCCCCGCCGAGGGGGAGGGTAGGCTGACTTACGTACAGTGCCTGTACCTGGTCTCTGGCTGGCCCACCTCTGTGCATGTGAGGACTGCAAATCCTCATAGTTTGAGTGGTTCGAATAGCACTGTCTTCCTGACTGGTTGGTGAAGATGCTAATGATGACACAGCTGTGAATCTGACTGGAGGGGGAAAGTCTCAGCCCTATTGGCTGGAACAGGGTTCCAGGGGCTCCTTTAGAAGGGCTGGCTCGGAGGCAGGAACACAGTGCGGGCAGGCGGCTTCTCTCTGAAGCATGGCCTGTGTGACAGGAACCTGTTCAGCAACAGCTGCTAAGCTTTGTTTTTAAATTTGAGCTCCATCGGCCACCAGGGGCCCTTCTTAACAGGTACATTCTCTCTTGGGCTCAACAATGGTTTATCAGGCTACACATCTGATGGATTACGCAAAGAAACAATGAAGAACCAAACCTGTGACAGAGACGAGGTTTACTGAAATAGAAGGAACGCACAGAAAGAGCAGGAATTTGGACATTTTAAATGGCCCGATATAGTACTTAGCAGTATTTTGCGCAACGTGGGTCCACGACACATGTTTTAAAGAGGTAAAAGAGCATCTGAAGATTCCTGTAAGTTTCTCTAAGCAGCCTCCGCCTCCTAATATTTTGTTTCCATCTTTTCCTTACCTCTCTTTCTTAACGTTAATTCTTAACAGCAGAACCAGGTGCTGAGTTAACGGACAAAACAGAAGCGCCAAGTTCTACCTGGGGTTCCCTCAGAGCTACCACTAGAATACACCAAGGACAGGTCTGTCACCCCTGAGGACCACGGGGTGATAGCCTCTGGCCAAAACTGAGACCAGTGGTCAGCTCTTTATAACATCAGTCCACCGTGGGTCTCCAGGTGTTAAAAGGCAGTGACGGTTTCTTGAATGCCCAGGCTGCTCACCTTTGGAAAATGTTTAGAGACTCAGCAAAACATCTGTGTGAAAGCACATAAAGTGGACGACCACGTGAGAGCTGGTGCTAGTGACCAGACTGTCCTTTGGACAGTCACTGAGTTATTTTGTAATGAAGAGTCGATACAATAAGTCTCGTACCCGCACAGGTCTGGCGCTAGAAAGAGTTTGCTTTTCAGACTAAGACTGTGATCAAACCCTCAAAATGACTCCATTAGCCCTGCAGGCAACAGCGAACAGAGGTACAGGGACTCTGTGTTCAGAGAGATAAACCTGCATTTAAAGTTTTGTAATCTTTCCGAAACTCGGTTTACTCATTTTCAAAATAAACTGGTGACAATGAAATAGGATAATATATACGAAGCAGTGTCCAACAGGCTGGGTGTTTAATAAATGGTAGTTATTATTAGAAAAAGTAACATACTTAGAGTAGTAGAGAATTTATGCTTATTCCAGAAAAATACTGGTGTCTAAAACAACAAAAACAATAGTAACATTTCATCAAATAGTTAATGAGCAAATTAAAATAGGTATATAAATAGTACCAGAGGGCACACAGAGGTGGCTAAGGCAGTGGAAGAGGGCAGTGATGACGAGGATGAAGATGACAATTCCCAGCAGCCACCACTTACTGAACCTGTACCTGCCCTAGGCCGCACTGCTGGAATGTCAGAACTGGGATCTGACCTTGCTCTTTGCCGGCTCCAAACCCAAACTCAAGATTTCACAACACAGTCCCTCTAGTGTCACGAGAAGACCCGTCTACACGAGAATCGCAGAAAAGGCGAGGCAGGTAAAGGAAAGGCCCCTAGAATTATAGTTGTAATGGAAATCTGAAGTATTTGATTCCTTAGAGACCAAGGAGAATGCTTTCTGATAAGACAAAACTGAACTACAGAAATGAAAATCTGAAGGAAAAGGAAATATCTTCGCTTTTACAAAAAGTGCGTGATCTTAGAATAGTAGCCCTTGGTCTGAACCGCCCTAACCTCCTGCCTGAGCGCTGACAGGTGACACCAGCTGTCCGGGCTGTGGTTTTGGGACTGCCTGAGAAGTGAGAGGAGCAAAGAAGTGCCTCTACGGAGGTGACAATGTCCCGAGCCCAACAGTCCATGGGGCTCAGTCTCCAAGGACACCCACGTTTGGGTGTTGTCTCCTTGACTGTTGAAGAGAAGGTTTACATCGCCTACTCATTTGTGTCCAAGTTTACCTCCAGGTGGCAGGCACAAGGCAAGCGATTCGACATTAACTGACTTCGAATCTTGGGGACAGTCTCCCCAGCAGAGCCTCAGTTGCCCTCAGGTACTGCGGGAGGGCTTCCCGCGGACGAGGGCGGAGAAGACCCCGCTCTGCGCTCAGTTGGGCAGAAGGTTTTTTATTTCATTGCTCCACGGACGAGGAGCATGAATCTTGGAAATGTTTTTTCAGATACCATCTCTGAGATCCTGTCAGGTAGCTTCTGAGGGAAGGGGCATAAAGCAGGTAATAGGTCTGGTGCAAAGCTGCCATCTGAACGTTCTCTTCCTGACCAGAGGTTGGGTGACAATGACATCAGAGAAAAAATCATGTGACAAAAGCAAAATATGATGATAAATTACCATGCGACTGACATATATAAAATTATGTACTGTGTCTTATTGTAGTATATTACATACATAGATCTGAAGTACAACATACATTTGACCTAAGTCTAAATTTAAGATGTACCCCAGTTAAACACTTAATAGTACTCTTTTAGTTTATAATTAAATTTAACAGGTGTCAATATATACATTTCCCTATGGTTGCTAGAAGCATTCAGATAAATTGTATTCAATTGAGGGACGGCTTAAAGATATGTCTTCAATAAATTCTTCTTGTGGCATTTTTCCCCACTCGTTAAAACATAAATTTCAACATTAAGAGACCATTTGGTGAATCTCGTAATTTTTTCTATTTCTCTAGTTTATTTAAAACTACAATTGTAGCCACTCAATAAAGATGCCAAGTAATAATATGTGGTATGAACTTGTTACTTGGATGAGTTATCAAAGCATGTCATACTTTATTAAAGCCATACAAGTAATTATTAGGTCATCAGCAAATGCTTTTTATCTCTTGAAAGAACTTCAATCATGTTTCACAAAATTGTGTCACAAAAAATCCTTGCGGCGATATCTTGCCTGCCCAGCCCCCCACTCTAACTGGTGTGTTTACTGACAGAGGCATAAAGATTTGAGATATAGGTGTTAATTAAGTAGCACTAAATGAATGGAATTTAATATAGAAAGGGGTAAGAATTAAGCAGTTAACATTTATCTTCTGGAAAAACTCTATCTACTGAATAAAGATAGCAAATTACTCGGTATAAATAACTATGTTAAATGGCTCATAGGAAAGATATTTATTCTTGTTTTTGTCTTCTTCCCTCTGCCTGAGAAAGTCTTATTGTTACTTTGCTCCAATAAAGAAAACGTCACATATATTTAACATGAAAACTTATAGCTTATTTCTTATAAAGCATAGGGTTAAGTCTATCTCTTATCTATTATTTATCATCTTTATTACTTGTATTCAGAAGCAACAACTGCTGAGGAAGCTCTGTGTGTGTGTGTGTGTGTGTGTGTGTGTGTGTGTGTGTGTGTGTGTGTATGCGTATTTTGAATTCACTTTGTAAAGAAGTACTCAGTGAATTAACTCATGCCAATTGACCTTTTACTGCTCTGTCCATCCCCAGCCCCCAACCCCTCTATGACTGCTTTTCTGATGTTAGGAAACAGTCATTCAATGTTGAGAAGATTCCAGTTCAGCTCTGATCGCGGCCAATACTTGGATTGTTCGGAGAAGAAATTTCAGGCTCCCTAAACAGTAGGAGCGTATTATCTAAGGGAGGCTGGATATACTGCAAGGTATGTACAGCAACAGAGTTCGCTCATATACATTCCTGGTCAACTTGAATTAAGCACATTTTTCCTTCCTGAGAGTGAAACTATTACTTAATTAGGAGGACAGCTGACAAGCAGGATCTAGGTTTCTAAATTTAAAGTACACGTTCACTATACACTTTATTTATTAAATACTTACATCAGATATGCATTTCTTTTTGATTAAAGTATACATTTTATTACATAACTGCCCTTCGACGGTGATTCAGCCAAACCTTTAATTATTGACTCCTAAGACCTGAGACCTATTAAACAATGTGACTTTCCTGCCTGCATATGGGTGAGATTCATATCAATGACACAGCAGGTGTTATACACACCCTGTTTTAATAATACTTGACAACCTATGAGGGCTGGTGTTCCCCTGTTTTACAGAGAAGGGTACTGATGCGTACAGTGGGTTAGTAGCTTGCTGGGAGTCACGTGGTAGGAAGTCGCCAAGTCTGTATTCAACTGTAGGCCTGGCTGGGGTCACAGTCTACTCATTTATAACACACTTGCTGCTCTGCAAGGCCCACCATGAGAAGGCTGTTTCTTGCTCGGAAGGGTGTGGTCCGGGCAACACGGAGTTTAGATGCAGGGATCTTACAATGTCTGGGCCGCTCCAATGCTGTGCAGGGAAACTGGAACATCTCAAAATGGGACCATATCAGATATATCAAAATGTATGCTTTTAGCGACTGTATAAAGCCGGTGGCTACTGCCATGCTGTTTCTATGGAAAGCGCTTATTAAGTTTCAAATAATGATGACATGAACATAACTGCTCTGCCACAGCTGCCCAGGAGAAGGCATTTCTCTTGGACGATCCCCTCTGGGGATCATGAGTTGGGAGGAAAGGCCTACCTGCCCGCGTTGCTCGTCTGCTGGTATGGGTCTTCCCACGTCGGGTGCGCGTGGGGGTCGTCTAGCTCATGCTGGGCCTTGGCGTGCAGGGCAGGTTCTTATGTATCACACTCGCCTGGTGCTCGCGGTCCCCAACCACGCACCTCCATCTGCTCATCTCCCTCGTCCTCTCCCTCTCAGTCTCTGAGTCACCGACCTCAACAGCTGTCTACCCTTAAACCCTCCTGGCCTGTCGAATAGCTCCGTTCTTTCCTGGTTTTCAACCTCGTCAAGGCACTTAAGCTGAGAGCCCTCTGGGCAACAGCCCTGTGGCTGGAAAAGCTCCAAGGAGCCCTGTCCCCAGACACTGCCCTCTGGTGGCCAAGTCTACTCTGGACTGCCCGGGAGAGCTCACTCAGCCGGAGAATAGCTGTGGCTTGAAATATCAATCAATCAAACAAACAAACAAACAAACAAGCCAGCGTGATAGAGACTAACAACGTCAGAGTCCTGCGGAACGCAGAGAAGGGTCATCGCCTACTCTTTGGAAAGCTGGTCTGTTTCCAGAATTTGTAGGACATGCAACAGTATGTGGCATTCTCAAATACAACTTACACACTCAAGAAGGCAAATGAGCGCAAAGACTTTTTAAAAAAAATCTAAGGAGAAACCTGAAAAAGAATATACATTTTTCACAGTCATATAGGCATAATTATATACATATGTTATGCTTTCTCTCTAATGAAAAATAAATTTAATTCTTTTACTCACAAAAACAAAACTTACTTTTGGAAGTCAGCAACCAATTTGATGTCAGCTATGACCATCTTATGTTCAATAATCATGTGCTTCAGAAGCTGGTCCTGTTCGGCCACGGGAACACATTCTTCACAGAAAATACACGGCACAAGTGAGGGGCCTTCGAGAGTGGTGGGGCCACCTGGGCCTCCTGGCAGGGACAGCGGCTCCAGGATACAGTCCTTGCTGTCTGGGAGAGAGAAAAAAAGAAATAAGAGCTGAAACCAACTCTCTTTAGAAGGACGGTTTCTGCATTAAAAGGATCCCAAAGCTATTTACATGTCTCCACAAAGAAAACCACAGCGCGCCAGGGAGCGGGAGGCTGCATCACCATCTTCGGCAGCTTCTGCAGTCCGGAGGCGAGGGCACTGCAGAGCGCCTCAAACTCCCTAGTTGCCGGCTTAAATGGGAGAAGCCCATTGGTCAGGGTAGCTGTTCAAGCCTTCTTGCTGGACGCCGGCCAAGGGCCGCAGGTCCCGGGGCTGCTGGGGGCAAGGCTGCTGGGTTAAGGTTCGAAGGCCCAGCCGTGACCTGTGGCTGAGCGCCATCACGCTATGGGAAGGAAACAGCCTGTGCCGAGGCTCCAGATGATGAAGCCAAGCACTTTCAAGCCGCTTCCAGCTGCACCTGCAAAGCCTCGCCCACTTGATTATCCGTCATGTGCAAAGAAGAGCCCTGCAGTGGCCTGGCACGGCATGTGCTGGGTGGCCCTGATGCCAGTTCTCGATGTTACTTTACATTTACCATGTTCTCACGACACAGTCATGCATCGTAATTCAAGTTCCTGTGAACAAGAGATGAATGCTCAATTACTAAACGCATGGCACACGTCTGTCCTGTCTGTTCCTTTTCCTAACATCACTCATAGCATCTTTAAGAGCTGAGGTGTAAAGTCTATAGTTCTGAATTCAGGGCCTCAGGCGACAGCCAGGTGTGTCAGGAACCCTCTTTGGTCTCTTGGGATAGACGGCTGTCACCTAAAGCAGGCGACTGAGTAGTTGGTACCAGCCAGCTAGGCAGGGTGAGGCGCCGGCATCTGAGGAAGGCCGGGAAACCTTCGGAAAGAAAGACAGGCTTCTGGAGTTAGGTTACTATCAATGCCACTGTTACATTCCATTTCTCGTCTTTATCTTACTTCACGTTATTTCTAAGGGACTCTCAATTGAATAATCCATTGAGTTGGCTCGTGGTGTGCGCTGCTGACCACGGCCTCCAAGTCCGATAAGAGACGTGTATAAACGGCAGCATCGACTCACTTAACAAAGCTCAGCTGAGCATGCACGGCATGCTGGTTTTTCCTGCGTGACGCTGCATGACACGATCCTTGCCACCAAGGCTAACGTGCTCACAATTTGTTTGAAGATACAAGTAAGTTAAAGGATAAAGAGACAGAGACAGAGCATGTGCAGGGTTTGTGGGAGCAGGAGTCACCTGAGCTGCAGATGGAGGGTGCCCGCCGCACAGACGATGTCCCCTAGTACATCACTCATGACCCCCCGCTCATATTAAACTGTGCCAGATCAAACTGTTTGTCTGAGTTCCATGAAATTACTTAATACCAGAAAAGCTGAAAACAGGGTTCACATGACAACGGGGAGAATGCCTGAAATATACAAGCACTTCAGAAGCACTGTTAATAAAATTGGTGTGTTCGCAATTGTTTATTAAGTAATGAAAGCAAGAAGTTTTGAATTCTATAGTTCTTCAGTTGTAGGTTAAATTCTGTGGGAACTTAAACCCGCATAGGAAAAAACAGGATGAGGGAAAGAGGCATAAATAATATGCTTATGAAACTCTAATAATATTTTATGTGCACTAGAATAGGACAACGAAAGGCAGCATATTCTAAATAAAGGAAACGTGACTTGCCATCTAGGAAGTAACAAGTACTATATTATATAGCTTTCCCTCAATTTGATTGAGGTACCTATAAATTAATTCTGATTGACTGCAGAAAACGACGTAGTAACAGCCATCACTAACAGCAAGAACGAACATTACTAGGTGTTAGTTATTTGTAAAGTACTAGCAAAATGTTTTAGGGAACTTTCTCAATTAATCCTAAGTACCTGATTTGGTTAGTACTCACATAACCCCCGTCTTCCAGATGAGAGGACTGAGATTTAGGAAAGTTAGGTAATTTTCCAAAGTCGCAGTGTTAGCAAGTGGCCTAAACACAGAAGCTGAGTCTAAACTCAAATGCTACATTATTGTGCGCCCAGCACCCAAAGGCACACCCCCATCTGTGTTTCTTCTGGAGTGCGTACATCCAACACTGTTGTGAATTTGCACGCATTTACAAGCCACGCGGACGTGTGTGTGGTCTGCCAGAGTCCTGCAGTCACCCGGACACCAGCACTGCCAGCAGCTCTGAAATGTCAGGGGCCCACACCCTCCAGAACCCGCGGGGCTGGTCTGTCTGGTCCTTCTCGACCGCTGGCTTTGTTCTTCCCCAAGGCTTTCCTGAAAACTCTTCCCTGGTTCCTCTCTTCCCCCTTGTGTTGTTCCACGTCCAGTCTCCTTGTTTTTCAGATCGCTCCTCAGGGAGTGGACCCAGACGCTCACACACGCGAGGACCACACTGCCTGCGGCCACTGAGAAGGGAAACAGGAACAGAATCACGAACACGCAAACCTCCTATGGACCGGGAGGTACTGCACTGTATTACGTATCCGGGGACTTGAGTTACTGAGTACTCCAGAAAATAAGCATTTTAACAGAACATTTTTTATAGTTTTCTCTGATTCCCTATTCATTTACTGTTGTGCTCAAATTTCTAACGGCACTGATCATAGGAAGTAATTTGTTGTTCTGTTTGCCTCTTCTTCCTGCTTTCACACCGTCAGTCCCTGGAAAGCAAGGTGAGTCCCAGTGCACTTAGCGGGCACACACATCTCGTTAACCCACCATGACCAGCGCCACAGGGTGCTGACTTTGTGCCGGGCATTGCCAATCACTTTACATGTACGTATTAGTTCAAGTAACCCTCGCAATAACCCTATGGCAGAGATTCCATTTCTAACCCTATTTTACAGTTGAGGGAACTGAGGCACCGAGCGGCTGGGTGACTTGTCCTCGACAGCCGGTAAGTGGTGGGGCCAGGGTCGGGCCCCACGGGTCTGGCTTGGGCAGCAGCGAGGAGCCCGGCCGTTGACTGGCAGTGACGCGGAGGGGACGGACTGCAGCGTCCGAGCGAGGCCTGTGCGAGGCAGCTGGGTTAGCGGTGCTTAGAGGGGACGGACAGAGCAGAGGCCACAGAGATTACACTGACTGTTCCTGATTACTGGTTGGCCACAGGGGCTGAAGGACAAGGAGACCAGGAAACTGCCAGGTTTCTGGCTGGGGAGACCGTACAAATGGGGGCCCAGGTCACCAACCCAGAAATATTTGTAGAGAAGCAGATTTTTTTGTTTTGTAAGATAACAAGATAAGCCCAGCTGGTCTGCTCTGAAGCTAGATGCTCCTGACAGGGCTGCTGGATAGGGCGGCCACGATGGGTGTGACTGGTGTCTGATGTGACACATTTGTGCTCATCTCCTTGCCAGGCCCCTCCCCGCTGGGTCTGCTCGTGGGCGTGGCCTACACCATATCTCCACGCCCAACAAGAGCAAACATCTCTTAATTATTTACACGTACACCTCTGCTACTCGGGTAGTCTGGGAACTCAAGGTCAAGGACTAAGTCTTACTTATTTTCATGACTCTGGTGCAGACTATACAGTGCCTAAAATAAGATGGCATTTGATAAGTATTTACTGAACAAAGAAAGAATGAGGGACCAGAAGTGCTTACAGCTAGAGTTACCCCTTTAACTCCATTTCCAGGAAAGTCCTATTTCAGGGGCCACCAGCAGCTGTCTTTAGGGGAACTTTCTCTGCCTATGAGTGCAGTCCAGCTGTAGTTACAGCCAGAATTTTAGTGCTGTGGGCCCCCAGCCCCTGGCCGTTCACAAATAACAATGGAAAACTTACAATCATTCTAGAGAACAGTAAATATCATTAAGTGTAATACAAGCATATTATATTTAGTTATGGATTTACTTTTTTTTCATGTTACCCTCCAGTAAACGAGAAACAAGAGGCATCTGGAATGCAGAAGAAGTCAATCCTCTCCATTAGAGGACGCTTCTAGATGGGCCTGAATCCTGAGCATATATTATACTTTAGAGCGATGGTTCCACATCTGTTTGAGTTTCATCACCTGGAGGGCTTTTAAAAAGTTCAGATTTCAAGACTTTATTGAAGACTGAAGAGTTGCAACTTTTACCAAGCAGGAGTGGGGCGTCGATGGCTCAGAGGATGACCACATGGGGACTGAGGGATCCTGATCGCTAGAGTGTAGCCATCCTGAACTCACAGGAAGGCCACAAGTAAGGTGACAAGGCCCTGAGGCAGAGCTTACCTGGTAGTCTGTTCTGTCCCAAAGTGAGCCCCCAGATACCAAGCACAGGGTGAGTGGACGTGACACAACAGGGCTTGTCTGACGGAGTGCTTCTAGCTGTCACTACGGAATCATAGCTACGTCTTACACGTGGTAAAAAGGCAACAGATGCAGAGATACATAATTCTTTGCTACGGGGGCTTTAAATTCTAAAAGGTGAAAGGAAGTACATTATATCTAGCTTCTTACAGCCAAGAGGCAAAAATCTTGGAAATTCTGTTTTAGCCCCAAATCTGCTTCACACATTTGTTACAAATTAACAAAAACAAATTATCTGCTCTAATTCTCACTCTGAACAGCAACTCTGTTCAAATAAACTGTAAAAAATACCATCCCAAGAGAGCTGAGTTTTGAGGAGATTCTATGATGATTAGGGACAATTTTACTGACTGTAAAATTTTAGGTAGGATCCCCAAAGCATCAGATTTTAAATTATTTTACAATAGTGCTTCTCAGAGTTTAATGTGCACGTAACCACCTGATCGTTCAAACGCAGACCCTGATTCAGTAGATGGGGCGGCCGGGGCGGTGCCGGTTAAGTCTCCTGCTGCTGCGAGCACAATGGAAAGGTGGCTTTAGGTGCTGCGCCCCGAAACCCCACCTGCGCCCAAGCCAAGCTTTCTAGCTGCTCTCAAGTAAATAACGGGAGCAGCAGAAACGGTCAGGCAGACTCATTCCTGTGAGATGGGACTTCGCTGACATGTGACATTGGCTGGAGGACTTCACGTGGGCTGGCCAGAAACTTGCTTGGGATGGCACTGCAGTCTGAGATGCCGCCCCACCCTCCCCTCTTCCTTCGTCCCTTCAGAGGGGCCAGCCCTCACTGCAACCTCCTCCAGCTCCCCGTTCTCCTTCTCCCGGCGGCTTCCCCCACCAACCTGCACATCGAACCCCGCCTTGGTGTGTGCTGCTTGGAGGCCGTGACTGATGAAGTAGCTCTGGAAGTAGGCAGAGGAGCCTGAAACTCTGCCTGTCTGACTTCCCATGGAAGTCCAAGTCGGAGCCCCTCTGCGAGCCACACTCCGAGTGGTGTGGTCGGGTGCTCCCTGGGGAACAGATTTGTCACGGATTCACGAGAGAGCCGTGAGCTGAAACAGGTAACCCGACACTTCGCAGTGCGTCCCTCCTGCCCAGGGGACAAGCGCTGCTGGTGCCTGAAGGAAGAACAAGGGGCCTTGGAGGTCTCTGGCTTCCTAACGCCAAGTGAGAGAGGAAAAGCCCACGTCAACAAAGCTGATGAGGAATTTTCTGGCATGTCATAGTAGGTGCCTGCAGAATGCCTTACGCATCACTGTCCCTTGAAGGAAGTCCCCATGAGCTTTGCACACCACCACACCACTACTGAATAGTCTGAAAAAAATAAAGCAGTGATTTGGCGCTTTACTCAACCCAGATCTTATTGGCTTAGTTGCTGCTCTCATTATATTCTGCTCATCTAATTAACTGTAACCATCATAAAAATCAAAGTATCAAGATCGGCAGGGTACTTTTGTTTGTTTTTGCTGTTTTAATTTGGAAAACACTGTAAACAAATTCCTAGTTTTCAAAGTAAACATTTCCTTTACATTTATTCCTTACTGATATTAGTGTAATTTGATTACAGCTTTCTTAAGTATTTTATCAAGCCTGGATAATATTTTTAGGCCTGTTCTCTAAGTTTTTGATTTGACAGATGTTGTATCTTTCCACAAGACTCCTAGTCAATCTCATTTATTATGTGTTGATTTTATTTGTATAATGAAACTCCAAAAAGGTTACTTGATTTCTAAATTCTTGAGGGTATTTCTCTCTCACACTAAAAAATGATTTCTGAGAGTATGTCCCTGCAGATGCCTTTGGAAAATGGAAAAGACTGGTCTAGTCCCTTTAACCACAATCAATCTCCAAAGCTGAGTAAGTATGTAAGACCCTTATTTAATTTCCCCTGGGCTAAAAATTCATTTTGTAAATGACTGAGGGCCAGTCTTTAAAAGATAAATTTACTGTACCTTCACTGAGACGGGGGTGGGGTGGGGTGGGAGGGGAATACGGAGGGCAGACTTAAAGGACCCAGAGTTGTCACACATCCTCTGCACCACACTGACACTGACGAGGCTGTGCTGATAGTAACCTCTGTGGAGGTGGCAGGTTTGCCACTTTTGGTTTGAAAACAGGGTTATAAACACATCCGACCCTTAAACTTAACAAACCTATGCTTGAAAATTTAAGGAGCTAATTTAACACAAGCAAAAAGCTATGAAAACTTTGTTACATATACCTATAAAGCAATAATAGAAACAACCTAATGTCATGCAAATGAAAATCAGTTCTATAAATTATGGCATGTCTGTGCTGTATAATATTATGCATTTGCTAAATAACAACCATGAAGACAATGGAGAAATACTAATAACCATGTTTGATATGAACTAAAAAAAGCCTAATTCATAATAAACTGCACACAGTACTTCACACACACATATAACCACATACAAGATTTGAAAGAAAATATACAAAAACAATGAGATTATAAATGGGTTTATTTATCCAAAATTTTCTTTTGCATTAAAAAAACTGAAATAAAAAGCATGTTATCTGATATGTTCCTCAGTGACTGCGACAGACAAAATAAGAAGTAAAGCAGTTTTATGTGATTACTTTCTGAGACTTGACATTTAAGATGAAAAATTTTAATTGAATTTACCATTTTAAAATTGAACGCCTACTATGCAGAAGGTGTATGCTAGGGAGTCTCCAAAATACAAAGATTATTAACATAAGATCCCTGTCCGGAAGAAGTTGAGAGGAAAATATAAGACAAGTGTACAAATTATTAGAATATAAGTCAACATTTGCGAAGTTGGCCATATAAACCAAGGGCAAAGGAACAGGGAAGAAAAAAAACCCTCAAGTCAGGGGAAATGGAGGAAAGCCTTCGCCTGGGATGAAGTCTCTGAGATGGTAGAGAATTCCAGCAAGGAGATGTGGGGAGTTTATAAATCGAAACAGTCCAGTCACCGCTGGAGTGTAAGTGAGAACGAGCCGCAAAGGTAAAGGGAGCGCATGCCGGTGGCCTCGGTGCCGGGGCAAAGATTCAGACTTAATCTGAAAGTCAGGAGTAGGTCCTGACGCCTTTAATCAGGGAAGTAACATAACCTATTAGGCCCTAAAGTGTTAACAAAACGGAAACACAACATACCAAAAGTTACGGGATGTAGCAAAAACTCTGAGGGGAGTTTACAGTGGTAGATGTCTACACTGAAAAGAAGGGAGACTTCACAGAAACGACCTAGCTCTGTGACTCCAGGAGCTAGAAAAAGAACAGACGAAGCCCAAAGTTAGCAGAAGGAAGGAAATAATAAAGATTAAAAAGAAATAAATGAAATAGAGAATAGAAAACAGGAGACCAAGATGCCAGACTACGCGATGGGGAAAGATAGTTTCTTCAACAACCATTTGGGTAAACTGGTAATCACATGCAAAAGAATGAAACTGGACCCTTATATTAAACCACACACAAAAGTCGATTAAAAACGGATTAAAGACTTAAATGTAAGACTAGAAACTCCTAGAAGAATATAGGAAAAAGAATATAGAAAAAAAATCTTCATTACACTGACCCAGACAATGGATATGAAACCAAATGTATAGGCAAGAAAAGCAACAATTGGTAAGTAGGGTTCATCGAACTAAAAAGCTTCTGCACAGCAAAGGAAGCCATCAACAAAAAAACCTATGGAATGAGAGATAATATTTGTAAACTGTATATCTGATAAGGGGTGACTATCCAAAATACACAAGGAACTCATATAACTCAACAGCAAAAAACCAAATCGCCTGAATAAAAAATGGGTAAAGGACCTGAACAGACATTTCTCCAAAGCAGACAAATAGCAGATAGAGGAAAGGGTGATCTCATCACTAACGCCCAGGGAAATACCAATCAAAACCACAATGAGACACCACCTCACATCTGTCAGAATGGCTGTCGTCAAAAACACAGATAACAAGTATTGGCCAGAGTGCGGAGAAAAGGGAACCTTTGTACACTGTTGGTGGGAATGTAAATTGGTACAGCCATCACAGAAAACAGAGAGGAGGTTCCTATAAAAATTAAAAACAGAACTGTCTTATGATCCAGCAATATCGCTTCTGGGTATTAATCGAAGAGAAGTGAAAAACAGGATATTGAAGAGATTTTTGCACTCCAGGTTCATTTAAGCATTATTAACGATAGCAAAGAGGTGGAAACAACCCACATGTCTATTGATCAAGAAAATGTGGTCTAGATATGCAATGGAATATTATTCAGTCATAAAAATGAAAGAAATTCTGTCATGTAACAACATGGATGAACCTGAAGGACATTATGCTAAGTGAAATAAGCCGGTCACAGGATTCCACTTATGGTAAGGTATCTAAAGTACTCAAACTCATGAAAGCAGGAAAGAGAATGCTAACTGTCAGGGCACACAGGGATGGGAGTGGAAAGTATCTGCTTAATGAATATAGCGTGTCAGTCACGCAAGGTGAGTAAGTTCTAGAGATCCGCTGTATGACAATGTTTACATGCTTAAAAATGCTGTGCTTACACTGCTTCCGATAATGCCTATTATCCAATCCTGCAAAGTTATTTAACCTCTCCTAGCGTGTCTGCACGACGTAAAACTGATCAATCTTAACATTCGCCTGATAGCTGTCATGAGGGTTAGCTGAGGGAATTCACGTAAACAACTGGGTAGCTGACACATAAGCTCAGTAAGATTAGCTCTTATTATTACTATGGATAATAATGGATATGGCCGTGAGTTTGAGGATGGAAAGAGGTGGGCATCATCTGCACTGACGTGTGTTAAAAATTCCTGTAGATGAATTCCAACTACACATTCCGTGGCCCTAAAAGATACATGACTGGTTTATTGGTGGATTTAAATCGGATAAGATTTCTACTGTTAAAAACATGCCTTAAAACATAGACAGTTAAGTATATTAGGTTTTCCAGAAATATTTTCTCTAACTCTAGTTTTTATGGCCAATAAGAGATTCAGAACACAAAAAGAGTTGGATTGGAGGGCAGGAGGCTGCCCTGGCATGTGATTACTTTGAACACTCTTTTGCATCAATGATACTACATTTCCTGTCCTATTCCTACCCTACACTATCGAAGATACTTCCGAGCACTTAAATGTAAAACTATTCCAAGTTCTGATTTTGATAGGGCCGGGACTACGGGTTCTGGAGCTCTAAGTGGAATTCAAAGCTATTTTTTCTTTCATTCTAAGAAGTAATGGGAACCGAGCCCTCAGCTTTAGCTCCCTTCCACCAGTAGGAGGCAGTAGTAACGAGGAGGTAGACGGCAGAAATTTAAGAATATTAATCTTGAAATAAACAAAGAGGTCATTCAATCTTTAACTTCAATTGATGGTAAATTTAATTAGAAAAATGACAAGGGGGCCAATGTAACAAAAGATAATGACAAACAAAAGAGTTTTTGGCAGGAATGGGAAAACAAAGCGTATTGGTGAATGCTCTTATTTACTGAAATCTCTGGGGGAAAAGACGGAAAGACTCAGAAAGATCTGATTGGTTACTGGCCTGTTCCATGCTTTCTAAATAAGTGGTGTCCAGTGGAAATTTCATAGTTCATCAACAGAGGTCGGGTTTTACCTAATTTAATTGATTCGATTTGACAGGCAATTACTTTGGAATTATTATTCTAGTCAATATTTTAATGAAATAGGTTGGCAACTAGAAAATTGTAAATTACTTATCTGATATTCCCTATTAAGTATAATTAGTGTTTTTGATAGAATCATAAACTTTTGAGTTGTGGGACTAATATTTCTTCATTTTCAAAATTAAGTAGCTATGTCATGCTTTTATTTTAATGTTTGATGTCTTAATACATTATATGAATCATTTTTGTACAATAGTTTTGTTTGTATTTTGTAGATAGTCAGTAGACTAAAAACAGAAACGACTATGAAATGTAATCAAATTAGTCTTTAGTGATACAATGCTTCTTTAATGTGAGTTTGCTAGTGTACATTTGATAAACTGAAGAATAATGCCAGGATAACACAGAAGTTGTTATATGTCACACGAAGAAGAAATTAGAAAGGCATTTCTTCCTGTATTTAAAAAATACCTCATTGAGAATAGTCTCTTCAGCAATGGTGCTAGAAAAACTGGACATCCACATGCAAAAAAAATGAATCTAGAAAAAGACTTCACATCCTTCACAAAAATGAACTCAAAATGGTTCACAGACCCAAGCGTAAAGCACACAATAAAATCACTCCTAGGAGACAACACTGGGGAAAATCTTGATGACATCACTTGGGGTATGGTGATGCCTTTTTAGATACAACACCGAAGACATGATCCATGAAAGAAAGTTGATAAGCTGAACCTAATTAAATTAAAAGCTTTTGTTCTGCAAAAGACAATAACAAGAGAATTAGAAGACAAGTCACAGACTAGGAGAAAAGAATCGCAAAAGATACACCTAACGAAGGACTCATCCAAAATACAGAAAGAACTCTTAAAAATCGACAGTAAGAAAACCTGATTAAAAAATGGGCCAAAATCTTAACAGACATCTCATCAAAGAAATACGGATGGCAAATAAGCATATATATATAAAATCATATGTTACCAGGGAAATATGAATTAAAATAACGAGATACCGGTGCACACCTATTAGAATGGCCAAAATCCAGAACACTGACCTCACCAGATGCTGGAGAGGACGTGGAGCAACAGGAACTCTCATTCGCTGCTGGTGGGAATGAACGCAACATGGTGCAGCCACTTTGGAAGACAGTTTGGTGGTTTCTTACAAAACTAAACATAGTCTTATCATAAATTCCAGGAATCATGCTCCTTGCTATTTATTCAAAGGAGCTGAAAATTTAAGTCTACACGAAAACCCACATGCAAATGTTTATAGAAGTTTTATTCATAATTGCCAAAACTTGGAAGCAACCAAGATGTCCTTCAGCAGGTGACGGATAAATAAACTTTGGTATATCCAGACAATAGAATATTATCCAGCACTAAAGAGATGAGCTACCAAGCCAGAGAGACATGGAGGAATCTTTAATGCATATCACTAAGAGGAAGAAGCCAACCTGAAAAGGCTACACACTATATCGTTCCAGCTACGTAACATTCTAAAAAAGGCAAAACTATGGAGACAATGAAAAGATCAGTGGTGGCCAGGGGTCGGGGTGGGGTATGGATAATTAGGGGGAGCACACAGAAATTTTAGGGCAGTCAAACTACTCTGTAAGATATTATAATGATGGACATATGTCATTATATATTTGTCCAAACCCTTAGAATGTACAACATCAAGAGTGAACCCTAAGGTAAACTATCGCCTTTGGGAGATTATGCGTCACTGAAGATTTATCCTTGGTAAAAAAAAAAAAGGTACCAGTCTGGTGAGTGATGTTGATCATGGGGGAGGATGTGCATGTGTGGGATATATGGGAAACCTTTGTACCTCCTTCTCAATTTTGTTGTAAACGTAAAATTGCTCTAAAAAAGTAAAGGTCTTGAAAACAAAACAAAACACCTGGTCGACAGAGGTCTACATGGTAAGTCTGATATTTAATTTTGACAAAACTGGTCTTCATTAGGAACAAATGTCCCCAAGGAACTGTATTTTAAGGAGGCAGCATGGATTCCAGAGTTCAGTGGTGCAAAGAATCAACTTGACTGTGATTCTGGATATAAATCCAGTGGTGATTTAACCATGCTACTCTTTTTATCAAGACTGCTCCGGTTACAAAGTTCTACTGGTTTTGAGTTATCTGTCCTTGCCCCTATTTCTCCTACAAGATCTGTTATTTTTATTGCGTGACTTCACAGAATGCAATTCTTCAGGAATGTATGTAAGATTATTTGAGCAGAAGCACCTGCAGATAACAAAGTATTTTTGGGTAGTACATTGGGACAGATGAAGACAGGCTGAGTCTGATAATACAGCGCAGCTTTTAGACTTTTATGAGCACTTAATAAAGGAAGGTGGGACTAAGGAATCAGGGTAACTCACATAACAAAAGGTGCCTCTGGTATAAGTATCTCAGAGCTCGCAGCTAGCGAGGACCGAAAATCAAAATTTTCCTTTCGAGATAGGAAAACTATGACCTAAAAATGTTTTTCAACTTCACATGTTATGACAAGCCCTCTCGTATAGGCCCAAAGGTCAGTATGCAAAGGACGGGTCATCGCGACTGTTTCTGCATCAAGTGACAACCAAGGTAGCAAGGAGAGTCTGTGCTTCTCCGAGGCGGTTACAGTTTTATTCTGTAAAAACGATAGGAAAATAGCACTTGCTTTACTAAAACATCTTCATATCCAGTTTAACTGGAATGGATTTATCCCCCCACCCCCCAAAATTCAGATATAAAATTGCCATACAGGGAGATGAAAATAGTAAATGGAAAAAGATAGTACAGTATCAGTTAAGATTCCCCGCCTGTAAGATTTGGGGTACTGACTCATGGAACAGAACACTGTTATCAGAGATGCAGAGTCTTACAAGCAAAGAAAGCTCTCAAGAAATCTAGGTTAAAACAAAAAGCTTAACTGACTGTGCATTTGAAGTTATTAAATGGCAATCAATGAAACCTAACCAGATATGTATATCTATATATACACACATAAACCACATAAAACAGACAGTAATTATCTTCAAAACTTTGAGTAAATCAAAATAAGCGAGCAGGGGAAAGGCTATATGTAGCGTCAAAACCACAGCAGCCTATCCACAGTTCTGGTGTGTTTCACTTGGATCTGAAGCTAGTTAGCGCGGTTCCAGACAATCTTCCTACTTTAGATTTTAATTCTGGACATGCAAAAAATTCAGAAACCATGATCTATAAACTATTCTTTGTACTTTTTGCATTACAAAATCATCCCAAACGTCTAGTGTTCATCAAATGACCCCGTGAGGGACAAAGTTCTGTACAAAGAGACGAAAAGAGAAAGGCAAAAAGCAGCAGCACACGCGGATGCTCAAGGAACACACAATCTGCCTCCACGTCAAACTGTCATGAAGTCCCTTTGATGTTCCAGAAGTGGTACCCCAAATCATTCCGACTTGGGTCTTACACTGGGCCAGAGGTAACAAGCACACTTAGCTTTCCCTGTGAACAGAGAGACTGGGTTCCTGTTGCTTGAGAATGTCAGTCGAACGTGGGGGCACCCAGGGGTCCTGTGGGAAGGTTTCTGAGGGCACGCTGCCACCACTGCTATTTTGAAAGCGTCGTGGGCTCAGGTCCCGCTTGTGGAACGAGGGAATGTAAAACAGTAAAGGTTGAAAAAGGAAGGGGACTTTTCGAAGCAGGCAAGAGGAAAAATGAAAACCGAACACACACACACACACACACACACGCGACACGCACACCACACAGCCAAGCCAATCAAATGTCAGCAATTATTAAAAAGGTCTGTTTACTTTTTCCTCTTTTTCGTCTCTTCTTTCTTTATTCCCCAACCTCTTCTCTTTCTCAGCTGATTTCTTAAAGTTTAAAAGCACTTAAGATATGATTTTTTTGAACAGAATGTGATTATTTTCAATAAGATCCTATAATTACAACAAAATAGGGATATGTTTGATGAAATCAATAGAGATCGGCATCAAAAGACGCTAGGCTTCCCAGATGCCAGCGCTCCACTGAACGATGTCATCAGCCTCCACGATAAACACTAAAACATTTTAAAAATGCAAAATAACTTATTTGGGTTATACGAAACAAGCGGATGGTACCATGATTTATTCAAATATCCAGTACACTTAGGAAAAGATTAAGAAGGTGTGGCATTAAGTGAAGGGAATCGGCTGCAGAGCGGACAGGCGCTTGCTCTGACCCTTCCCCAGCTGCCGTAACGTCTGCCGTGTTCTAAACCAGTAACTTCCAACGGGGGAGGAGGACGTTGCTTGTAATTCGGGAAGCTTCACAAACCAGTCTTCCCGGTAAAAGCCACTGGGACGAAAAGAATAAGATTAGAGTAGAAAGTTTATAAACATCAGAGGGATGATTCCTACATTTATTAAAAGATAGATAAAATATTTCTGGTGCATTAAGGGACTATTAAGGAAGTTCGAGGATGAGTTCTTTAAAATCTAACAGATGTGTGATACCAATAACTCCATAAGAGGAGACCCAGAACTAAAAAGAGCCGATGGGTATTTTGGAAAATGAGGAAAACACGTGATCGGCATTGTTAGTTTTTGGTGAAGCAATTGTTTTAGGAGCACAAGAGAGCTTAGGGATTACAACCGGGTTTTCGATGTTCCACACACCTAAAATCTAGTTATTTTCAAAAGTCAGTTTGTTGTCATGATATGCTGGTGAGGTCTTCAAATAACTTACTGGAAATGTCAGGAGTTGATGCCATTCTTAGTACAGTTTTTAGTTTGTGATTCTACAGCCAGTGATAGCCGTGGACGCAGTGAGCAACCTGCACGGTCACGCAGGAATGACAGTCACAGGAGGCAGAGTGGCCTCTCTCTGCAGTTAGATGACAACACTACCCACGGCTTATCTGGTCTCACCACTGACAGGCTAGCAGTGCAGAGGCGCCGACACACCTGCCTCCGGGGTCCCCTTCTGCACCCGGAGTCCCTTTCTGCACCCTGCCCTTGCCCGGTGCTGGCCCTGCCTCTTGACAGAGACTTCCCAGGACTGTTCTGGGACTTTCACCTTTTCTTCTTATTCAAAATATAAGGAACAGCACTCAAGTGTCTTCAGCACTTCTTGGTTGACCGACGTAATATTTTGATTAAAACTCTTACTAAACTATTTTGACTAAGGCTTTTGGTTTCTAAAACAAAAATTTCAGACTACAAATATAAATACACAATTCACTAGAGAACTTTGAAGCAAAATGAAAGGAATAAGCACCCAAAATACCACTTTAACATTACGATAATTTTTCACTTATGCAGTAGTGGCTAAAGGAAGCTTGGGCTTTAGCAAGGAAGAGGCAAGGTCAGCAGGGAAAACCAGACAGCAGGATGGCTGACTGTGAACATGGACCTGACTTCTCTCTGTCATTCTGGTCTGAAGAGTCGGAAGGGTGAGTGACAACCTGGCAGCCGTGGGAGCTCCTGCTCCCTTTCCAGGCGACCGGGGAAACATAACAGTTTCTTCCCACCAGAGACCAGCCAGGCCCGGAGGGAGCCAGCTGCGTTTCACTGAGGTCAGGTTTTGTTTCTTTTAATTTTATCGAATAATTTGTTTAAAACGTTCTTTTTGCTCTTAGTCTCTCATGCCTGAAGACATTTCTGCAATACTTTCATTGATTACTAGACGCTAACCAAGAGCAATTACCCCTTTCAACCGACCTAGAGTTACTGTAAATAATTCATTAACACGCGTTAAATCACTGAGTTTGAGTAGCCCCGTGTCTGTGGCCAGCGGGGAGGGGGCCTGGGGACCGATGACAAGTCAGTGTGGTCCTTGGGTGGCAGCATCACCACCGCCAGGGACTGCGGTTAGGAATGTAACTTGGTGGCTCCAGTCCAGGACCTGCTGAATCAGAAACGCTGGGCGAGTTCAGAAGTCTGAGCTTTAAAGAGCACTCCCGTGGAGAGATCTGACACCGTAAGATCCGGAGGACGCTCACGTTGTTCCACAGGATTCGTGAGCTGCCGGGGGACGGACGTGAGGACTGGACCGCAGAAGGTGGGTCCCGGCCAGGGAGGACTTGCTGTGTGCGGCCCTCGCTCACCCTCGGTGACGCCATCGTTCTCAGTGCGATGACGGCCAGAAGCCCCCCGCTCAGTCACGTTTCGGGGCAGGGCCCACACAGGAGCCGGCTGGTGCGACTGCCCCGGTGTCAGCTCCCGTCGCCCAGCCTGCCCTGCAGCCCGGGAGGCCGCTGGCACTCCCAGGACCCAGCGCCCTCACTTCAACCTTTACCCCCAACTCCACGATACAATTTGTTTTCTGCCGCAAACGACGACTTTTACTGGTGTCACCCAATGTCCTGCGGCTGACAACGAGAGCTCTCTTTCCGGGCAGAAGCAGCTGTGCAGGGCAGGGCCCGAACCTTCATGGAGTCTGCAGGTCCCAGAAACGGAAACCGGACGCGTGTTCGCACACACGCATCTCTAAGGGAGACAGGTCACAGGGTCTGTCGGCTTCTCCAAGAGAACTGTGATGCTCATAAAAGCTTAAAAACCGACCCGAACCCACAAGAAGCCCCCTGGTCCAAAAGGCGGATGATATCTATTTAAAAGTGGGATCAGTACCACATAAAGTGCGGACCTGCAGAGCTGGGTACCGAACATACACTGAAGCGAGTGAGTGGCACGTCCCACACCCCACTGGGGAGTGACGAGCCTGGGGGGCTACCCTGCCCCAGTGTGGGGACCTGACGGTCGAAAAGCTGGGACTCCCGTATTTGAGGGCTTTAGTGTCTCCAGGGCCGGACTGACGAAGGTGATGTCCTGTTCACTGGCACTGTGACCTCTGATTTAAGTATCGAAGGCCTCCTACGAGGAAGGCGGTTTTATTAGTAGTTAGAAAATCATAAGCGGCTTTAAGCTCAGCCCAACCAATCAGTGACAGCTCAACTCTGTCACCACACTCCTGCAAGTCAGTTACCCGGCGACAGCTTCACTCAGTGAGCACACGGCCACAGCTGAAGGCCTACCAGTCCCCACACTCATGCGTCCGAGAGCCCGCCAGTCCCTGCCGTCTGCGACGCCCCAAGCCTGAAATAAGACCGGCGGCCTCTTCGGTCGGAAAGACTGTGCCTTACAAGCTCCGGTCCCCACGGCTGGCGACGGCTCCCCAGCATCTTGCCACAGACACTGGGTAGTGACTTCGTCCCTGACCAGTTACACAGGGTTGCACAGCTGGTAAGATTCCAGAGGACTGTCACCCACGCAGCCGACGCCAGAGGCGAAGCTTTGGGAGTCACCGTGCTGTCCCCAAGCAAGACTCTAACATGTAGACAACGACAGAGACCTTGGTTTCCCTCTTTTTCTTGACCATAGAAATATTATTCAAATATAGCCTATGATAATTTATTATTTCTTTCTCATTTTATTACTTTTTTTTTTTGTGGACACTGTGAACGGGCAAGTCCCTATAAAGTTAAGCAGTGTTATTCATCATCAATTTTTACAACCAAGATTATCCATTTTAAAAAACTGAAACAAACTTAAAACATTATAATCTCTTAAAGTCTAAGTTGCGAAGTTTCCAAATGTGAATAACAACGTATTTTTGTACTAATAAGACAAAACACATTTTAAAAAATATATAATCTTCTATATTGTTTACAAAACATTCTCAGAGATAACCTCATGTAACAAAATTTTTTCTGTCATTAAACTACCTTTACTGGTACAGTAACTTATTAGCTTTTAATGTATTAATATAGAAATAATCATGTGCAGCATACTTTCCATAGATAAAAGGGTAATAACCAAATGATCTCTCTAAAAAGGTTGAAACTAAAAATATTGTTTGCCATGGGAACCCAGAGTCCGGAGTTCTCTGGAATGACAGCATCCCCTGCAATGTCTCTCTTCAGCTTTAATACAAAGCCGAAAATTCTTGGCCAGCAGCTTGGCCATTTTAAGATCCATAAATCTGGGCAACCAGTCTATACACAAGGCTCAGTAACAATCTTTTTATTTTTTAAAATTTTATCGCTTCTTAAAATGTCTCAGTCATCTGGAAGACAGAGCATGGCATCTATCGAGGCTGCAGAGCAGAGGGGCGGGCTGTGAGGAGCGCCATTAAATGCGGGCGGGCTGGGAACTCACCGCAGAGAAACGTGGAGTGGTAAGTTAGGGAGCACCAAACTCCACAGAAAATGAGTGCACCCTCGGTACCCGGATGCTACAAGGCACTGAACAGAAGAATAAATAAATACTTGGTAGAGAAGGAGGCTCAAATTTTTAGCACAGTGCTTAAAAAACTAAATAGAATTCTAAGATGCTTATTACCTTGGTCTAAAAGTCAAAAGATGTTATTTAAAAGCGAAATAACTATATGGAACAAGGGGAAGTTCAGATTATCTTGCTTTAAAAAAGTTTTCTATTACAAAATAGTCAAGTTAGAGCAGGCAGAATGACAGGAGCTCTCTGACTAGAGGCTTTGATATTCAAGAGGATTAAACAAATGAGCACTGGTGTTCTTTAATGGAAAAATGATTATACAGACACTCACAAAACCAGACGCAATCAATCCTAAGGGGACCATGAAGGTTACAGAATATAAGGATTTGGGGCAAAATGTTACATTCGGTAATATTCAGGCAAGAAGTATGAAAATAAATTAGGGGAGAGGTTAACACTTAAAAACTGGACTTTTGTTTCCATCTTTAATACGAGAGCTATCATTCCTCTCTCCCAAGAAATAGCGATAAAGGCCCAAATGAAGTCATCACTTTTCTTAATCTGAAAGTCAAAAACACAACCAGAAAGAGCTCTAGGCATATGAAATGCATCCATTAGCTCCTCACAGGATTTGGCAGATTATGATGGCATCTTCTCATTTTTTACAGTCAGAAAACCAAATTGTTGGCTCTTAGGGGAAACGAGACGTGGTTGGTATCCAGGTGTATTATTACTAGTTTTGAAGGATGATGTCAAAGCTGAAACTTCATTCCAATTACCCAAGCACCTGGCTGAACTGATGACACCTGGCAGCCTACAGCGCACAGGAAGCCCAGTAGGGACTCAAAGAGTCTCAGCACAGAAAGATACCTTTAAAATTGGTGAAGGACTTTCTGCCTGAGGCTTTTACGGTGGTCGGAATGTTCTCAAGCTGCCTGGGCAAACGCATGAGCAGGAGAACCACTGAGGCCAGGTCCACTTAGAGGCCATCCTTAGGGGTTACGGTGGCCTGTCACCACAAGCTCTAATCTCTCTTTCTCACACACTTCTGTGAGTGGCTCTGAAATGACATTAACAATTCCACTAAGTCCTGAAGGAACAGTTAAGACGAAAAGAAAAATACTTAATGTTCCGAAGCTCCAATGAACGAAACGCAGGCACCCTCTGCTGTACCTGTTCACTGCCGACGCCAGGGAAGATGGCGCGGGCACCAGAGCAGGCGCGACTGTGTCCACCCCTGTTCTCCGCCCAGCTTCTCCTCCCGATGTCACTCTCTGCTTGCCCTGGTTTTAGAAAATGAAGGGGTTCCTTACACCCTGAAATGTAATTTGAAAACTAGTTTAACTGGTAACTAAGTCTAACCTTCCCACAGTAACTTCCTCATACACCCTATAAAACCCTTTGAGGGGTTCATTCGAGACTATCTATTGATGTTAATTTAAAAATAGAAACAAAAAGGACCTAATTTCCCACAATAAGACAATGATTAAATTAGGCAAATCATTAAAAATGTATTGTGAGAAATTCAATAGCATGGGAAAATACTCAGGAAAAAAATTACATAAAATCATATTTATACTATGATCCATATTTAAAAAGAATACATAACATATTTTTAAACAAAAGGAACCACCAATCAAATAAAAGGAAAAAAGGTCAGCTTAAGGAAGATTTGCTTTTGTCCTCTCTTCATCTTTAGCAGCTCCAAGAGCCTGGTGCCCATGTCGCAGGAAGTTTACTTAACACAGATGAACTTATCGATTTGGTAATTTTTTTTAAGACAGTTTTTCCTAATGTACCTGTAATCTATCATGCATCTCTTTGTTGCTTAATTCACATTATCTATTGACTTGGTCTCCCGGACACTGTACCAGACTGTTTTATTCCTTTCTGGGAAGGGCAGACTGGCGGCCAAAGGTCCGAAATGAGGCCTGCTCAGTTCCTCTGAGCTGCCACCTTCATGCACATGGACACGTTTCAACGTCTCCCTCCTGATTTCACTAATAAAGCCTCGAACATTAAGATCTCTCCTAAAACTCTGCCCCTCCTCCTTCCTCTCCCCTTTCTTTTTCTTTCTTCCCTTCCCTCTCCCATTCCGTCCCTCCTTCCCCGCCCCCACCTTCCCTCCCCTCCTAACCAAAAGTCCCTTTGGATACTGCAAGAAAAACCATGAAAAGCAAACAGTTAAATAAACGACTTGCTGCAGTGTCTCTGGAATTATAATCCTTAATTTTTTAGTGGTTAGTTTAGAAAAAACTATCAAAGTACTAAAAAAAGTCTTTCAGATGCATCTGTGACTTAGTTTCCTTTCTACACATCTGAGGCTCACGTCACTCCTCACCCGACTGCAGACCTGTGCTGGAGTTAGGTGAGTGTTTCAAGGAAACGGATTTTCCTTCTAATGTTTAGATACGACGTGGACAAACCTCTGTCGGCGAGCCTTTTATAATACGTGACGGACTAGCAAGTCTTGATCTAGTTTAACTTATGCAAACATATAGAATTCATTGTGTATTATTTTATTATATTTGGGGATAAAGAAACGAAATCAGAACATCTACTGGCATGTTACATGTCTTTCTGATTACCTAGCAGTTGAATGAAACAATTCATCAGCAACACGCCTGGATTACTATCTCATTAATACACATGATTAATATCAGGAAGGGAAGAATAAGAGAATCTCAAAAAGTAGAGAAACGCAGCGACACGGGCGTCAGGAAGAATACTATCTGAAGCAAAGTGCCAGGGACTGTGACTGTGGCCCGTCAATGAGCGATGTGGAAAGGACGGCACTTATAGGGATCTGTGCTTTTCTTTTCCCCCAACGCCACGAAGGCAGGTTGCTGGCATGGGGATAAAGATGTAGTGAAAATGTTCATTCGAACCACAGAAAAAATACAAAATAAAAAAAAAAACATGGAAAAACATTTTTAGCTTATGCAAAAAAGGCTAAATAAGGTTTCCCCATGGATATTTTTTAAACTTCCTATTTGAAGGTTTATCCAGCTTGACATATAACCATCACTCATTGAAATTAAAATTCTAATTACTTAAATTAATTATTGACATTAATAAATAGGAAACATGATTAAAGATTTCATTTACTTGTAGGCCACTTATTTGGCAAACTTAACTTCAGAACAGAGGCACAGTCCTAGGAATAGGATTGCCAGATAATATACAGGATGCCCAGTTTATCTGAATTTCAGATAAATATATATTATTTTCAGTGTAAGTATATCCCAAATGCTGCCTTATATAAGTATTATATAAGTATATCCTATGCAATATATATCCCACATGTATATCATATATATACATATATCCAAAGTATATTCTATATTTGTGATATATACTAAAAAATGATCAGTTGTTTATCTAAAATTCAAATACAACTGGGTCTCATCCTTTAGTTCAATTGCTTAATCCAGTAATCCTAACAAGGAAGGAAGCCAGAAAAGGCCTCCATGTTTTCAAATCAGATGCTGAAACTCACACACTTAGCACACAGAGGCACATGCTCTCTCTCCCTCTCCCCCTCCCCATCCTTCTTCCACCCCCTCTCAGAGCCTACAAATTGGCAACCCTCATACCAAATCTACCACCCAATATATTTTCTTTGATATATGCAGTATTTTAAAATTAAAAGAGCACATATTTTTAAAATTTTCCAGGTTCTGATAACACGGGGAGCCTACTTCCGCATGCCAACAATCCAGATCTGGGTGGCTGTCCCTCCAGACACGGTAGATATGTTCCCTTTGCCATGACCTTCACCACTTCCTCTTATTCCAACATCGAGCTGAAGTCAATGGTCACTGTTAGATGAGTCTAGCACCTGTTGCCATTGGACTTCATCTAATCTCATTTTCCACCCATTGCCAGCATGTCTTCACCTGGCAGGTCTCTGGCGGGTTCTGAGTTTGTGGCCTGGGTTCCACTATACTCATTTCATTTTATACCCAGTTCTCTCCACCACCGATGTAAAGCTGCACATTTGGATATGGAGAGAAGAAATGCTGCCAGATCCTACTTCTCTCACCAGTTTTTAAGTCTGATGAAGGTAGGAAGCTTGTTGGTTTTGTACATTCTCCTGGCACCCGGCCCAGGGCCCAGCACATAGTAGATGCTGGGTGGATATCTGCTTGATTAATAAATGAATGATCATCAAATAGGGAGAAGCAAGGATAACTATGAAAACAAAACCCCCAAAAGTAAAGCAATTTAGGAATATCTGATGTGGAATCAATAAGTAAAAACGTATGTGTTGATTATTTGATAGTCATAGAGATAAGATGTTTGTAGTTAGTGACATATGTAGTCTCTCTGAAAAATAACTCAACATAATAATCTTCAGAAACCTCGTAAACTCGTTATATAAAACATCATATTATTTTCTGAGATACTGCCAGACAAATTGAAGGGCATTATAGTCTATTACTCTATGGAGAACATGTAGAATTCAAAAACAATTTCCCAATCCTAATCCATTCCCCTCGCACTCTGAATTCTGGGTGAGCACGGGAATGAACGGATGAAAGAACAGCAGAGGTTTCCTACAAGGGCTAAGCGATCAGCCCAAGAACTATGCTAACTAGATACAGCGAGCACAGAAACACTCTACCCCACCCCAGCTTCACTTTGCTAATGAGCTTCCCTGGGGATTCTCCTAGACGGCTAGCACGTTCCTCCCCACAAGTAAGGATGCATTCTTCCTTTCTCTAGATCGCTGGTATACAGTTAAGTTTATTTACGGAATTTAAAAATTTCTGCAGATGTAAGACATTTAGGAGACGCATTTGGGGTGCTGAAATAGCTAAAGTTACTGAGAGCTGAGAGAAAAAGACAAAACATTTCAAACCAGAATTATTTCAGAAAATCCTTAATTTGTTAGACATGCCTATAAGACGTAAAAATCCCATATCCATTCTTCCCCCAAACTGCTATGAACACCTCGCGTGCCAGGCACCAAGCCAGGCGAAAGGGCTGGAGCGAGGAAGACGCGGGGTCTGCTGCCTGTGCATGGGAGCGACACGAGTGACTGTGATGCATGGCGTTGGTGACGAGCGATGGCGTGTGCAAGGCAGGGGAGAGGCCCAGGCAAGGGGAGCACCTGAGTCTGCCGCTCGGAGCCTGCGAAGTTCATCTGAACTAAGACCTGAAGGGGACAATGAGCACACGGGAGCAGCAAGCCCAGCGGGGAAGTGGGGGGCGGTGCCGGGCACCAGGGAGCAACACGGCAGTAGGGCAGACGGCACAGTCAGGGAGCTACAGACGCCACTGATATTCAGGGGTCTGAACTCCATAAAGACGTGACAGCCACAGTCCTGGGAGGTCCGCCGAGGGTCTGAATTAGGGCATTAGGGCGGTGGCAATCGAGGGGAAGGAGCAAGGGCCAGGCGCTCTCCGGCCTTGAGAGGGTGATCAGAATCAACGCCGCTGCTACTGTCCCTTTGCACCAGCTGACCGGATAAACCTTACTCATCTTCATGTCTGACCCCGGCTGACCCTTTCTTACAATGCCTGACAGTCTGGCATTCAGGCCGGAGCTCACCACTACCCAGGCCAACTTCCTCAGGTTACGTTCTAAAACCCTGGTATACGATGGGTCAGGTTGGAGATGACCAGCAATTTCAAATATTTTAACCATCAGATTGCCTCTGTCCGCTCAAATCTCTGCCTGGATCTCCAAGTTGCGGGGTCTACCTGCCTCCTAAAATTTCACATGACACGGTCCACCTGTCCTTTCTGTAATAATTCTCTATTACATCTGCTCCCAATTTTTTGTTCTCTAAGTCATGGCCTCCAAAAGATCCTTGCTTTTACTGCATGCTTTTGATGGGTTTTAGGTTATAGGGATGAAAAGGCATTATTTAAAATACCTTTCAAAAAGGTGGATACTTGTCAGCATCCACCATCAAAACCTAAGAAACAGAGAAACCAGAAAAAAAAAAAAAACCCTTGGAAAAAACTTTATAGTCTGAGTCATTACGTATGACAGACTTAATGGCAATACTTGGATTTTTCTTATACTTGTTACTATTGATGATTAGAACACATTTCTTTTCAGTAGCTGGAATCAAACACTCTCTACTACCATATTGTACCTTAACACAAAATGGTATTCCATTACTATTTCACAGTATAAATAAATTTAGGTGATATAAAAAACAAACAGTAAACTAATTTCTAATCACGTTAGCAGAATCCATCACAAACTGGATGTGACGTTGTCTGCCCCAGCCTGCCCATCAACGGTGCATCCGAATCCTCAGAAGGACCTGTTAACACAGAGCACTGGGCTCCAACCTGAGATGCTGGTTCAGCAGTCTGGGGTGTGGCCTATGAATCTGCATTTCTAACAAGTTCCAAGGAGCCATATTTTGAGAACACTGTCGCACACCGACACAGAGAACGTGGGGAGAAGGAGGTACCCCTACAGTGGTTTATCATCTTTGAAAAAGCTTCTCTAAATCAGAGACTCCAATTCCAGTCAGATAGACTGGGAAGTTAAGTCTGATCATGGGGAAGATTCCAAAACAGGTTTCTTTTAAGGAAAGGAAATAATAAACGCAACTGTGGTTTCGTGGCTATTTTAACGGAGATACTCTGTGGGAGAGCTTAAGATGCTGCAGTTTCGTTCGCATTATCCAGTGTTGCTATGGGGACCAACTGGAGAGGAACCATCAGGATACAAGAAAATGAAAAGAGGGTAATTGATGAATTAAAAAAAAGGACTTAGCATTTCTGAGACTATAAAGCCAAGTCACATTGCCTATTTTCTGGTATTTATATAAGTGAAGGTATAAATTCTCCTTTAACAATGAGATACAGCCACGTGTAGATCGCTCCATCTTTAGAGGATGAATAATCCCTTTCTACTCAGGGAGGGAAACAAAAACAAAATCTTTAAAAAAGGAGGGCAAGGACAAGCGGCCCTGGGGGCTTCGTGAAGCACAGCTAGGTGTGGTGACCTAGGCGCTACGCGGGGGAGCGCGCCTCTGACGGATGGACTCGTGCCACACAGTGTGGGGCACGGGAGGCTCAGGCGGGGGTGACACGTGGCTCTGGTCACTGAGGACGGAGGACAGGCGGATGGCCTGCTCTTGTTTCTCACGTAATGAAGCTAGGAAAATCCAGAGAGGAAGGAAGAGCTCGAGAATAAGCATCCGTTCTCTACCTGAACCCCCTTGCACCTGCTGCCAGGCTCCCTTCTTCAGGTCAGCTTCCACTGCTGCTTTGGTTAACACCCCAACACCTCCCGATTTGCCTTTTCAACAAACTGCCACCTTTCCGCCTGTTTTTCTAGCTTATACTTAATACTTACTGTCTACCTACTTTTCGTACCCAACTTTATTTCTCACCACGCTTCGTACTATGTTTTCTTTGCATTTCTTGCTTCCTTCCTCCTTTCCGCCCATTGAAATGCTGCTCAGCCTTCATCCACCGATCTGGGAGGGGTCCCCCCAGAGCCTTCCCCCTCCTCGTCCAGCCTTCATCCACCGACCTGAGAGGGGTCCCCCTTGGGGCCTTCCTCCTCCTCATCCAGTCCACAGTGGATTTTTCCTTCTCTCCATTTAGCCCATGTTTATGTGCTAAGTTTAATGGTTTTTAACAGTAATCCCACTGGGGATGAAGGGACAACAAGAGCAGATGGCTCCCTTGCCCACCCCTGCCCCACCCCTGCCCACCTTTAACTAAGCCTAGCTTTTATCAGTTTTAAATATTGTGATTTTTGTATAAGATAATTTGGAAAACAGTTCCATTGCTTAAAAATGTTTAAGAGATATTGCTCTGTAATATACTAAGTCATTTGTCACTCAATAAAATATCGTTATTGGCAATTTTCTTTTACACGTATACATTTTGTCTCATAAACTGCACTGGAAGTTTCTTAAAATGAGCTTATTTTTCTTTTCCTCATTGTTCTCAGCTTAGTGCTGAGCAAAAGGAGTGTACTCTGTTGACTGATTCACTTTCTAATGCATTTTGCAAATGATCTGGTAAAATTCACACTGAGGTGGCACAGCCTGTGGTGACTGACACAATGTATTGCCTCTGAGTATTATCTCCGCATTTAAAAAACAGCTCCTAACAGAGGGTGGTGTGTAACACAAAGGGATGGATTGATTAAGATACGGGTTTCTGTACCTGCACCAAAGCAGGACAGGTTTTTGAGGAATGGGGAGGCCTTTCCAATGCCCGTCAAAACAGGCCACCTAAATTAGCAGGAAATTTGTGAGACTGGCCCCACAGTAGGGCACAGAGCTAAATTCTCAATTCCACTCAGGCCTTTTGGGTTGACATAACTTTCAGTACATCGATGCACAAATCCGTGAACTGGTGCATTTTGCTGAACTGTGAGCACCGCAAAGATCCATTATTCGTGTTTTTCTTATCTCATTATTTAAGAACGTGCAGCTAATGGACCCCTCTCGTTGATGTGGTTTTTCCTTTGGACGACAACTACATTTGACATGCAAGAGGTCAGGTTACTGCAATTAAGGAGAAGGACGACGAGGCCACTGAGTGGAATACTGAGCTGAGAGTACAGCGTCTTTGTCGCCACGGAGCCCTGCGATCCTTTACGCATTTCCGAGGAGAGCAGCAAAGCAGGGTCCCAGAGCGGAGCTGCGGTTTTCTCGGCTCAAAGAGAAAAGCAAAGCTGAACTCTCCTGGCGAAAAGCCACGTTGCTCATACAGGCCCATGGCGCTTCTGGGGAAAACACAACTGTGCCTGGTTCCTGACGTCAGAGTAGGACAGCAAACCTGGAATCGGGGACCTGCAATGATGCCAGTGACACCCGAGACCTTAGGCGAAGCGTCTGCTGCTCCCCGCTTCCGCATCCGGGAAGCGGTGACGAAGCGCCGGTGTCGGACGACAGAGCGCTCAGGCCTCCGCGCTGCAGCGCGGGGGCGGCTCAGGAACCGAGGAGTCGCGACAGCGCAGTGGGGTCGCGCGCACAGTCCTGACCGGGAGGCCCAGTGAGGCGCTAACGGCAGTGGGCACTTCTGGCGTGGCGAGGTCAGGGAGTGAGTGCCCAGGGAAGCAGATGGAGCAGAGTATTTCCTAAGTGGCTAGACAGTGTTTCAGGCACCAGGCCAGCTACTGAACATAGGACAACGAACACCTGGCCTTTGTCCTTGAGGAAGCCACAGAGAGGACAGCAGGCCTGTGAACAGACCGATCCCAGTATGGCTTTTCAGTGGTGCCTCGGGAGCGGGGTTGGTGGGCAGGTATCTCTGACCGGGGGTGCTCCTGGAGGTGGACACGGTCTGGATGTCTTTGCAGAGGAGGCTGCAGCAGAGGCTGGCATTTTTGTTTGCTAAAATTGGGTGGATTCTAAAATTCTAACATAGGCATCCTTCTAAACTGTAAGCGAACTGTGATACATACGATCGAGTGATTTCTAGTGATACTCGCCCTCGACCTCCTTCAGTTGTGGGAACACGCTTAACAAAGAAAGGTGGATGTCTCATGTGTGGATGTTCTGGGCCCTGGCTGTTGTAAGCTGTCCAATGCTCCAGGCTGAACTGTGTTCCCCCAAGAAGCCACATGGCAGTCCTAACCCCTAGGACCTCAGAATGTGACCCTGTTTGTAAACAGGGTCTTCACAGTTAACCAAGTTAAAGTGAGGTCGTTAGAGATCATAACCCAATATGACTGGTGTCTTTATAAAAAGGGGAAATGTGGACACAGAGACAGACACAGGGAGAACACCGTGTGAACGTGACAGCTGAGATCAGGATGACACACGTACAAGCCAAGGAACGCAGCAGACGGCCAGCAAACCACCAGAAGCTGGGAGGCAAGGAACCGACTCTCCCCACAGCCCGCAGGAGGAACCAACTCCGCCGACTCCTTGATCTACCAGCTTCCAGAACTCTGAGACAATGCATTTTTGTTTTTAAGCCACCAGTCTGTGGTACCATGTCGTGGCAGCCATAGCTAACTAATCCGCCCACAACTGTGGGGTTGAGCTTCTCCCTTGGAATGCCCTGGAAGGGACATCGGAACCGGATCTGGGAAGCTCCCTCGCTGCCCTTCCTCTTCCTGCCCCTACTCTGAACCGGCGTGAGATCCCCGATAAGGGAGAAGGGTAGGAGCTTCAGCTGGCAAATCTCTCTCACCTTCACACAGCTGCACGGGCCCTGACAGCCTATGGATCCTAAAGTGACACAGGGGTGACTGTGGTCAGTGTCTTGGTGACGGGCGAGGTGGAAGGAGGAATGAGGACCTGAAGAGCCATGAGCCAGAATGACTGGGAGAAGAGCACAGCTGCCAACACGCGAGAAAGCTGGGCAGGGGGACACGTCTCCAAAGAGGTTAGAGGAGCGCTTGTAGAAACAGTTGTTTCGGACAGTGTACGCAAAAGCAGCTGTTCAAAAGGCAATCTGAGCTCTTCTGTGCCCATAGCTGGGTATTCAAGTACAAATCAAGTAACTGGATTCGTGCTATTTTTCTGCGTAACAGTGGGTAGAACACATTATGTTTCATTTGTGAAAATTGTCCTGAAAAATTTTTTCTAATCATATAAATGACTGGCTAGAAGACTTTAAACCACTAAATTACAAAAATTATGTTTAATGCACATATCGAGATTATAAATAGAAAATGTAGATCGATGGTTTAAGAAACATATCAACTAATCACATGACCATAAATTCTATTCCAGATACTTTAACAAAGGTAGGCAACTAAATGACATCATAAACATAAAGATCAGGTATCCCACCAGAAAGAGGTGGTAAAGACAATCATATATGTATCACCCACACCCATCTGGTTAGGGACAGTGCATCTTCTACTCTCTCTCTCTCTGTATATGTAAATTCACATCCAGTCATTTTGTTTTAATTCTAAAGTTGAAATCACTGGTATCTAAAACGTCAGTGAGTCTAATCTGGTGAACAGAAGTATGTTACAATCTAAAATCACAACAAAAATCTACTTCGAACCTCAATAGGTTACATAAACAGAGAAGCTAAAGACAGCATCCTTGTTATGAGAAATATGGGCAAAATAGTCAGAAATACAAATATCTACACATCCCAGTCAGATTTAATACCTCACTCGTTATCGTAGGAGATTAGTCTTATTTGCACAGAGAGACCTTTTTCCAGTGTAAATGTTTCTAAAATCGCCTTTCGGTTTCTAATTTAAAATACTAGATTGTGCTTAATTTCAAGCACGTAATGTGAATAATTGTTAGTGAGAGAATATGTAGGATTTTTAGGGTCACCAAAACTTACACCATCTACCATAGCACTCGTAACCATTTTAGCTTTTCATTCTAAAGTAAGTAAGACAGTATGGTACCGGCATCAGAAAAGATTGACATAGATCAGTGAATGAGAACTGAGAGTCCAGAAATAAACAGCCACATTTATGGTCAGTTGATTTTTGACAAGGACGCTGAGACAATTCAGTTAGGGAAGCAATAGTCTTTTCAACAAATGGTGTTGGAACAACCGGATGTTCCTATGCAGAAGAATAAAGCTTGGCTGCTTCCTTACACCACACCTGAAGTTAACTAAAATGCTACTTATTCAAAGTGGAGATACTTAAAATGATAGAGAAAAGGTGTGTGGTGGTATAGTGACCGTGCATTAAGAGGACATAAATGTAGGGCTTCCGAATACAGTGCTGCTGCTAACAACTAGTTGTGTGACTTATGCATTTTGTTTCACAATTTGATCACCTGTTTAATGTAGTTGAGGTGATAAAGTGAGATCAAGCATGGACTGATGCTCCAGAAAATGACTTGCTAACGATGTGGGGAGCGTTGTGGAGGGAAGCCAGTGTAGCACTGGCTCTGCAAGGCTGTGTCCTCCAGCGGTTCAGAGGCAGGGAGGGAGAGGGTGAAACCAGGGCCTCAGCTTCAGCCCTGGACGTACAACGCACAGATGGCTAATTCCATCCAAGTGGCAAGTTCAAGTGAGAAGTAATGTAAACATCACGACTGAGCATCTGAATGTAAAATACAACAGCAAAGTGTGTTACAGTCACAACCCTAACATGGGAGCTGAAATCAGAAACTGATTATGGAAATGAAGCATTAAAAAGAGGAACTGCTGGGTTACCTTTGGGGTGGAGGCAAGGAGTCAGCAAGAACAATTCACAGAAAAGGTGAAGGTCATATCTAAACTAAGTCTCCAGGAATAGCTACGGGTCGTGAGGTAGAAAGGCAGTGAGAAGATATTCCAGGCAAGGAGAATATGTGAGTTAGGGTCAGACTGGTTAGAAGATGATAAACTTTTTCAAAATATGCAGAGATAAAGGAATTGGATCAGGCAAGTAATTTTTAGAACCACCAGCCATCTGAAGATTACAAGGTACTGCCGTGGCCACAGGCAAAGCTTCGGTGTTGCGGGGCTGGCGGCATAAGAACTGCATCCCCAGGTTCCTGCCTTGGACACTGCATTAAACATTTGATACCTAACTGCTCTAACAAAAGTGCTATTAAACTGCCATTCAGGCTCAGGATCGAGGGGAACTTAAGGAAAGGACATCCAGAGAGCAGACAGTTTCAACTCCTGTCTATCCCATACGATGCCTAGATTATCATCAACTAGTAATGTGTGCTACTGTTTGTGCACACACACGTGCACACACTTCTCGTAACCCCAGAGAAGTGGCCTCGATTCTCAGTTATTCATCTGTAATCTTGCTTTCAAATTAATTCAAAGTAATTACATCAGCTCAAAATAGATACTGGAGAGGAACATTTGAAAGGTTAGAGCATTTTCCTACATAGATTTAAGTTTTAAGCCACAGACTATTTCATACAGACTACTTTGTTCTAATTCTCCAAATGGACACATCTGATTTGATTTCACAAGGTTTCTTCTGTTGTCTCGTGGATACCTTCTTTCTTTTTGCGGTTCATGTTTGTCTTCCCCTGAGACTTTAATCCCAATTACACTGACTCCTAATCCCCATTTAATCCCATACCTCATTATTCACTTTAAACATCATCTGTCCAAGCTTTAATATGTGACACTCATGGAACAAAGGCTTTGAAATCACTTTAGTTAAGAGGGGGACAATTTTTTTTTTTGGTGGCAGTCCTGGGGAGCTAGCTGACTGAAGAAAACAGCGGCACACTTTAAATTGATACCAAGCTTCTTTCCTAATGAGGTGGAAACTACTATCTTACCTGTTTGTTTTTTGTTTTTTGACTAATAGACTAGCTTCTCATCCCCCATTACTGATTATTAGTAAGGAATACATAAGATAAGTTGTTCACTGATCAATTGAGAAATATTTTGAATTAGGCAAGTTCTATGCTATCTTGATCCCAATACGCTATGTAAAATAGTGCCCTACTGATGTCTGCTTACTTTCAGAAATGAAAGGTGAAATTATCACACATAATAAAATGTAAAGAAAAGGTGAAATTATCACACATAATAAAATGTAAAGAAAAACAGTAAAAACACTCCTAGGCAATGAAGTAATCCATTATAACAAGTTATCAAAATGAAAAAATAGGGTAAGGGGAGATGGGGAGTAGCCAAAAAATAATCTGAAAAATTGCAGCCAATCATTAGGACCAATAGGCATTCATCCAAGACTTCAAAGATGTAACAGAGCTACTGACAAAAAAAAAAAAAAAAAAAGCAGTTTATCATTAAAAAGAAGTACTACAGTGGAAAATTAGATACTTCTGACAATTGGCTAAGGATGACCTTGGGCTTATCAGCTGTGCTAAACCAGAATAAAGCATTTGAAATAGATGTGTACGTAAGTGTTCAATAAGAAAAATCACAACAAATCAAAATTTCCCCTTTATGTTTACCAGACTAAACTTTACTCCAATGAACACATCAACATTTTAAGTTTCTTTTTTTAAATTACAGACACACATACATATAACTTTAAAGACACATAATCAAACTCCTTCCCAAATGATGTGGGCCTTGTTGAAAATTCTTACATTTGTATAAAATCTGGAGTTCAATTAGGAGTATCTAGTAAAACTTGCCACGGATCAAAAGAAAAAGAACTGCAGAGTATATGGCCATTTTTAATTATGGAAAAAGATATCGATTGTGAAATTTCTGAGAAATAATTAAGAAAAATGTAAGTGTAAAAATTTACTTTCATCTAGAAAATAGAATTCGGAAGTGCAGCTTTCTACACGACAAAGTCAAGTGCGACTCAGTGCACAGGTGTGACCCCTCCATCTGCGCCCCGTGGATGACTCCTCGAAAGTGGAACTAACACCTGAGCAGGAGCTATAGGTAAGGCAGGGAAAGCTAACGCACAGCTGTCTGGGTGGTCGAGAAGCAGCAGATCAAATGAGTGGGGACAGGCAGGGAGGAGTCTTGAGCCTTTTCCTGCTGGCTTAGAGAAACCGTAGCTGGTGTTCGCGCTGGCAGGTTACATGATGCTTTACACACCCAGAAAAGACTTGGTTAGCGCGGCACCCAGTTTGGACTGCACGAGGAACATGCTCTACTCGTGAGTCTCCGAACTGCCCGCCCTGCCTGTGTCTGCATCCTCCCGTACGGACCGCCACAGGATGGATGCTCCCTTCCAGCAAATCTGATTCCTAGTACTCACCGCCCTTAAACACCGCCCATCACGGAGGGGAGAATCCACTTTCTTTTGCAAACCCATAAGCTCTGTCTTCATACAGTCCTTGTCCCCTCCTCTCACCCTGTCTCCTATTCCCCCACGGCATTTAAGGCTTTGATAACGTGCAGATGTGGGGCATCTTCAAGCCTTTCCTCACGCAGCATCTCTACCAAGAAGACCTACCTTACCCTTGACCGCCTGGCAAAGACCTCTGCCTAGGGACCACCTGCACGTGAAGCCTACTCTAACCTCTCAGACTGGTTAGTAGCACTTGCTATTCCTTGTCTTTTTGGTAATAACCATTCTAACAGTGAAACCATGTTTAATGGAACTGAGAATCCCGAAGAAATGGAGACTAGCCAGTTGGCTTTGAATATTGCTAACTAGAAGTGAATAACGATGGTCCATGAATCATTTGTCTAAAAACTCCTTTCACTAAAAAATTCCTCTATACCACACTAGTTGTGGATTTTACATCAAAGAGATGCCTGGATTCATCTTTTCACTAATAAACAGTACTTCAGAAATGCTGACATTTCTGACAATATTGCCATACAAAGGCAATTAAAAAAATCGCAACTAACCTACATTCCTGAAGCCGATGAAAGCTGATAGAAGGATGTGAATTAAATTTTTATAACCTTAAATAATGCATTAAATAGCTACGGTTACCTGGCTGGATAAGAGCACAGTCCTTTGTGCTCTGGAACGGGAGGTCAGACTGGTTACCCAGGAACATTTTCCTTTTTTATTGTTCAATTTTCAAATCTTAATTCCAATATACTAAAGAAAAGACATTAGAATAAAGAAACAAGATGCCAACTTGAAGACTAAAATTTCTCATATCGTGCTACAGTAGTAGGTTCTGTTTGCAGAAATATTTACTTCGGTGTTACCTGGACATTTTCCAAAGAACACTGGCTTTCAGGATATAATGGGGGGAAAAATGCCCCTCAGAGGATGTCGCATCTCCCTGAGGCAAGAAGAGTTAATTACGTTTGTTGTGTTCACCTCGTGCTCGATACTCTACACTTATTTTTCTCTCCGCTAAGGGCATAAAGTAAAACAGGGAAGCTATAAAGGTGAAGACAATGGTTATTATTATCGATACAGGGTGAGTGATCTCTTCTTGAAGGTGTTTATAGATGGAACTGCTTGGGAAGATCTAAGCTCTTGATAAACATGATGTTTAAAGGGAAAATGACCCTGATCAGCACTTCCCAAACCACATTCCGTGGAACACTAGCATCCTATGAAATGTTAATAGTACTGCCTGAGGGAAAGATAGCGTAAGTACAGGGGGAACTGCAATTTAACGTGTCTAGAACAGTCACGAAACCAGCACAGAAAAGTCCTGATGTGAGAAGTTACGCAACGTTACTTAACTCGGTATTTACAAATTGTGTGATCATGAAATCTTTGGGTAAACTTATATAACACTTTTCTGTCTTATAGTCTATGATGTCCTAGAATATTATCCTTAAAAATATAAACAGCTTACCAAATTTATATTAGCCCTACTTACTTCAATCACAGAGATTAAAAAAAAAAAACACAAATTTCTATGGAACTATCTTGAAGCATCATGGCAAGGAAATGAATTTCTTTTCAGTCCATCACTTAAAGGTTTCCTCCATTTTTAATTCATCTGGGCTCTAGGAGCATGCAAAGCTTTAGAGCCGGAGGTACTCTGGGTTTCGATGAAAGGAAAACAGGACTGTGTTGTATTTATAGGAACAACTAAATTACTGATACCTGAGAGTATCATATTAACAAGGGCAAATTATTAACATTATAATTTAATCTGTCCTGTCAATAAACTCTAAGATGTTTCACAAGGAAAAGATCAAGAACAGGAACCTTTCTCCCAGGCATCAAATTCCATGCAGTCTAGGGATCATGAAAAAGAAAGGGTGTTATCACTTTATCCTTGAGAATTACATTACGACTGATTATTCAGGATTAATGAGCTCAGGGTTAGGAGTTCAGTGGCCATATGGGCAACTGTAACGAGCTGCCTGGAGCTCAGCCCCTGCCAATTCAGCCAATCAGCATGGCAGGGGGCCCTAAGGCCGCCAGTGCTTTGGCTCTGTTCCAGCAGGGGGCCACCTCAAGCCGGTGGCTCTGCATCAACCCCGTGGTCTTGGCGTCTTCTCCACCTGGGTCTGAGATGCTAGTCACTGGGCATGTGACTAATTTCTTGGAACCAAGCCTCAAGTTGGACTCCTTTTCTAGTAACTGAGTCGTCCACCTGTTGCTGACTCTATAGGCCGATTGACCTGATGCCTCACCCAGGACCCATGTTCCTCTCAACTTGCTTCTCTAAGCCTTTCAGTGTCTTGCGTCCTGTCCCTGAAGTCGACCTGACCTGTGGTTGTGTTCCTGCCGACAAAGACCGTCTTCTTGGCCAAGCTTTAGCTGGGCTCCTCTCAACTACTCCTTGCCAGACCTGCACTGCCCATTTCAGCAAGAATCTTGCTCAGTTTAGAGAAAATCCCCCGCCTTTCATATCTGACGAGGTTCCTCATCCTTTACCACCCCCCAGGTGACAGCTTATCTCCCTGGCCTGACTCCAGCAAGGACCTTATCAAGTCCATTTAGCCACATTCCCCCTGATGTTTCCTCTTAGTAATCCCCTTTTGCCATATTTGGAATCCAGCCTGGTTCTACATTGAGGTCTCTTTGTCTCGACTGCATTAGCTGCTGGATAAAACCTGCTTTCCCGGCTCTAACTACTGCTCTTGCGGCCGCCCCACCCGGTGCCTGCCGGGCTGAGGCCTGCCTTCTGGTCTTTATGCACTGTCTGCCACAGCTGGCGAAGCCTTTCTTGTGACGAAGCCCAGGCAGACCCCAACCCATCAAAGACAGACTCTTCCTGTACAACCTGCTCGGTCCCAGCGTGTTCCAATCTCAGGGACTTCCTCACTGGACCGAGCCATCACCTGACGTCCTTAACAAGGGCAGGTTATTTAAGTCTGGTGTGGGTCTCCGTCAGCTCTCACTCAGGCACAGACCCAGCCTCCCGACTGAAGCTTCCCTCTCAGGACGCTGTTACCGGGTTAAACTGCGACCTCGTCATTCTCTTCCTTCAAATGCCCAGTCTGCAGAGTCAGGGTCCACGTCTGGGACTGTATGAGCTAGCTGCAGTTACCCTTCCAGACTTCTTTTCCATTGCTCCCACTTACCTCCCATTTTCTCCAGGCAGAATGAAGTGCCTTGTTATTTGCTGTATATTCCCTAGTTCTGTGCTGCTTCCTCCTTTGCCTAGGCCTGTCTGGCTTTCCCTGACTTCTGCACGTACAAATCCCATTAAACTTTAAAGGCCCAGTAACACTTGCTGGGCATAATCTAATCTAATATACTCTCATCTAATGCAATCTAATCTCAGCTCTATCTATATCTACGTATCTTCTTTCATTCTTCAAGTTTTATTAGCTTTTTAACTTAACTCTAACTTTTTCCCCTTTTACTATGGTTGTTCAAACACGACCCTCTCGCCACACACATTTCTTTAACTACATGGTATGTGTGTATTGCATAACTGACATGCAGTGCTATACTAGTTCCAGGTGTACATACAATCTCTTGCTTAACTCTGTCTTGACCACTCTGAGGGTCCTTGTGTGTCCCACCTTGTCATACAGTTATCTGTATCTTTCTTTCATCTTCCCTAGTAGGCCGTACGATCTTTGATGGCAAGACCTGCCTCGTTTTCATCTCTGTATTCTACAGCATCTAGAAAAGAGAAGCTTGCTTAGTAAAAATTTTTGAATGAACCAGGTCTCAGTTCTATCAACAGCTCTTTCAGATTTGCAGTTTATTAAGAAATGGAAAGGAGAGGGGTTGGGGTGAGGTGAGATGCATGCTAATGACCTGTCCGCACTCGCTCGGGTTTAGAGACCCCAGAAGTCATCGATTATGGAGGTTCTCCACCAGTTTTCTAACTGGATACGCCGGCTTGATGACGCTCACATGTGCAACTAATCCGTAAGGGCACACGCAGACGCATATTTTCCTTTCTGCATGGACTCTGGGGTACGTACACGGTGGGCTCCCTAGCTCAAATCCACCTTCTTCTTCTTCTGATGTTTGGAAGACGCAGCTGAAAGGATGCTACTATAAGTGAATTCTCTCATTTACAAGCCAGGAAATCTTATCACAAGTGCAAAGAACTTCTCTAGCATCACGGCGTCAGAAGCGGAGGCGAGATTAAAACCCAGGGTGTCTGGCTCTGTCCAGGGAGCGCTCTACTGAGCGGTGCGTGCATGAGCGCCGCGGGGAGGACTCTCCCGGGCCCAGGGTTGCCTCCCTCCACGTGGGTGCGTGTCCATACAGCTTTCAGGGTCACTCAGAAGCTGGTTTGTAAGAAATTCCAACAAGCTTTCACACTCGGCTTCCTTTCCCGCCCCTCCCCGCCTCCACTGGTGGCGAGTGGCTGTGTGGTGCTTTCGCAAAGACGGCCTGATTGATGTTACTGCTCCGCAACAGTTCCTGCTATTAATTGCTTTATGATGGTAATTACGATTAGCGGGTACAAGATATTTTCTTTTCTAATTGGCTATTACTGGTGAATAGCAGCTTGTTACGTAGCAGAAGACTGTGTTAAATAAATAACCACAATTACGGTTCTGAGGTCTTTCTCTTGAAAAACAAATCTAAGTTTTTGGATAAAAACATTAAATTTACTTTTTTAAAGGCAGGGCCTCTATAATTACTTGGGGGAGGCTTTACCTTTCAGTTAAGAAAAAATACAAGAGGAGGAAAGAGTCAGGGAAACCAGGAGATAGCATGTATTTCCTTCCTTTAAAAAATAAACACATTTAAAAGCTTTACTTTGCTTGGCTCCTCAGTCAATGCATTCAAATGACAGATTCAAACGCTCCCACGTCTTCCCAGTGTGACACGGAAACAGAAAGGCCTTTCCGATTAGCTTTGGTAAAACATGAAGGCCAAGCCCCACCAACTACACTGAAGTGACCCCATGGTAAGGCCAGAGGTTCTTCGTTCGTGTCCCATACAGCACCCAGCATGAAGCCGATTCATTCAGTCACCACTCAGCCAACACCAATGCCATCACAGTATGGCATTGTACCAGCAGACGAAGTGATCCAAAGGTATATGTGACAGTCCCTATGCTTAAGGGGTTTATGTACTATAAAAGCAAGGCTATGTCTTGATTTAAACCCTAATGCTGATTAGTCTGTAATCATTTTAAAGTCACATCCAGACTTCTGTAGGAGCAGCGGCTGTCAAAATGATGTCCTATGACCTGCTCAAGGTCACATAGGTTTTAATTGACAGCCACATTTGAACCCAGTTGGTCCAGTTCTGAAGACTCGCCACTGTCTTCTGTGATCAACCTTCATCAACAATGTCATTCGTCCTTGTATTTCCACAGTGCGACAAAGCTGACAGAATGCTTTCACATATCCTGCCTCACTCAGTCGCCCAATAACATCGGCAAGGCAATTAACTGCAGCATTTTAATGATAACACCAAGGCTCAGAGAGGTTAAATGATTTTCCCCAAGTTCACGCTGCTACAAAGCAGCAAATTCAGGATCAGAATCCAGGTCTCCTGATGCCTAATCCAGGTTTTCATTCCATACATTCATATTAAAAGTACTGATTAATTTCAATGACTACACATGGACAGAGCCTAACAGTATCCAATTTTAGCTTATATCACTTAAAATAGTCTACCACTTCTCAGCTGTTGGCCCCCAACAAAAATAAAGCAAAGGTTTAAGTCCTGTCTAACTCTAGAAAACTTCACTTAGTTCCAAGAGCTAAAGACAGCACCCAACCCCAGTTAGCTATCTTACAAATAAGTGCCACTGGCCACAAAAAGTATCGGCCGAGATGCAGAGGGAGGCAGAAGACTGATCAATCGAATGCATCACCATTTCTGGAAAAGGCTGCCCTGCTCACCTTTGGGTCAGTGAGGTCAGCAGAACACACTCATTTCAGCAAAAGATGGCAATTCTTTAACGTACTGCCAGTGAAATGCCAATCCATTCAGAGTCTGATGAATTTATTAAATAAATCATAGCAAATTCGAACTCTAACTCCGTGGCAAAGTTCTGCAAGAACAGCTAATACTAGCACCTAAAGATTCATTTGTTGGAGATGGCAGTTTATGTGCGCTGCTTATTTCTACATACCCATAGATTTATGTTAGAAGTATAATTTTTACTATATAAATCTGACCAACATCATCGTCAGTTATGACTGCGATCTTCGGCTTTTCAAGATGGGAAGTGTATGAGTGTGTGCTGTGGAGGGCTGCGCTATTCCACGCATGATGGACGGTCTGTGTCACCTTCGTGAGGAGTGTGTGTAAATTCAAGGTCTGCTACTCCAGGTACCTGCCAGAGAAACCTGGTCATGAAGTGGAAAAGACAGACTAAGGCTGTACCCCTCGATCATCACTGAGATGATCATGCAGTGATATCCCCGTAACCATGACTGAGAGAGCAGTCACCATTTACTGACGACCCCGCTAATATAACTATCATTTCAACATTCCAGCAAAACAAATGACTATTACCCACTTTACAGAAGAGAAACAGGTTCAGGGGTGGACTAACTTGCCTGTGGTTGGTAAGTAACCAAGGTTTGATCCTAAACTGGTCTGACTTCAAAATGTACACAAATATTCTTTTTCCTATGTCATATTGCCTTTCTGCAGTAACATGAGCTTTTAGAACATACTTATGTTTAAGGAGAGTCTTGCAGACTTCATCCAATGGAATTTACTTACTACGAGATATCATTATGATAGAGATATCATTATGATAGTTAATATGCTAAAAGTTCCCCTTTAGTTACTGTGTGACCTTATGCAAGCTATTCTTTGTCTCTCATTTCCTCTTTTGTAAACAAGGGATAATAAAAGTATCTACCTCCCAGCCATGGTGAGGATAAAATGAAATAAGACTTGTAAAAGTACCTGAAACAGTATGTGGCACCAGCTACTGCTCAACAAATGTTAGCTACCACCAGCAGCATCATTATATTTCCTTTGATAATATCTCTTCTTAACAATCTATAAACTGGGTTCTGTTTATTTTTATAGGAAAATAAAAGGGTGTTCCAGAGGAGGCCCCTTCAGAATCTTACACCGAAGCTACCAGACTAGGTTTCTGTAATTCTCTCTCTTCCACGACATCCTCTGGCTGGCACCTTGAAAGGCCATCCCCATATGCAAGACTATGTTGAGCTTCTTGCTGACTCTGAGTGCGGGTGTCTGCGTGGGGAGCTGGGTACGAGGGGGCAGCACTGCGTAGGAGTGAGTCAGGGTATATTAGATAACATAAAAAGCTTTCGGAGCACATAGTTGCAATTCTAGTGGGGAGCAGCAACAGACACTCTGACAACCCCCAAATTCCATGAATGCACAGCAACATAGCAGTATCACCAGCACATTCCGAAGCTTCCCCTGGGTTACGCCACCATTTAGACTGCTTCCTGAGTGAATATGGAATCACAGGGCAGGCAGTTTTTGAGCTCAATTAGGCATATCTTTGTATTGAAAAGTCAGTAATACTGAAGTCCAACTTTATAAAAGGGAATATGCTGGGCTGTCAAAAAGATAATTCAATGAAATAATCATAACTGCAGAGTAGGTATCATATCTATATTTTCATGAATGTAGCAGCGTGTGCGATAAACCTGCGTTACACAGCTACTAAATGTCTGAGATGAAATTTAAATACAGATTTTTCAAGATAGGGTTGAGTCCTTTTTCCACTGACCTGTCAAATATATGAGACTTAAGCATTCATGCTGGAAATAAGGTGATACTGTGGAAAACTGGATAACGGCCAGACAGATGATGGAAGACAGATTTTAAGGTCTATGTAGCAGCTCATTCAGTTATAGGTACAAGATTACAAAGGACAGATCTGAAGTATTCTTGTAATCATTATCTAAATAGCACTAAAACTTCACTTGCAAAAAGATGGAAAACTATGCTAAAATGGTAAGTATGATTACGCTGACAATTTCAACAAATTTTCGGTTCCCAAGAGCACAGTTTGGCAGGTGGGAGACACAGGTAATTCAGCAGTGAGAGTGAGGGTTAGACACAGAATAGTGGCTAAAGAGATGAACAGAAAGAACAGATTCAAAAGATTATTTCAGGCTCGGAAAAATAACACGTAGTAACTGATCAGGCTCAGGACCTTAGGGCGAGATGGGAATCAAGGATGCTTCCTAGGTTTCTGGCTGCGGATTCACGCCATTGACCTAAATAGGAAACACAAGAATGAGGAGGTGACACCACCTGCTACCCCGATTTCTTCTAGAGACATCACAAATGAGTTGATAAAGTCTCCAGAGGAAAAGTAGTGTAAACCCAAAGCAGCTTTACCGTGATCACATCTACTGAGTGTGCATTTGCAGGGGTGAAGCTGCCTGGTTAACGAAGGCACAGGTTAATGCAGTCAGAAAAAAATCATCCCAGTCACAGAAATGTCCTAAAAGTATGGTCAGTTTAAGAAACTATAGATGTGTTATCTTACTGCTTTCGCCTCCTAATTAAAAACAGCAAAGGAAAAAAATACCCATAATACATCCCAAATGTGAGAAATGTTGAGTCTATTTACTCTCTGTTCTTAATTTTCAGGACGATATGAAATCCTAGTTACTCTTCCAATGCCTGGAGAGTGGTTGTGTAAGACCTGGGGTGTTCCCTGGGTGGGTGGAGCGGGGGTGGGGGGGCGGGGCGCGGAGCTGGGGAGGGCTGGCGACCCGGGCCCCAGCAATGGCCCTGCACCTGCTTACAACACCTCCCAGCACCCCTTTCCAGAGTAGATCTGTAGAATTGCAAAGGTTTCTAGAAAAAGACTTCCTAGTTCATCTGCCCCTTAAATTAAAACTGACGTTTTAATTAAAGCCAGAGGAAAACTTGTTAAAAGAGGCAGTTTTCAAAAAATTAATGATTTTTATGGGGGAAAGAAGTACTTGATAACCTAAGTGGCCGCTTAACAAAAAAATGTGAATATACTTTTAAAAGCACTATTTCCACTCAAAATTTGTATCACTCTGAAAGGCTTTGAAAAGAACTGGGTAAAGTCTCGGAATAATTCTTAAGGGGATTTTGGCTGACAAGTTTACCTTGTAAGAATGACATAAAAATCAAGCATGAAGCTCTCCCATTGACTGCTACAAATCAGTGACGACACCGGGCAGTCCAGAGCCAGGGCAGGAGTTTCATTATGTTACAGATGCCGCAAATTCACTGCTGCTCAACGCCTTTGTTGAAAACAAACTGAAACCTAAATGAAGATTTCTACCAGCTACTCTTCCATCCATGAGTCATTTAAACGTTGGTCCTGCATTAATGATTTCCTACAGGTGGTGAGGATATGGGGAAAGGGGTACCCTCATACGTCACTGGTGGAAGGTTCACTGATACCTTTGAAGGGGAAGACCTGACATCTACCCCAATTTTTAACATGTGTAACCTCTGATCCAGCAATTTCTCAGGAAATAAATACCCAGTGGCCAAGGATTTGTATATAAAGCTGTTTGCTACATCATTACTGAAAAATTAAAGCCACACTATATGTTCATTAATAGAAGAATGGTTAAAGTATGGTGCACCCATATTTACAGACTACAGTGGGCGCAGTCCTCAAAAAGAAGGGAGCAACAAATGTACTGATATGGCAGTGTCTGTAATAGATCACTGGAAGGAAGATCGTAGAGCTTTGATCTTGCGTAGTATGTTCCCTTTTTATTTTTTAAAACTCAAAGTCCTACAGGTGTGTGTCACAAGAATACGGCAGAAAGAACACACACCAAACTCTGAACACCTGTTACTATGGGAGTAGAACTGTGGTGGAGGAACTTCCGTTTTTTTCCTTACACACTTCTGAATAGTCTGAAATGTTTATAACGAAAATTTTTATAATTTTAAAACTAGTGATTTTTAAATTGTTTTTTAAATGCTTTTGAAAGGCATACCCTATTACCTTTTTTATGAGTTAATCTGTGAGATGAATTCATCAAAGATTCCATCCTTAGATTTTAAACTGGCAGCCTTCTGGAACTTGGTAGAATCTGGAAAACGTTAGTAGTCTGTTATTATCAGATTAATAGCTGACTGTGTGGCCAACCCAATACTGAACTGTGTAGGGTGTGGGGATAACTCCGAATTTACACTCAGGAGGCCACCTTTGGTGTAGGTACTGAAATAATTTCAGAACTAGGTAATTCCATTGAGGGAGGTGAGAAGAAACTGAACTTTATCTCTGCGCTGCTCAGATAAAAAGTTGAGACTAAATGTCAATTTAACCAGGAAAACTGTAACAAAGAAACCAAGAAAACCTCAACAAGGACCAAGAACCACATGTAAGCCCCAAACTGTGTCCATCAGAAAAAAAAACTTGCTCTGTTCAATTACCTATCAGGGCCAACAGCGAACCCGAGGGGCGCGGTGGAGAGGGGAGGCGAGCTTAAAGGCAAAAGGGTCGGGCCAGGAATCCTAAAGACAGTGCCCTGAAGTTTGGGGGGTTTTCCTCTCTACAGAGGATCAGAGGGCAACTTGAAAGCCAAGTGGAGACAAAGTAGCTGTGATTTTCATAACCACTCACGAATTTTCTGTGAAGTCACGAGGGCAGATTACTAACATTTTCTTCTTTCTCTAGAGACCCAGCCTGGGAAGGCGGCCCAGGCTCCAGATTCGGTCCCGAAGACCACCCGGGGATGTCGACGAAGGCCCGGGGAGGCTGTGAGAGGCCAGACTCTGCCGAGGCCGCTCCAGCCAGCACCCGAGCACATCTGTAGGCTGAACGGCAGTGACCGGTCTGCAAGTGGATATCCGCCCGAACCCAAATTAAAGCATCTCCCGAGGCCAAAGCGAGGCGGGGGCAGGGGACCCGCGAAGAACAAGAGCGGCCCGGCCGAACTCACACCCACCCGGCAGCGGACGCAAAGCTGGGCGCTCGGAACCGAGGACACACGCCCAGGGCGCGCCCCCGGCTGGCGAGAGGGCCAATCCAGCCCATCTCCTTTCCTCCCTAGACAGCCCCCTCCAAGTGGCTGCCTCCGGGCCCCCTCGTCCCGCGGGGCCCGCCCGGGGCGCCCTCGTGCCCAGGTGGCCTCGCCGTGGGCGGGCTCCCAGGGTCCGCCCCGTGCCAGCCGCATCCCTGATCCGAGAGGCGACACGCCACCTATACCTCGGGGGCACCTTACTCACCCTCGTTGCTGACAACTGCGGCTCCGCTGGGATTGCGGTCACCATTCTCCTGCCCTCGGGTAGCAGCCCCCCGGGTCACGGGAGCAGCCATTACGCCGCTGAGGAGAGGAGGGCGGGCCGCGGGGGCGGGGCGGGCGCGGACGGGAACCAATGCAAACGCGCCTGCCGCCGACGCGTCGTTTTCTCCACGCCCGCGTTGCGCCGTCACGCTCTGGGCCAATAGGAGCTGGCGAGCAGATTCTAATCCCCGCCTCTGACAGCGGGTGCCACGCCCCCTTCCGGGACAAGGCGGCCCAGAACTACAATTCCCAGGGTGCCGCGGGGCGCTGGGCAGGCCCTGCTGGAGGAGGCGCTGACGGGCGGGGGTGCGCCCGAGAGTGCCCCGGCGTGCTCGCTTAGTTCAGTGAATCAGAACAATGACTGCGCCGCCGGGTCCCTGGGAGCGCGTCGGAGGACTGTGAGCAGCCGCCGCCGGGAGAGCGGCGGGCGGCGCAGCCCGGGCCGCGCGGTGCCGACACCAGGCTCGCGGCCGCCGGCGCAGACCGTGCCCGGAGCCGGGGGCTCGCGCGCCGCAGCCGCCCCTCAGCAGCCGTGCGTCGCTGTGAGCCGCGGACGGGGCGCGGGCATCGCGCAGCCCGAAGCCGCGGGAGCCCTCCCCAGCCATGTGGATGCCCACGGAGCACGAGAAATACGGCGTGGGTGAGTCTGCGGCGGCCAACTCTCAGCCCGCTCCGGCCGCGCGCCCCGCGTCCTCGCCCCCGCCCGAGCCGCCTCAGCCCGGGGCGGCTGCGGGGTCGGACGTCGGGGCGCCGGCGTCTCGCCCCCCGTCGCCCCTTCGGCCCCGGGCAGCGCGCGGCCAGCCGCCCGTGCGGGCTCCGCCTGCGGAGTTCGGGGTGGCCGCCGGGCGTGCGAGTGTCAAGTTGGACGAGGAGGGCGACGGCGTCCTCCCCTTCCTTCCCCTTCCCCGGCCGCGGCGACTTCCCGGGGGAGAGGGGCGCAACCGCGACCGCGCACAGAGAGCGCCCCGAAACGGCAGGCAGGCGCGGACCTCCCCCCGGCTCGCGTCGACATCGGGGGTGCGGAGCGGGGCCCCGCGCTCGCGGCCGCCCTGGCGGACGGGGCCGGCCGGAGCCTCGCTGCCCGCCGCGGTCCGGGTCCTGGGGCGCCGGTGCATGGCAACGTCTGCGCGGCTCTGCCCCCCGCTCCTCGGAGGGGAGCGGGTCTTTGAGCAGCGTTTCCACTTCGGGCCACCCTCGGCCTGGGGCGAGCGCGGCGGGGGTGGGGAGGGGGCGCGGACACCGCGTTCAGGACAGGCTGCCCCCGGCCCCGGCGTTGGGAGGGAAAGCGGCCGGGTAGCGCTCGCCGCTCTGGGCAGAGGCGAACAACAAAGGATATTAATGTTGACGGATGAATACGGGAGGCTCCCTTCCTTTCCCTCCTCCCATTTCGGGCCGATCACAGTTCCCGTTTTTGTTGTTTGATTTCAGCTGGGTCGCCCCTTGACAGTTACTCCTTTTAGGGTTGCGACTGTTAAGAAGCCAGGCTCTCGGACAAGCCTTCGGCGGCCAAATGCAATTAGAACCTCTCAGATGATTTCGCAGGGAGAAAGCATTATGGATTTTACTAACAACCTTTATTTATTATTATATGGTTCGTCCCGCCGATGGAGGTACTTTAAAAAAAAAAAGGGTGCAGATCTAGTGATTTAGACGATGTGTACGCATTTGCTTATGTTCTAAATTCATTTGCCGGTAATGTGACAAATCTGGAGAGCCTTTCCAGGAGTCAGTCAGGCGTTTTTTCTTTTTTTTTTTCAACTTCGCCTGGGTATAGGACTTTGGAGACCCCCGAGAGGACTGTGTGATTAAACAGTCGTTCCTACGTTTTCCATTAGCTTCCATTCTGAACCGACCGATTAGCGACACAGTAGTTGGCCCTGGCCCCACCTTTGGGAAGGAGTTCCAGCTTTCAAAGTGGAAGGGGGAACCTTTGCCGGTTACTCCGCTGGCAGGGAGTGGGTGGTGGTGGCGATTTTCCCTCTCCTCACTCACACCTTCTTGGCGTGTAGATTAACTCTTGCTAGGAGACATTGCCTTTGCTGAGCTGGTGAGGAACCGACTGTCCCCTTGTCACCAGATTGAACACTCAGTATGGGAAGCAGCCCCCCTGCCCGGGCCCCACTGCCCCTCTTGGAGCCGAGCCCAGATGTTGCTTTCTTCCAAGTGGTAAATTATAAGATAGATTATGGACGAGATTTATTTTCTTGGTTTCTTTCCATGCCAGGTCTCAGCTGGGAAGCTGGTATTGATTAGCTCGTCCCTGGCCTTTCTTTACAAGCTGTGGGCAGTGGCTTAGCACACACTCTGGGATTTCCTGGAATGGCAAACCGGATATTATCAGTCAAGTGTTTGGGGCTGCAGCAGACACCTCGCTTTCGGGCGGTTGGGACTTGGTTGCGGAGAAGGAGGAGGTGGAATGCCGAGTGCACGGGTGGGAAAAGGAGGTTGAGTGAGGTGAGAGGTGACAGCAGAGGTGTCTGCTGTGCTCGCTTATACGGTACGACACATAACGGAATGTTAACTCTCTTATTATCAAGTTTTGAGCATTTGGCTTATGGACTGTTGAGCCGTTTTTTGGAATCCATCTGTTTGGCGTGCGTGTGTGTGTGCGGTGAAAATTTTGCTGGGATACTTATGTGTGGACTTTCTCACCGTGGTGAACACTTTGTAGCTGCCCATGCTGCAACTTATTTATTTAAAATTTATTTTCATGGTGACATTGGTTAACGAAATCCAATAAGTTTCAGCTGTACACTCTAACAGTAAGGCATATGTATATTTACACTGTGTTCTCTGCCCATAGTTAGATTTCTTCCTGTCACCACGTATTTGGCCCCCTTTACCCCATTTACCTCCCCCCAGGTAACCACTGGTGTGTAGTCCATGTCCATGAGTCTCTGTTTGCAACTTATTATTTTTTTTTAACTTTGGTTAGTGTATGTGCTTTTGTCATCTAGTTTTTATATAAACACTACAGAAAATATATTTTATGGACACAAACGTGTGGCTGATAGCAGGTGTAGTAATAATTCTGTTTCCTCATTCTTTGAAATAAATCAGTCTTTGTAACTTGGAATATCTGAAGTTTCAGTGCATATTGTCTATTTCTACAATGATACTTATCTACCACCAGTTATGTATAGTTATGTATCTTTACATATTTTGTTTCAATTTCAAGCAACATACTATAAACATAGATAAAATTACTTATATTTTATCAGAAATAGAAAGTCCTTTTCAAACCTGTCTCCTCCACTTAATTGATGGATGGTCTTAATGTAAACAGTCACATAGCTAAGTGTCCAGTCCTCGGGATTTAGAAAGGTACAGTGATAAAGCTGTAGTCCCAAGGGAGAGGAAACCTTATCTCTTTAAAAGATGTTAGTAGGCACAATGATAGGCATATTTTATCTTTGGAGGTTCAGGTTAGCCCTCGGTCCTAGTCTAGACACTACTGCCAGCTGTGGGACTTTAGGTAAAGTCAGTTCACCTTTCTCGGTCCTAGCCTCTGGGTCAAGTGATATCCGCGATCCTTCCCAGTCCTAATCTCAAACACATGTGTCTTTTGGTTAGAAAAACATCCCCATTGTATAGAGATTGTCATATGAGAAAGACCCTTTTGCTGTGACACGTCCCACCTGGTTTTTAACTGAGATCGGAGGTAAGCAAAAGCTACCTGGCAAGATGCCAAAGCCGAGGTGCTGGTTGCTCATTTTTTCAATCTGTTTGGTTCTCTCTCCAGTAGGAACTCCACGGGCAGTGACTAAAGCGTTCTTGATCGCCCCCTCGCAAATTCCTGCACGATCACTATCTGCCTCCTGCATGCCCGCATCTGTCATACCCCTCTCCCTGCCCTCAAAGCAGTGGCAATTAGTCACAGAGAAATTAAGACCATGGCAGATTATGTCTGCATTCATTTTTCATCAGGCATTTATGTACAGCGTCCCCAGGTGAGCCAGAGAGTCTCACTGACCTGCAGATTGCGCCTCTCAACCCCGGCCAGGTGTTTTACGTGCTTGAGCCTCGTTAAGCTTACAGGGAGAACATGGGCTGGGCTGATCAGTGCAAAAAAAAACCACTGTGAGCCTTACAAGAAATAGCACTTACAACAAGCTGATCTGAGGTCACGAGTGTCATTTTGAAGACAAAGTACTGTAGTCCTAGTATCAACGAGTCCTCGGAAATATTCCTGTCCTCCCGGTAGGAATCTCATTTTTCTAAAGCCCTTCTTTTTTAGGGGAAGAGATGTCTGTACAGAGCCTTTAGAATGCCTTTTCCTTCAGGGGGTACTTTAATGGCGGTGTGCGAGGGAGAGTTATGAGTGAGTGCATCTTTCTCTTAGCCGCTTTCACGTTCTTAGCGAGCACTGTCTTAAAGTGTTTCCTATTTGTGATACCATGATGTGGCCATATAACGTGTATAGCTAAATGATGAAGTGCTGCCTGGGGTCGTTTGTGGGATTTAGAGCCAGACACAGGATTCTAAACTTTAAGTGAGAAGAGAAGGAGTGATTTATATCCCCAAGTGAAGTGCCACTGCAGGGCCGTGCAGACGGCAGGCTGGCAGCTGATGCTCGCGTGGGCCTCCTGTGGGGACGGCCTGTAAACAGGTTCCCCTCTTTTGGTCAAATCCCCAAGTGCTGATTTTTTTCACGAGGTCCCGGCAGTAGCGCAGAAATGCTGCCTTTGCTTTCTAGCCTGTCCCCCGCCTTCACGCCCCCCCAGAGGCTGTGTGGTAGGTACTACAAACAGATTACAAAAATTTCGAGAAACTTTAGCTTCTGTATCTAGCTCTCTTTAGGAGACTACAGTTTCAGACTTATCTTTGATGCAGTATGTCCAAGTTGCTGTCATAGGGACTGTGTGCCATGAGCATATATGGCAGAAAAACAAACTCTAAGGAAACTCAACCAAACTGCTGTAACTGTAAAGTAACAATACAGTGTTTTATAGCTGAAAAAATGTGAAATTGTTCTGAGTCTACTCTCTGAAGGAGAATGATAATGTCCATTTAAAAAACGATGAAGCAACTTATTCTGGATCAGTGGTTTTTAATCTTGTTTGACTTTCACTCATAATAGGAAATACATTTAATTTCCTGAATTGATATATATTCGGACACCGTCAGCACCACCCTCCACACGTGTCAGTGAAACAGTATTAGCCCATACTCTGTGTGATGCTCCCCCATTTTTCATTGAAAAAAAAAAAGAAGCTCATTGCTAATTTGACTTAACGATTCGTTGTTGGGTCCTGACCCACAGTTGGACAAGCACTGCTCCAGATGCTACATCTATGGTACAGGAAGGACTGAAACTCAGTCAGACCTTGTCGGATTTCTAGTCAAGTTCATTTACAGCAATGCTTTTATTTTGTGATGATTTCGACTTACAATTTAACAATCGTACTTTTTTTCCTTCAATGTAAGTCAGAGTCTGTCTATGTTATATTTCTCTAAGACAGAACGAACGTGCAAAGCCATCACACACGTCGTATAAGTCGTCGCCAAGTGCCCATGTGTCTTCTCACCAGGATCTTTTTAACAAGGACTGGAATCAACTCCATGATGACCAGTTTTGGATTCTTCTGTACAGTCTCCTTTGACAATGATCGCTGGGCCTTGTAAGGGAAGAAGCAGCGTAATAAACGCAGTGAGGTGTGTCGCCAAGCGTAGGGTCACCACCCTCATTCTCTTCTCCATTTTTTCATATAGCTGATCATTGTGAGAATGAACAAGGCAACTTGTTTTCTCAAAAACCTGAACTGCTAAGCTTGTGTGGCCAGAGCATGTAAAATACTAAGGAATAAAGAAATAAAGTTCCCCAAGCCTCTTTTCATTTAAGCAATTTAAATTTACTTAAGGAACAACTTAAGACACTCTGAAATGTGTGCTGAAATATCATTGGCTACCTACTAAGTAAATAAGAATCACCAAAAAAAAAGTGTTAATGCCTGCCGGTGACAAAATTGCAGTAAAACTGATATGCATTACCCTACTGGTTTTATTGAATGCAAACATCCTTTTGGAAACTAATATATAGATATGCATTTATGGAGCACTTCACCGTGTGCCAAGGATAGTTCTAGGAGCTCGTGACAGCTCCGTGAGGGAAGAGTCAGTTGTCACTCATAATTCACAGGACACCAAGTCAGGGAAAGGTTAAATAACTTGTCTGCAGTCGCACAGGAAATAAGGGTGCTAAGATCGGAGTCGGCCTTCTTAGCCGCTCTGCCATGTTGCCTGATGCGACAGTCATGTTAGCAAGAGTTCGAATAGGTAATCCCACTCCTTGAAGTTTACATGAAAAAAAGTCAAGAGCAACAAAACGCGTGTGAACAGAGTTATTCCTTGGCATGTCGAACAACATAGGTACCAATACTGGAATAATTTAATCAATTTTAGTTATCAACATATCAGAGTATTATATAGCAATGAAATGGGCTAATTTCACAAATAACGCGATTTCTAAAATATATTCCAGGTATCTGGTGTTAAGCGACAAAAGAAATCAAAGTAAATATAAACTATGATTGAAACTACGTAAAATGTGTAGCGTATAGAGAAGACACAGCTAATGCACAGATGAGAATAATTCTTTTGTTAGAATATGGAGGTCATCAGCAAATTTTTAAAAAAAATTTGGGCGGAAATATGAACAATATTAAACTTTAAAGCACATCTTGTTGCTTATAGCAGAGGGGGGTGCATAAAAATGAGTAAAGAGAGATTCTTGCCATGGACGAGGTGAGAGATAGTTACCTGACCAGGTTAGCAGTCCTTGCATGCTGAGATGAGGAGGGGTCTGAGGTATTCAGGAGCCGGAAGCAACGGGGCTTGGAAACTGGATGTGAGGAGTTAGGGAAAGGAAGGAGTTTATGGTGTCTTCCTGGTTTCTAGCTTGAACTGGGGAACCGTAGGTGCTATTCAGCAAAAGAGGCATTTTTTTGCGGGCAGGTCAAGTTTATGATGTAAGATGGAGAGTCCTGTTTGGCCACCTAGAGAGAGTTTGCCATACCCGTCAAAAGTTCAGGTGACACCATCTGGTAGGAAGTCGGTGTGGAGTGAAGGACAGAGGTTCTGGATTAAAGAGCATGATTAGAGAGTCATTCTGTTTATGTGTGATGACCAAAGTGATCAACCTAGATGAGACTTTATTAATTGTATCGGCTATGATTATATAGTCTGCTTCTCCATTCTGCGTTTTAAAGTGATAGGTTCTAAATTCCCAGAGAGCAGTCATCTTGAAGCACTTTATTAATATGGTACAGGGGACTCTAAAGTAAGAAATATTAGCTGTCCATATAGAGTGGGTACTAAACTAAATTTTATGGTCTTTTCTTGCTTACCATTAATGCATTGCCTGGTTAAGGCATTAGTTATTTCTATTTCTGTGACAGTTCTCTCTCAAGCAAATATCTCATGCCAGATTGTGCATGTTTGTGAGATTTCCCAAACAGGATGTTGAAAAACAGAATGCTCAAGTATTATTTCAATAAACAAGATTTATACATCCCTCAAATAGCATATTAACATATACACACATCCAAGAATGAGAAAATGCTCAGCTACCCAAAGCAATATATTGTACATCCAGACATTTGTGTGTGTGGTAAATATGCAATATCTCTTAGGAACCACAGGGTCAGATTTAGAATTCTTAATGTTATACCATTGCATTCCTGAAAAATATGATTTGAAATAAGGGATTTCAGCTTAAGATGGCATTTGGGGGAGCCTAATATGGCCTGTCTTCACTTCCCTTGGAAATAACAATAAATGCACGCGATGAGGCAAACATTGGTAATATAAAAATTAAATCTGATAGTAAGCCTATTGACAAAATTTGGAGGCATTTCCCCGTGGCAGGAGGAACTGGATCAAGCGAACTTGTTGGTGACCTCTGTCTGCTTCCACTCGTTAAGCAGAGCGCCTCGGCGAACACGGTGACCTGGGACGGGAGACCCATTTCCGCGCCCCACTCTCACCAGCTTCGAGGCCGGGTCATTTCGACTCGGAGTGCGCCCTGTGCTGACTGAGGCATCTGTGATCCATCTCTTTCCACGCCATCTTTCTTTTTCCTCCAAGATGACCACTTCTGGGAACAGCTGGGACAGGAAGGTGGGTGGTTGGGTGGTTGAAAGGAGCACAGAGGATGCCACTTTTCCTTTGGGAAGTGCACTGTGGTCTTCACCAGAAAAGTAATTTCCTGGGTGCCTTTGAAGTGCTGCAGGAGCAAAGCATGCTGGATATTGTAGTTTCGCTTGCAGTCTGTTGGTGGCAGAGAGAAGAAGTGGTGGGATAAGTGATGAGCTCGTCGGAACTGCCGGAAACCATGGCCTCTAAGTGGGAACTTGGCCGGGAGCTGTGTACACCAGCCTTTGATGAGCTGCGAACATCAGCCTTTGAGGGAAGACCCGTGAATGGAAATGGACCCACACGCCTGTAGTTCAGCCCGGTCCACAGCACTGGCCGGATGGTTGAGACCCAGGCTGTATCAGTCAGTGATCACATTTGCATCCCTACTTAGGAGGAAGAGCTACCAAATCTGGAGACAGGCATCTGTCACTTCGTAAGGAACTAAAACATGGCTGTTTCTCAGCGGGGAATGGAAGCGGGGAGAGCATGACATTCATATGGGAGGCTTTGGGAAATCACCAGTGTCACAAGTGTGTGTGTTCTTCACCCCCATTCGTGTCCCCTGTGAAAGTCCCAGAAAGAGAAGTTTGGATATGAAACTTGCAAGACTTCCTCGAATTCGATAACCCCTGCTCCAATTTGGGCACCATTTTTATAGTCCAAGCCATTTACAGTTCCATTTTATGGGAGTGTTACTGGCAATAACTTAAACGTGTCTTCCTGAAATCTTCAAGCACAAATGTGGAGATTTGGTTCTTTGTCTTTTTTTTTCCCTCCAAAATGGAAGAATCCTGTCTGTCGTGGGTCACCAGAGGGGAATATGGACTCACATGTATATGAGGTAACTAAAAATAGCCCAACCTAGATTCTGGATAAAACAGTCACTGTCCTAGGGAGAGGAGGGAGCCCGCTGGCCGTTCTCCTGAGGTGTCCAAAGTTGCTTGAAGAGTCTGTGCAGCTTCTGTGACAACAAACTTAGAATTTAGCCAGGCTCTCAAAAAACAAGGAAATCCAGAATATGCATAAACCGTTCTAGAAAAAATGAAGAGAGGAGAAATCTGAGTTTTTCTCCAGAAAGCCAGATGACAAACCCTAACAGTAAGATAGGAGAATTCATACAGAATTACACAGTAAAAGGTTGCCCCTTCCTCAGTTTGTTTTTCTGGGGAATTGTATTTGTGTTAATTGCACTCTACATTTCACTTAACATTCCCATTCGTAGTTTATAGAAATTGAATCAAAAGACTAAATATTTATGTTCTTGGCCCCAAGTTAGAAGAGGAAATATTATGTATAAATTATGTAAAATTATGATAATGAGCTTTACAACTGGGAAAATACTTCTGAGAAGTGAAGATTTGGGTACAAAATAACACGTTGCGGTGTTGTTACAACCAGTTGTTACAATCGAGAGGTGGCATTAATTTTTCAACGTTCTACTTTTTAATTTCCAAAATTAACAGAAATTTCGTTTATAATCAGGAATAGTGACGTGCATTCTTTTGTAAGCTGAGCATTATTTCCCGTACAAGAGTTTTCTCGAGGTGAGAGGTTACACTGGTGGAAGATGAGTCTCAGATGCCTGAGCTTTCTCTGTCATTTATGTCCAGGAAGGACTCTGTTCCAAAGTTTCAAAGTGGCTTTCTTTTCTTTGCTCTACTGGCTTGATCGCTTGTGATGTTCCCACTCTGCTCATCCTCCGGTAGCCCCAGTGAAGCTGGCCTTTGGGTATAAGTCTTTGAAAAAGAGCCCTCATCCTTCTTTGAAAAAGAGCTTCAAATGAAGTCATCTAAGATAAAAATGCCATTCTTGCCATAAAGCGTTCATTTAGAAGACGGATGTTTGTGTCACTGCTCACTTCCCATTGTTCCGTAAACTCTGTGCTGTGAGACCGTATGCGAGGGACGATCTACGCAGGACAAGCTTATCCATGTTGAGAGTCAACTTAGAGGTTTTAATTAGCAAGTATGGGGAATAATTATTTATTGCTGGGTGTAATGGACCGAATGTTTGTGTCCCCTAGAAATTCATGTGTTGAAGCTCCAACCCCAGCATGGCCGTGTTAGGAGTAGGGAGGGAGGTGGAGTTAAATGAGATCCTCAGTGTGGGGCTCCGATGGGGTAGCATTAGGGTCTTGTCCAGCACGCCCGCACCCGCACGCACCCGCACTCACACCCGCACGTGCACACACACGCACACGCACCCGAAGATGCAGTGAGAAGCAGCCATCCGCGAGCCAGGAAGTGGACTCTTACCAGAAACAGAACTTTCCAGACCTTGTTTTGGACTCCCCGCCTCCAGAACTGTGAAAAAAAATCATTTTCCGCTGTTGGAGCCACCCAGCATATGACACTTCGTTATGGCAGCCTGAGAATACAGTGGCTCGGGACCGCTTTAGGAGCTGTGGGAAGAGGGACAGAGAAAAGCGAAGCAGACTCCTGGAGCTCAGGGTCGCAGGGGTCAGCGGAGGCCCTTCCTGCCCTTCTGAGGTCTCACTCCCTGGCCCATCTCCGGAAGCGCAGACCTGATGAATCACTGTTTGAGGATGCTTATCTACTAATAACTCCAGGCATGTGTTTATTTGAATAATTACATTTTTGCAAATGTGCTCACTTTGTCTTGTCATCGAATCACTTTAGGCGTCTCCAAAGCAACCAATAGAAGTAGGGTCTTGAAATGCTTAATTATTTATAAAAACCCCGGGGTGATTGGTTTAACCATCTAGGTTAGAATTTGAAACAGGTAGATGAAGTTTTATTATATGGAAGTTTGGTTGGAGACATCGCTTTGGTGTACTTCGGCCTGGATTTGTTGAATGCCACCTCCCTGAGGAGAATAAAGCAATATTTGGGGGAATTTTCTTTCCATTTTTACCCTTCATATGTGTTTCAGGGAACAGGTAGTACATCCCTCTAGGAGTTTACTAACTTGCATGTTTTTGTTTTGCTTAGTGGAAATTATAGAGGCATATCCTATGACACATTGATGGAAAAGCTTATATTGGATGATTATTTATTGAGTATGCCTACGATGTAGAAAGCATCATGTTAGCTCAATAGGGCCATTCAGAGGGGTGTAGAACTGGATCCATGGACAAATGCAGAAGCCAGAATTGTTTCATAGTTTTATGGCATTTTACACTTTTTTTCAAGGTAGGTGTTAAAATTCACTTAGTAAGGCAGTGGATAAACATATCACAGAGAAATTAGTGTGAAAGTTAAGACAGATCTTTCCCCTCAAGCTTTAAAATGAAGATAAGGCCCCAGGATGGTGATATTACTCATTCACGAGCCTGGAGAAACAGCGCTGAGGAGGGGGTGTCTCATATCCTGGAAAACCAGAAGTTCTATAGAAGAATAGAAGTTTCATTTTCAGATATTTCCCAAAGCAGTGAATCACCAGACGTGACACTGCCCAGTCCGAACCAGCTGTACTTTAAGTCGCTAGAAAACCTCCTTCCTCTTCCTACTGGGCAGTCCCCCCACTGCCCCCCACCCCGCATCCTCCTTTCTGCCCTGAACCGATGTTAAGTGTCTTAGACAATGGTTTGCTTTTTTGTGTGGTTTCCTTCTAAGATTGGGCGGAGGAAGAAAGTATTTGGGTTCAATATTTATTATTATCCTTCAAGAGATTTTTGGAGCAGTAAATAAAAACCATAGTATATGTTTGAATTACAGAACACAGAGTGGGTAGGCAGAGAAAACACCAACTTTACGATGGATGCTTGCGTGGTCGGCCCCATGCATACGCGCGGAGCCTGACAGCAGGCCTGGGGAGGGCGAGTGCTTTGTTCAAGGTGACCCAGCTGGTTGGTGGCAGAGCTGAGATGTGGACACACTGTCACGGCGTCACACTCGTACACACACGCGGTCCTGCAGCCAGAGTCTGGAGGCTTAGCCCTCGGCTTTGGGGTTCCATGGACAGCGGTGCTGGCGGGGGGCACTAGGAACGTGCTCCATACCCCCCAATTTATTATGTAGCAAATATTATGCTAGGAGCAGAGAATAGAAAAAATATATACCGAGTCCTGTCTTCATAGAGTTCCGTGGTTAGCAGTGGATTTCCTCATGAACTACCACTCGGAATTTGCCAAAAGTATATGAAATTACCTACATAAATTCTGAAATGTGGAGCGTGGTTCTGTTCTGTGATCAAGCAAAATTGGAATTAAAGATCCAGATACAGTAAAAAAATGAACTTCTGAGTCAGTGGGAGCAGGCCTCAGTTTTTGAGAGTGTTTACAAGTCTCTACACCAGCACGTGGCTGTTGGATCCGTGTAAATAAATCCCAGAAGATGCTCAAGGACATCTGTTTGTCACATGCTCTGCCCACCATGTGATGGTCAACTGTAGAAAATCTTCTGGCTGATACTGTACCTTGGACACTTTTAGTGCTTCCTGCAAGTTTAGGGTGCTGTTCCAGCTTTTAGAGATTGAACTTTGCAACAAGGGTTTCCTAGCATTGCTTTTTTAGGATGAGCATCCTGAGATTGCAGGGCAAGCTGTTATCGAAAGATGAAACAAAACTAGCAAATATGCAGTTAGCCATTGATGAGAAACAGCATTTCCATTTACAGCCAAAACAAAAAATATTTATATACTATACGGCATGCTGAAGAGACTACAGCTGTCATTTATAGCTTCCTATTTTTTATTTTTGTTTTCATGAGAGCAGCCTTATTCATGAGAACGTTTTCTTCGAAGCCATCTGTCATGCCTCGTGTGTTGCAGGTTGTGCTCTGCACAAGGTGGCTGGGTGTGGGGTGTCTCCCCTGGGAGGAAGGGGTGCCGCGTTCTCATTCGCACGGTGGTGTGACGGGGGCTGCAGGAACCCTGCTCATCGCTCTCACCAACTGACCTGATGCTGAGCAGGGAAAACTTTGAAAATAGAAAACTAACTTATTAGGATAAAATGACATTTTTATTGGTTTTATATGACGAGGTTCTAGCTAAGAGGTCCTTAAAAAAAAATGGAAAAACAGGAAAACTTCACTGTGAAAATCAAAGTTTGAGAACCGCTGACATGGCAGGATGCCCGAAGAGACTGGAGTCTCGCAGGTAACTTTCTGTTACTACGAGCTTCGATGTCACTGTCCGATTTCTCCTGGTGAGCTGACATGTTTCTGCTCTAAGCGGCCGTGGAGGAATCTTTTCTTCCGGGGGGCTGTGAGCTGTCATGGAATTATCGCGTTTTCCAGAGCACGCGTGCCGTGTGGTATAGGTTGCACCACTTATAATGATGCAGTGAAGCTGTTCGTCTCTGAAGGAAACATTCTCGTAAGACACCATCATACCAGAAAGTACCTATGTGAAAGGGTTAACATGAGTTTATCTCAGGAAAGAGCCTGGGGATCTTCCATGATAACCGTATGCACTCTATGAAAATATTTCTGTCTTAGAGTCCCTCCATAAAATGAGAGGTGGGATGAAGTAATTTGTTAGTTTCCCTGAAATTCTACAACTCATTGTAAGTTAGAGAACTCCTTGGGCCCGCTGACTAGATGTCAGTGAAACTTCTGGGATATTCTGCATATGGAGTGTGTTGGCTTGTCTTTACGTAGCTGGCGGTGAAGAGTCTGAGATGGTGATTCTCGGCGGTGGTTTCTCCTCTTAGACGATTTACTGCATTTGCAGCTGTGTTCTCTTGAAGGTCTTGAGCGGTTCCTTCTAGTATTTGGTTCTGTGATTTTGGTGTTTGATAAATATCACCGAAACCCACTCTATTCCCCTAAGTCTTTCTAACCCGAATGAGGCTTTGCCAGGGTTATTAACATATTCCAATGAACAAATTAACCTCCCTACTCTATTTTGAGTCACATGGCACCATTCGAAGGAAACATTGGTTAAAGGGTTCACACTTGGAAATAATTGATTATTTCTGAAAGCTTTTGTCTTTTTTTTTTTTAGTTGTGACAAAAAGGCTCAGTGATGGAAGCACAATGTTACGCTCAGCTCCAGAAAGGGAAAGAACGTCTCAGATCTCATTCCACAGCCACATTATGTCGCACTCACAGACCACACTGTGCAGGGCTGGTCAGGCTCCACGGACCGGGGGCGACTGCTTCCTAACTGGAAAAAATCAGGACTATTAATCATTATGACACAAGGCAGAAACGTCAGCATGGCACGACATTCTTATTTTCCGCCTGAGAAACGGGGGCTCCTGCGAGCGAGCCCACGCGCTCCGTTCCCCGCTCTCCCGTCCTCTCTCCTGTGGGACTTGGCTCCAGTTCCCTGGAGCAGGTCACACAGAGACGTGTGAGGAGCACAGGGCACAGAAACGGAGGAAGAAAGTGTCCTTCCCTGTTATTCCACAGAAACGGCTGTGAGAAGGAGAACGGGGTGGGGTGGGGGGAAGGCAGGCGTCATACCCCAGGGAAATGCCGAGGCTCTTACAGCGACATTTAGCATTATTTGCATGCGGGTAACTGATGGAGATAGAGTCTCATGGGACATCAAAATGACTGAAATCTGAATTTTTATCGTGTTCCTCCTAGATTCACTCAGAAGGGAAATGTTTTAAGCAGTTTGCCAGGATTTTCTTATGAGGATAATAATTTCTGACTATAGAAGTAATTATGGTCGTAACATGAATTATTTTGGTATTGAGTTTTGTAATTTCTTAGTGTTTCGGCATACTTAAAATTTATTTGGGCAGTTGCACATTTTAAGTTGGATTTAAAAGAAGAACATAACTGACCAATGCTAGCCTATCTCATAGCACTCTAAAGGGGGTACTGATGTTTTTCATGTTTTAAATATTTTCAAGAAGAGAAACTATTGTGACATATTTGGTAGACATTAGGTCCGAAACCTGCAGTTTTTCTGTGGGTGCCTCGCTAAGCTCAGTGGGGAGGTTATTGTGTTTACATTTTCATCCCAGGACTAATGTTAATTTGATGTCAGGTTTTAACACGACCAGATTTAGTCACGATACAGACCAAGTCGGTAACTTGCTTTTATAATAGTAAACACTGACTGAACTTTTCCGGCATGTCTGGCACAGTACCAAGGTCGTGCACGCATCATTTCGTTAAACGCTCGCGACAACGACATGACATGGGTGCTCTTCTTATTGTTTGTAATTTTACAAATGGGAAACTGAGGCACAGAAATGTTACAGAACGTGCCCAAGATCTCAAGGCTAGTGAGTTGTGCAGCTGTGACTGGCTGTCTCTTTCCAGAGCCAGTGCCTTCTGTACCATGTCACGCTGTTCCCTGGTCATGTGTTTGCTGCTCGCTCGTTTTGTGTTGGGTTGCTGGTGGGGGTGTCAGTTATCCTCAAGTTAAACCGTTGACCAAATGCACAGTTCTCGTTGCAGGTTATGTTACTTTCTTTGAAGCCAGGCAGGCGGGCTAGGATGAAGGGCTGTAAGGTGGCTACAGACACAGAGCCAAGGCACAGAAACCTTTGCGTGGGGTTGGCCCTTGACCATCTGCTCCCTGCCGAGAGCTCCCATGATGTTCCAGAGAAGTCCTCCAGCCCAGCCCATCACTGCTACAGGGCTCATCAGAAGAGAGTGTGGGCGATACTCAGCCAAGCAGGGGGTGCTTTCAGCAGCCTGGGGTTGGAGCATCTCTAGTGTGTACCTGTGACAGCCCCTCGCCAAAGTGACCCTTCCCTCAACTGCAGCCGGCGCTGGCATGTACCTTCCCACCTTGCGGTCATCGTCATTCGTCGGGTGATGTAGGAAGGTGTTCCACCCGTAGGAAGTTTGGAGCCACGTGCTCAGAGTGTGGGAAAGGCAGACCGTGGAAGCAGAATGCAGGACAGCAGAGACCTGCCCGACCTCTAGTCAGGGGTGGGTCTGTGGCCGCCTGGGACAGGTAACGGTAACAGCGTCCTGGAGGGCGGGTGTCGTGGTCAGACTGAGCGCATCTTTTATTTCGAGTGACTTTGCTCACATAGCTCACTGAGGGCGACCCACGTTCTGACTCCCTCGTGCCGTCCTCGGGTCTGATAGACAGAATATGACTTGACTGCTGAAGTCATAGCTTTCCTGTCTGGAATAACGACAGCCCGTTCCAGTGACATGGGGCTTTGCAGGGCTTCCTCACTTGTCCTGTTTGAGCCTTTTAGCCTCTCAGAAGGTAGATGGGAGAGGCTCGTTCCTATTTGATGACGTGATGGGTAAGTTAGGTACAGCAGATGAAGGGACGAGGGAGCGCGGAGAAAATGCGGCAGGTGTAGATGGCACAGCTCAGCCGTTTGTCTGAGGAACTGTCTTAGTTTCTCCGTGTACTGATTTTCCGTGTTTGAAGACTGCTGACCATCCACCTCATGCCTTAGAGACGCACGCGTCGCAGTCGTGGGCCATGCCCGACCCTGTGGGTGGCCACCGTCTGCAGAGGAAGACACCAGTGTGCAGCCCGACTTGGTCTCTGCGTCCCCCAGACCAAGCTCAGCCTCCACGCTGCTGCCGCTGTGTGTCCTGGCTACTCTGCAGTCCTACTCTGTGTCCTATGAATTCTGTATCATTTTTAAAGCCCATGGAAGTTCTTTTTAAAGAGTGGGAAGTGTCCTAAGCTTTAGTTTCCTGCTCTCTAAGTAGAGGTAAGAATACCTGCCTTGCTTGTTCACAGTGTTATTGCTATGACCAGGTGGGATCATTCTTGCAAAGCCCTGTAAATTTAAAAGGGCTCTACAAAGAATCGTTATGGGCGACTTTCAGTTCAGGATGAAAGTTGGCTCTGGTCGTGATACCCTCCATAACTGCCCCCTTCTCTCCAGACCCTCTGCCACCCCCATGGAATATGGGGGGCACATGGGTGTTTATGAAGGAGCGGAAAGACCGCTGAAGCCCCCTGGGAAAGACCTTGCTCACATATCTGGAAGCCAGTGTCTCAGGCATGTGACCCTCACAGCGGAGACCACTGTCAGGAAGGAGTCACCAGCTGATCTCCAAGAAACCGGTGCTGACGAGGAGGGGCAGAGCCGTGTTACCTGGGACGAGCCGAAAGGACGCTAGTAGCCTGCTCCAAGAGGAGAAAAGAAGGAAAATGGAAGACAAGTTGGGGCATGTGCTTTGTTAAACCTCACAGCAGTCAGAGTTAGCCACGCCCTAGCGTTTCCCATGAAGCGCCCCTGTGTGGGGCGAAATGGAGACTCGTGCACCGTGAAGAAATCACCCGGAGCAGCGCCCGCAGGAAGTGCCTGCCCATCACATGGGGTGGGGGTTGGGGCTGGGAGGAGCGTTTGGGAAAACCCGGCCCTGCCCACACGTATCAGTACACAAGTGATGATCACCTGTGCAAGGCCCTCCGTGCAATACTCACTGATTCATGAGCGCCTCCTCGGTAGGGCTTTGGACCTCAGGAGGCTTAGAAATCCAGAACTCTGCCCAGCGTGTGTTGGGTACGTGCGTTAGGCACGTGCGGTGTGCCGCGGGTGCCGACGTGAGACGTGGCAGAGGCAGGGCCGCACGGGGCAAGGACCCTTCTCTCCGCGCAGGCCAGAGCGTCCTGGAGAAGGCGGCCTCTGCGTAGAAGGGGGAAGGAGTCACAGGAGCTGGCTGGGTGACAGAAATGGGGGAGCGCTTTCCTGGAGAAAGAAGTAGTATGTAAAGGCAGGGCAGCCTAACGGTCTGTATGGAGCAGTGGGGAGATGCACATAGACTGCTCCCAGAAAAGCTGCCACTGTGACTGCGTAGCTGACACATTACCTTATTCTCATTTGGATCAGTGGCTCTCAACCTGCCTGAACCACCTACCCTTCCCCCGAATCCCACGGGTGTTCGTAAATGTGTCGTTTTGATGACCAGATGGTGGGCAGGCCCTAGGGGCATTCGCTGGACAGGACCGGGAATGCTGCACGACCGACCGCAGAAGGAAGGGCCGTCCCACCCCGAATGCCGCCGAAGTCCTCTTTGCCAAACCTTGGTGGACATCCCGTGAGCGGACGAGGTGGTGAGTTGCCTGCTGTCTTCGGCCGGCTGAGGCGTGAAAGGCAAGGTCGCATGTGAAAGGCAAGGTCGCACAGCCTGGGGCCCGTTGGGTCTGGGACGCTTTCTCCATTAGTATCTTTTGGTTGAAATTTCTTTCGCTCTTTCACGTTTCCATGTTTTAGTGCTGTTCTGCCTTATAAAATTCTAGATACTACGTTATGCTGATAGTGTCTTTAAGAGGAAACCTCTCTTTCTCATCCTGTCCCCAAGTAGAGAAACTCCGCTGAGGAAACGTCTGCCCTTTCTCTGCCCCTTTCCCCGCTCCCTCCCTCCCTCCCTGGCTTGACTGGCATTTGGCTGGCTCAGTCTCTGCCCTCCGCAGAGAGGCTGCCTTCTGATTTGTGAGGTTAGCGGCGGTGAGGCCTGCATGTTCGTGACCTCGGCTCAGTCTAGGGGAGTGTTAGCTGGGCCCTGTGTACAGAGATGCGGTCTGTGTGCCACACAAAGGGAGCAAGTGGCATTTGGAAGCCAGCCAGGGCCCTGCTGGGCCGGGCCAGCTGTGCTAGGACCCAAGTATTTTCTTTTGCTCGTTTGAACGAGGACATTGTGTAGTCCAATGGCCACCCCATTGCACAACTCCAGAGGGCACCAGTGTGTCCTGTGGCTGCTGCTGTAGGTCTTGTATGCTCTGCCTTGGTTCTGAGCCAGATGCGTACACACCCAGCTCTCTCATCCCTTGGGCAGTGGATCGGTAGTAAGGCTGATCCCATCGGTTTGCCCTGGATAGAAAGGGTGCTGTGTATTACTTTATCTGGTCCTTCGGTTTCCTGAGAAGTGAGGCCTTGGTGCTCTGTGAGCTCGAAACCTCACCCACCTGGAGTTTATATGTGCTTGTGATTAAAGGCTCAAACACTGGAAGAATGTGGAGTATGAAGGTGAAGTCTCTCTTTACCTCCTCCTCCCTCTCCTTTTTGTAAATGATCATTGCTAATGCTTCGGGGCGGAGCTTCTCAAACCCATTTTTGTTCTGTTGGCGTGTATATTTTTAAAAGTGCAATCACATTATTTCTGTTCTACAACTTTAAAAACATGTATATCTTTCTATATAAGTATATTATAAAACTAGCTGTCTTTTAAAAAATAGTTTTAAAATTTATATTTTTATTTGAAAAATTACCAGTAATAATAATAAGGTCATATTTAAACTTGAGGCTGACCGCGTGCCCGCCCTGTTCTAAACCCTTCCCACGTGTCACCACAACCCCATGGTGCACGTGCCGCAAGCACCGTGTCTCAGCTCAAGAAGGCGAGGGGCAGACACAGGTGATCCGTCTGAGATTGTGCAGGGCGAGGGTGTAGCGTGCTGCTTGAGGCCAGGAGACACGGCTCCAGAACGCACGCTCACATGTGTCCTTGACATCATACGGGGTAGAATTGAAACGGTGCATAAGTTAGTGATGTGATGACAATTGACATTCCTGTCCCTGGTCCTCAAGTTCTCATCCCAGGAGCATCCCTCTGTCCGTTCATTGTGAGCCCTTTGAGGACAGGTGGCCAGGGTTCACTGCTGACCTATGAACACAGAACGCTCAGGAGGGAAATAAAAACATTTTTTTTTTTGTCTCCATCCCGGTGAATGCAGCTACTCTCCCATTCCAACTCTGTAATCTGGCTTCCTGTTACCTTTTGTTTTATTTATGTTTTAGTTCCTTCGAAACTAGCATTTTAGTCTTGCTCTAGGTACTCGAGTATTTCAGATTTCACACATGAATGGAGTCATGCAGTTTTTTTCTGTCTGGCTTCTTTTGCTTAGCGTAATGTTGTCTAGGACCATCCGCACAGTTACACATGGCAGGATTTCCTTTTTTTAAGGCTGAATAACGTCTCATTGTATGTATATACCACATTTTATTTATTCGTTCATCCCTTAATGTATATTTAGGTTGTTTACATATTCGGGTATAGGTTTACTTTTAATAGTTACATATTATTCCATAGTAGGAATGTACCATAATTTATTTAAACACCTCTCTTTGTGGTTTCCAACATCATGCTATTCTAAACAATCTGCCTCAAAGATGTCTGCGTTTATTATATGCAATCACGTGCAGTCATGTAATTACAGATTTATAATATCTCTGTAGAGAAAAATTCTTGGAAGTACAATTGCTGAGTTGGAAGGAATGCACATTTAAACCTTTTAGATCTCGACAAATTATCTTGCCAAAAGTCTACCATTTTATACTCCCACCAATGTACTTGTTTCTTCAGGCCTTTGCCAACATTGGCTATTATCTCTAAGATTTTATTACTTTCTAACGTGATGTCAGTAGACCAGAGGAGTGAAACTGGCAACCTTTAAAGTTGATTATCTTTTGCCTTATCCAGTCTTGCTAGGAGTCCCTTGCTCAAGAAGAAAAGTTATGTGCAAGTTTTGCAGGTACCCCCCGTTTAAGAAACATCTTCCATTCCTTTTCCTTTACAATGCAACGATCGTGTGCCATTTTTTTCTACTTCATGAAAATAACTCTCGCCATGTCACTAACGTAGGGATGCTTCCTCGAGGGGCAAGCAGGTGCTGATTTGGGGTTCGTACTTCTCTCTCATACGGATGGCCCCCGACTTATAGTGGTTCCACTTAGGATTTTTAGACTTTATGTTGATGTGAAAGCTATACACATTCAGTTGAAAGCGTACTTTGAATTTCAAAATTTGATGTTTTCCCCGGACTAGTGACTCGGGGTGCACACTTTCTTGTGACTCTGGACAGCGGCAGCACCCTGGACAGTGGCGGCGAGCCAGCTCTCAGGCGATCGCAAGGGTAAATAGCCGATGCCCTACAGTGAACTGTGCTGCCAGCGTTTTTTGGACATTGTGTTTTGTGTTTTCACATCCCTCTATGTCTACAAAATGCCCACCTGTGTCTCCTTCTGGTGAGAAGAGGAAGGCAGTGACTCTTGAGATGAGCCTCAAGATACAGGCCCAGCTGAGGGCTCCTGAGTGCGTTCCGGGTGGGCCCCGCTCCGTGGCGATGTGCGGTGGGTGGGGCGCATTAAATGCATTTTCAGCCTGCGGTGTTTTGAACTTACAGTGGGCGTGTGGGGACGTAAACCCATGGTAAGTCAGGGCGTGTGGGGACGTAAACCCATGGTAAGTCAGGGCTCATCGTACATAACCAGCCCACCTGAGGCGGTCATAACCAGAGTCTCAGATTGCACTGTGGGGACCCCAGCTCCTCAGCAACAAGATGCCATCGTTGGGGCCTGCCTCACATGAACTGACAGAAAGGCTGCACTGTCATCACGGCATCGAGAGCTCCCCAAGTGACTCTGGGGCTCGCGCTTTCGTCGCTGGTGCTCTTCTTCCCGAGTTTTCTGAGGACAAGCCGATGCCTGTGACTTGACCTGCAGACTTCCGTTCAGGGCGCCCAGGCGGACAGGAGCACCTCGGGGGCACTTCCGAGCCGGAGGAGCAGCTTCCGACCTGCCTGGCCGGCCGCAGACTGTCGTGTGGGCCCGTGTAGCGAACCTTGGCCGGCTGCAGGGACGGGGGCTGTTCGTGCGCCCGGGGTGCTGTGCCTCCATTTTCTGGAGGTCTCTGGGCCTCCATGTGCCCGTTGGGGGGTCCGGGAGGGCAGGGCTCCCCAGGAGGTTCCGCAGCCCTGGGGAGCCTGGGTTGCGATGTGCTGGCTCCCTCCTGCTGTGTTCCAACACGGGCCGCGGACACCGTTTCTCTTGTCTGGTTAGCCTCCTGCCCCGTGAGCGTTGGCACGTGCTGCTGACAGCTGCTCACTGGTTCACTTTGACGCTGTCATGCTTTGGCTTTTCCTTCGAAATGTTGTTTTCTAGTCGTGTTCTCCGTGAGACTTTCGGACTTACTGTTATTACAGAACAAGGAACTGACGTTATGCCCCTCCCCCTGAACTGGATGGACAGCTCGTCAGCATGCTAAGAATATGCCGACGAGTCTAACTGGAAAGCGTTCATGCTTAGACTAGAGGGATACAGCGTAAGTTTAATATTCATCGCTCATGTCACGTGCCAGTCTCACTGGCATAGTCCTGATTTTGAGGCTTTTCAATAAGGCTGGCCTAATCAACTAAATCTTGACAGTAGAACTGCGTTTTATTCCACTATTTCTAATTAAGTGAGGCTTTTGTAGGGTGCGAAAGAAAGGGTTTTGAGATGACTCGATGTCAGTTAAAACCTCACAGTGATTCTAGAAAAACTTTCTTCTGAAGCAGTTGCGTTCTCCTTGAAGGGGTTTTTTGAGTGCCAAGCATCTTTAACTTGCCTCTGGGTTTTTGTGTGCATGTACCTAGGTTTAAAAAAATCTTTGTTTTTGCTGAAATTCCCTGCCAAGTAATGATGCGTGAATACTGTATGACTTGGCATCCATGAGGCAACCATTTGGTTCACTTGAAAGTTTTTCTCCTGTGGTCACATGCATTTCTGTTTCTATTCCTAAGTGAGCATCCTTACTTTTTGAGTACTTAGCATAACTGTCGAAGAGTTGGCTAAACTCAAAAAAGATTTTAGTGACCAGGTGCTACCAGCAAACCAAGTGATGTGCTTGGCCTCTGAGTCCGGGCAGCTTTTTAAAGGCTGGGACTTAGTGTAAAGCGCGTGTCTGTACTCGAGGGCTGATAGGAGAAACCGTACAGTCCCTCCTTCTGGTGTGGGTTCGGTTCCTGGCGGAGCTGGAGAGGCTGGAAGCGGAGAAGTTGCAGTTTTGTGGTGCGTGTCATTCGACTGCGTGTGGCTGGGACACTCGGCTGCTGCTGCTGCGGCTGCATTTCTCTCTCGGGGCTCCCTGGGCCCCACGCTCACATCCTGGGAAAGCTCTTTATTCATTTGAAATGCAGAGTGACTTAGGACCGTTCAAAATTAAATAAGAAAAAAGGCACACTGTGGGCCGCACTTCCTAAGCGCAGGGGTGAGTGACAGGGCCGGACTGTCCTTACAGCCATTTTATTTCACTCTCACCGTGAAAGTCTCAGGAGATGAGCGTCGTAGGGTGTGTTGTGCGCGCGCGCGCTCACACACACACACACACAGACACACAGACACACACAGCTTGTGCGAAGCAGGTCGCGGCTGGCGGTTGGGCATGCCGCAGAGACTGCCCGTGGTGCCTCTGTAGCATGGAGGACAGCGTTTCTGCAGAGCAGGTGTCCTTTCCTTTGAGCAAACCGAATGCCGTGTCGCTAAAGATCTCTGTCTCCCCAGACTCTCGTTTTAACCTTGTAAAGGGCTCATTTCAGGTTTCTGTGAAAAAAATCAATATTCCTCTATTGCTTTTGACATATCATCTAAGAATTGATTTCCAAAGAAATTGGTTTACAAACGTATACGAGGATATTTTGTTTGACAGTAACTACTGTTAAATGAGGTCGTATTTGTCAGGCATGTAGTTAGGTCTTTTTAAGTGCATCGTTCCTTCGTCTTCTCGCAGTGACCTTGCGAGGCAGGTGATCAGTTTCCTCCCTGGGTTTCAGGAGCGCTAGCTAAGGTTCGGAAAGGTTACTTGCCTGAGGTCATCACACAGGTAAGGCAAGGGCTGATACGAGGCTCTGCGCCCAGGCCTGTCTGGTTCCCGAGCATAAACTCTTAACAAGGTAGTCTGATGTCCGCAGCTTCAGGACGGGACAGATTCCCGCCATCGCTGCCCAGCTGCTTGGTTTGGCTGTGACCGTACGCCCTGGAGCTGATTCATGGGACAGTGACGGCTGGAACTGGGAGACGGTTGGCAGGAGAATTATTTTCCCTGCTACCCACAGCCTGCCTCACTAGTTCTGTTACCTGAGACAACTTAGGTCACGAAAAGATGACCTGACCCGAGATCTTGGTGGAAGAAGTCAGGCTGCTCACCTAGGTGGTTGGCGTCTGTGCAGCCATCTCATTTACTAACAGACGCAACACCCCCGCCCCCCAGACTGGTTCTTACCTCACGTGCAAGCTCATCACCGCATACAGCGCTTGCTCTGGAGTCAGCATACTTGGTTAAATGAGGTAGGTGTCGGGAGACAGCTCGCTCTGAGTCAGTTCCCACATCGTTATGGAGAAAGGCTCGGTGCTTGGAAGACTCCACAGGCTAAAAATTGTTATCATTAAAATATAGTAATTGGCAGGTTTGTGCAGAATACAGGTTTTTCTGTTGTGATTCTGGAAAAGCCAAATAAGGGCACTGAATATATAAGACTTTTTTTTTTTTTTACAGTACATCTTTTGGTGCCAACAAATTAAGCCATTAAACATTTTGTATTGTTACTATTTAATAATGGGAAGTTAAAACAAAAGGTCACACAGACAGCTGGTCACTGCAGGAGAGAAGAACGAAGCTCCCACTTGCACTGTCTGTGGAGTCAGGACCACGTAGAACATTCCGGAGTCAAGTGGAGGTCTTCAGTCAGGGGCTCCCAGACGCGTGGACTCCGCACGAGCAGGGTGGTGGCAGCGGTGGGCGCGAGGGAATCTGGTTTCAGATCTCAACTTCGATATCTATTCTTTGAGTCCGAGTCTCCGTTTCCTCCTCCCCTTCCCACGTGACAAGAGAAAGGCCTGTCTCCCACAAATCTCTAACTTACCGGGGTGCTCTTCAGACCCTAAGGTGGAAAAAATCCTGGGCTCCCAATGGGGATGATTGAAACAATGGTGTTGGTGTTGGTGAAAATTAATGACTGTAAGGACAGCTGAACAAATACTTTTGCAATTCAGGTGGCATCCAATTCTTTATTTTCCACAAATTGAAAGAAGACTTAATTGAGTTGTCAGTTGATGATTAAAAATGATTTTAATGATAGATCACCCTGACATCGTTTTTGGGTATGTCCCAGAAGGAATTTAAACCATCGAGGAAAATTATTGCAACAGATTTAAATTTCTGTTTAGTTATTTGAGTGAACAAGTTTCCTCAGCCTTTAGGTTAATATAGGGGGCGGGGCAGATAGGAACAAAATTGATGCTGAATTTTGCCTCATTTCAGCAATGTTCATCTCCAAAGCAAATTGGAGAAAAGGGGCTCATTCATCTTAAGTGATGTATTTCTAAAGCAACTAATGTTTGTTTTAATGATCATTTATAAAATATGTAATATTTATGTTTTTATCAATTGTATGCAACTGTTAACTAATGTAAATCCAGATTAAAAAATAATGAGTCTTGTCACAGGAAAGTTAAAAATTTACATTTAAGTTTTATGTATGTACATTTAAAACGATCTTGCGATCATAAATATTTTTATTTGTACGTAAATTTTTACTTTCCTGTGACTATAAAATGTTTACATATATATAACACTTTTCTATAAATTATGCATATATATTATATTTAATTTGCAGAGATATAGAACAGAATGATTAGTAAAACTTTCAAGCATAAAAATATTTTACAGTAAGATAAAATTCCATGGGGTTCCTGTAATGAAATTCAAAAGAATAAGGAACAATGCAAAATTTCTGTTTTATCAGTTTTTTAAAAATGAATAATGGTGGATAGCAAATAGCTCTGCTTTTTTAGAGAATCATGTTACGGTTTAATATTCAAATGTCATTATATGCTACCTCGGAAATTAGATTCTTTTTAACTATTTAAATTTGAGATGAAAAAATTTAGATGTCAACTAAAACATGTGCAAGGGGAACTATAGCTGTCATAACAATTCTTTTAGGAGGCATGCAAGCAAAAACATTGTGGAAAACATTGAGATAAAGCACCATCTAGTGAGAACCAGCTACCAGTTATCAGAGAATACAATCTGGAAGGGACAAAGCCCTAAAATTAGGTTTCTGGAGCCCTTTGGGGTCACATGAAGAATGGGGTGGGGAGGAGCATCTGTTATCCTAAGGTAGGGGTGAGAACGTTTAATTAAAATGGCTATAGTTATTATTATTTAAAGGGCTGCCTTTATTCCCTAGAATCATGTTTTTCCCTTTTGGGCGTGCGTGTGTGTGCGCGTGTGCATGTGTGTGCGCGCGTGCATGTATGTGTGTGCGTGTGTGCATGTGTGTGCGTGTGCGTGTGTGTAATTGTTGTGATGTGATGGTAAAGAGAAAGTTTTTGGGTCCTTCCCGGCCAAAGAGTTGAAGGTCTCCAGCTGGTCGGGGGTGGGAGCAGGCAGGTCGCGTGGTCCGGCCGTGGTTCGGGCCGTACCTGGCAGGCCCGGGCCGAGCGGGCGCAGGCGGAGAGTGAGGGGGGCGTTGGTGTGGAGGATGGGAGGCGAGGCAAGCGAAGAGGAGGGAGCAGCCTGCACTGGGCGGGCCCAGCGGCCCTCTCTGGCACCCTCGTGGGACACTGGCTGGGGACCAGCCCTCCTGCTGTCAGGCCGCGCAGGTGCCCTGCGTACACTCTCGTTTTGGTCACTACGCCGTTGGACATTGAATTGCTCAAGCATCCTTTCTTGGGGGTCATTTTCCACTTGCTGTGGGGTTTCGCTGGGCCAGCGCCTGTCCTCGGGCATTTTCCAGGCTCCCCTCAGCTGACACGGCCACGACCGGGGTCTCCGGCAGGTCTTCGTGGCATGTTTAGAGTGTGCGCTGGCCTTGGGGAGCAGGTAATTCCTAAATATTGTCCAACCGATAACCGCTTGGGAAGCCAGACGAGGTCCCAGTGGCACCCCTTCGACCCAGCTGCCGAGTGCCTGTGAGAGATCCGTGCAGGCTGCAGAGCCGCTTCTGTTGGCTCTGTTTTTAGTCTCCTGAGGAAACCATTCCCGAGGGAGCAGGGCTAAGAGGACCTGCCGCCTGCACAACAGCCACCTGTCACCAAGTCTTTACAAAGACACAATGGAAAATCACCCGGTACCGCAGGGCTGTGTCTGGAAGCGACACTTCTCGCTTTCCCTCGGGTTGAAACAGTTGTGTTGAAGGATGGAAAAGTAATTATAAATTAGGTTAAGAGTACGTCCTCCCTTTTGCTGTTCCTTGCTCAAACAATGCACAGGGGAAATCATGCCATATAGCAGTTTGGTGCATCCCTGGTTTTGGACTGAATGCCTGTAGAACCTGACACTACATTAATCAGGCCAGTGTGTAGGATGTCGGTGGGATTACACTGGATTCTGGGTAATCATTGGTGGGCCTTTGAGCTGTTGACTTGCCAAATGTCTTTGGTATCCATGAAGTGATCAGTGTCCCTGTAATTAGGTCGTCACGAAGGGCTCGTAAGAGGTGGTTAAGCCTCTTTCTAGTTCCCAGGTTTTGCTCACATCTGAGACTGTCTTTTGAGCTGAGGTCCATCAGTGGGGTCCTCAAGACAACAGGCTCTCATTCTTCCCTGTGCATCTCTAGAGCAGGAGTAAGATTTAATGCTTCGTGGTGTGAAATGAGGAAATGTCAGCGTCGAGAAAAAGGATGGGAATCTACCTATAATCCCACTCCCAGAAATAACCTTACTGTTATTCATTAAGGTATTACCTTTCTGTCTTTACATTTCTTAATTTAGATATTTGATATATTTTTTCTAATAACCCGATTGTGTAATATTTACCAGTTGGTATTATGGTTTTTCCACCTAATGATAGATTGTAAGCTAATGAATTTACTTCTGTTGCAGAAGATAAACACTTGAAAATTTGAATTACTGTAATTTTAGGTAATTAGTATAGTCTGGCTTTGGAGGGGGCCAATTGCCCTGATTTTTAACCTGTTTCTAACACTGGTAGTGAATATCACAAAGTCACTTGTCTTCTTCACATGCTGGATATGGGGATGACCTGGCACAGAGCTGAGATCAGGTGCTTCCGATGGTTCCCTCTCCCCTAGATACAGGACAGGCTTTCCCAGAGATCTGGCCCAAAGTCCCTCCTTACAAGGAAACCCTGCGGAGCCTGCGGGAGAAGCTGGAGAGGGGGAGCCTCTGGCTTTTCTTCTTCCAACGGTGTTTCTCTTGTTTTTGTGGGCGTTTCCTCTGTCCGGACAAATGAATGTCAGCTTCTAGATGGAAGGCATTTCCTCGAATTGCTGCGAAGAATTTCAGAATGCATGGCGCTGGAAACTTACTGGAATATTTGCTTTCCATTTCATTTGGACAGTGTTACGGGCTGAATTGTGTCCCCCTGAAATCCATATGTTGAAGATCTAATCCCCAGAACCTTCGATTGTGACTGCGTTTCGAGACAAGGCCCTTAGAGAGATGATGATGTTCATGAGCCCTTTGGGGGTGGGACTGAGTCTGGTCTGACCTGTGTCCTTGTGAGAAGAGGGAATTTGGACACAAAAAGAGACACCGGTGGTGTGTGTGCACAGGGGAGCGCGTGGAGGCACAGGGGGAGGGTGGCCGTCTGCACGCCGAGGAGACGCGACCTCGGAGGAACCAACCCTGCCAGCACCTCGTTTTTGAGCACAGAAATGTGAGCACATTTCTGTTGTTTAAGCCACTCCCTCTGTGGGGTTTCGTTATGGCGGCCCTAGCAAACTAATTCGGCAGCAGCAAAATCATTTGAAACATTTGGGAATGTAGTTTCCAACGATAGTAATATGGAGAATACGTGCATGTGAAGAAATGAGCGTAGGGGGCTGAGGGGTGGGTGGCAGGAGGGAGGACCTGGATGGCTTTCGGTGACTCTCCAGCCCTTGGATTGTGTGGTCAGCTCACTGCGTCCCATTCTGTTACTGTGCTCTGTAACTCACATGTTTAACATTGTGATTTGCTGTGGATCAAATATTATGTTAAACATAAAGAAAAAACATTCAGCATGAGAGGAAAAGCTCTTGTTTACATGGATTGTCTTTAGTTAAATGTGACAGTCAGAATTCTTTCTCATTACTCTCATTATGTAGTTTTTCTTTTCCATAGCTCATTTATTTTGTGAAGCAGATTGTAATTGTATTTATTGGGAAAATTAGTATCAGAAGTGAGCCATTCAGCCTGGCCAATGTGATAGGAAAATGCGAAGCTTATGCCATTGACACATGACCCCAAAGTATCCGTGCTGCAGAGGAGGGTCGGGACCGTTGGTGAAAGTTTCTCTAACATGTGGGACTGAAAATATTTATCACGCGCTGGAGAGCACGTCGCGGATGTTCAGTGGATTGAGTCTAATCCACGTGGATGCCAGTTTACACTTTTTTTTTTTATAAATGCATGGCTGTGATTGTGAGGTAGGAAGTCTGACTGGATTGTTGTGGTAGAAAAACACTTTCTAGCACATATGGTACTGCTTCCGAGTACACTCTCCCCCGAGGCAGTAGCCGACAATATTTCTGTGTAGCTCGATAGCTGGATAATTATTTATAGGGAACATTTGGCTGTAAAATTCTGGCTTTAAAATTTTCTTAGATTACTTAAGTACTTTATCTGGTTTTCTGGATAACTGAGATGCCCCTTTTGGAACTCTAATTGAAACGATTTTTTAAGAAAGTTTTCATAAAATCTGTTAAATATCCTTTCCCTCTTAGAATATTCTGAATATATCTTGACCTTTTGCGTAAATAAACGAGGTCATCACTGTGAAGGCGTTTCTTGTTCTACAGCTTAATGATGTCTGTGGAGCAATTGAGATAAATATAGTTTTCTCCTACAATAAATGACCCTAAATATGTATGATTTTTTTTAATGTTTTCCTTGCCTTTTATACTTCTCTCCTATTTTGTTATCAGACCATCGCTAACATTTTCTTTGCTCATTCAGCCCCTCCCATCTGCTTTGCTTGCGGGAATGGAGATTATGATATTGGAACTTACAGTGGTTGTGTACAAATCAGCCGCCTGAGAAGCCTGTGCCGGGAGGAAGTGTGAATGGGGCTTGTGGGACCTCGCTGGGTTGGTCACCTGTTCAGATTCACGTGACTTCTGCCAGGCGAGCCCCACCCAGTGCCAGGGCTGGTCAGCATCCTGGAAGCAGGCTGGCGAAGCTCAGACGTGATTTGTCTCCCTCCTCCCTTATTAGTGGTGACCATTTTTGCCTTTGAGAAATAAAAGGTTCTGCCTCTCTCTGTCTTGATTTCGACTTTGGAATAGAGGCCAAAAGTCTCATCAAAGGCTGCAAAGAGTTAGTCTTGGATGGTCTACAAATGCATAATGAGACTCATGCACCCAATTTGATAGCCCTTAGTGATCAGTGTAATATTTTTCAAAAATTTCTTCATGGAGTCAACCACAGAATAATTTATAATCCACCCCCCCCCATAGAAAATGCTTCCTTTAAAAAATTGAGTATTTGGGTTATAAAATCTCCATTTAATCCTTCAGAGACTTAAATGAGCTTGTTTTAAGGGGCATTTTCATTTTGGTGTATGAAATTTCATCTTTAAAGCTGTGTTGCTATTGGTTTTGCTTGAAAACCATAGTTTTGGAGCAACAGTGATAAAACAAATGTGTGTCTGTTGTGAGAAGGACCACCCAGGACGCTGATTTTTTTTTTTTTTTTGATTGCCATACTTAATGTACAATTCACGTGGACTTCTGACCCAAACCGGGATAACAGATGAACCTGACTTTTCCCTTCATGATTTACAAATATGCCCCAAGGAGAATTCTGAGTGACTCTCCACAGTCTGGCTCACTCTGCCTAGTCCTTGTATTCCTAAACGTGTTTATGAAGGAACTTTTTGTATGCGTGCTGGCATTTTGCCCAAGACAAAGAGTCACTTTCTCTGGAGACCTTGACTTATGTAGCTCCACACAGTATATCTAGGTGAAACTACAGAGTGGGTATGATGGATCTAAGATATAAAGATGTTCTAAAACTTGATTAATACTTGATATTTTACTAGCAAGTACCAGAAAGCTTTTATTTTAAACTGAGAGAATATTTTCAAATACTCATGAATAATAGTATTTTTCTGACAATGCGATGTGTGGCAGATTCAATGATTCAGTAAAGCGAGATGGCTTTCATCTAGGTGAATCATGATCGTGTCTGTATTACGTACCCAAGTCATAGGTTTTAGAGGTGGGACAATCGTTATTTAGGGGTAAGGAACGTGAGGAGGGGCTGGTGAGAAATTCACTGGCTTTGGAGAAAGTCAGGAGGTTTTAATTTCATAATGATGAAGGATGAGGGAGGAGGAAACTTTCCTTCCATCGAGGTTCTTTCAGTTGCTCTAATTGACACGAGACAGGTTAACAAGAGAAAATAACCACATTTAATAACATGCGTATGTACGGGAACCTCACATCCATGAGGGGTTCAGGGACAGAAGGTTAAAATGAGGGGTATATGACGTGCGAGCTAAGGCATGAGGTGAGGCGCCTGGGGCTTCGGAGGGGAGGAGGGTCCCTGCAGAGATGAGAAGAGCAGATGTTCAAATGGTTAGTGTGCCCCGCCCTATATAGATAGGTCGAAAAGGTGACTTCCAACTGTGTTTTATGGGTGAGATCCCTAATTTAAATTCTTCTAGGTAGTTAAGGGGAAGGGGCAGAAGTCGAGCTCAACAGGGTCTCTGCAAAGTCTCAGTTGCCTTTAGCTCAAAATTATCCACAGATCACAGAGGCACATCTTGGGGGGACTTGTTTTGAACTCCTACGTAATTAAGAGGCTTCAAAAGATCTTAGAGGTTATTTAGTATAGTATGTAATTTTTTTTTTTTTGAAGAAACAGTTAACAACTCAGAATGGTTCATTGAATTTCTTAAGTTTACTGAGATTGTACTTGAACCAGCGATTGATTGAACAGCACGAAGGCCCAATGGCATTTAAAGTGAACTATGAAGGATGATCACTGAAGGTGTGGGGGTGGGCAGTTTTGGTGACTGCTATCTTATAATGAATTCCTTGAATATACACGACCCATCCCCATCAAGAGCTTCTGTGTGTCTTTGCTGTTCTTCCTTGTACCATGAGCATTTTAAATGAACGGGTTGATTTCTAACGCTCGTGATGGCATCAGCAGGTTCTGTAAGAAAGCGTGTATTTTCTTGGCCATGCCTTTTCTTTCACAAGCACTTTCTTGTAAAGGTGGGACTGGCCACTGTACAGCTGTGCATTGCGGAGTCGCTGGTGACCTCAGCCGAGACCGAATCCAGGCCATCGGCTACCGGCCAGGAGCGTTGCTGGGTTAGCTCTTTGACCACCTGCTTCTGTTTCTCTGTTCCACTTACAAATGGAGGTTGTTTGTTCTTCTTCTGGCAGCAACGTTAGTTTCAAAAAAAAAAAAATTCCTTGGAAGAACTTGGAGAGGGGAGGCAAGAGGACGATCAGGGGTCCTGGTTTTGTTTCCTGAAGAATAACAGCTCCTTATCGAGATCCTGGGACTTCGGTCCAGCTCTAGGCCATTTGGTTGAATGGACTTTTGTCCACTAATGAATTATTTTGTAGTTGAGAACAACTAGAGATGTGTCTGTTGGGAATCTTGAAAATTGTCAACCATTTTACCTTTTCCCACTACTTCCCCAACAAATAAACAGCGGGTTTCGTTAAAGTAATGAGATTTTAGGAAAAGATTTATACGATTTGAAGAGAAATCAGAATATAGAAAATAGTGAGATTTTAAAACAGCTATAATTATCAGAAGTTATTCTTCCAAGCAACTGTTATGACCTAAGAGAAGTTAAACATATCTGTTTTTCAGTGATAACGCCATTGTCGAAAATAGGATTTTATTACAGCCGAATAAGGGCACCTCTTTTTTTTTTAACTTTAAGTGCTGTAGCTGGATGGCGACACCCCATTCTTTTTAAAGAAGTGAGATATGACTCTAAAGCCAAATCCACTCTTAAAGGATTTGAAATATGCAGTAGGGTCTGCTGGCATCTCCAGGGAGAAGATGTGGCCGAAGTAATTGTGTAAGTCTCGCAGAGTGCTGCTTGGAAGAGCGAAGCGCTTATTCCTGGCAGTGTTGTGTTTCATTTTCTTTAACGGCATATAGTCCTTTGAGCTAGATTATCTTCTACTTCAGCCATGCCGTTCCGTTTCCGAAGGCACCTGGCTCACATTGTCTAGGGGACAGTGGCGTTCGAAGGCTCCTCACTTTCTCTGCCTCTCTAGTTATATTAAAAGAAGGAGGAGCCTAGCATGTGATTTCCCTCACGGAAAGAGAAAAGACGACAGAGATGGCCGGGACGGCTGGCCTGGGTACTTACTCCTCCGTAGCGGAGTGATACGCGCAGGTCGACAGCGCTGCAGGTGCCAGCAGGTGGCAGTTACTTCCAGGAGGAGTCACAAGACATTCCGGTGCTTGACACAGGATGAGGTGACGAGGACGTGCAAGCAGCAGCGTTCTTTGATCAACTCTGTGTTAAATGATTTCTAGACGCTCTCATTCACTTCGGTCTACGTCTGACAGAGTTTATCCTTATGCTTAATTCAGTGCCTCAGAGAAACACACAAAGCTCACACTTCCCCACCGCCCCCATCACTTTAACAAATGCACTTGACGTTTAAATACCCAGGTCAGAGAACGGAGTAGTAATCCTCATATTAGAGTTTGTATTCCAGGGAATGAAATTCACTTTATAGATATATAGTGGACTATTTTTGTTCATAGTCAAAGACTGAGCCTGAATTGATACTCTGCTTAATATTAGATAGTTTTTGCTGATGTTAGTACTTGAAAATATAAAGATTTTAACCCCTTAGTGGATAGTTAGTCCTGTGCTACCACATAATTCCATGTCTTTTGCCAACAAGAGGCATTTTCCTAGTAGCCCACGTGGAACTCAGGCAGATCTTGGTTTATGTTCTGGCTTCGCCTCCTACTAGGTGTGGGAGCCTTCGCTTCCTGCTCTGTGTAAAGGAATGATAGTACCCACCTCAGGACGGCCGTGAATGTTAAATGAGGTGAAGCATGAGATGCCTTTAGCACAACGCCTGCCACACTTAGTGCTCTGGAAAGGTTTGCAGAGTTAATTGTAAATATTGAACACGAGACAGAACCGCGGACAGTTCTAACAGTGGGTAGGCGAGAGGGACATGCACGTGCTGCTTTTTAGACAGAGCACGTCTGCTTGGAATACGCACGTGCAAATGCAGTGACGCACACTTGGAGTTCCTAGTGCAGGGTGAATAAGTAATCCAGACAGGTTATAGAAAACAACAGCGATTGTTGCCATTTATTCTGTTTTCAAAAAGACTACCGGGCGTGTACCTTATTAGTATGGCTATATATAATAATAATAATAAAAGTTTATATTTAGAGAACACTAGTGTGCTATGTAACCACCAATAAAGATTAGCAGGGTAGTCAGTCTTACTATGATCAGAATATAAACTCCTTTAAGGCAGGGTCCTGTGTGTTTTGTTTACTGTTGTCTCCTCAGAATCATAATAGGTGCTCAAAAAATTTGAATGAATAGTGGACGAATGCATGCTAAACTCATTTCAGAAGGCGGGCTTGCCCAGCCCCTGGCAGCCCTGACTTACAACTGGCACGGTGGTTAAGAGTATAAATTCTGGCCCTCAACATCCACAGCTCATGTCCATTTAGTGGCTATGGACCTGGGGGCAATTATTTACTTCTCTCTGCCTCAGTGTCCTCATCTGCGTAGTGGGGTAGTAATTGTACCTACTTTATTGGCTTACTACGAGTATTAATGAGCATTTGTAAAGTACTTAGAGGAGTGTCTGGCTTGCCTCTATTTAGTTCTATGTAAACATTTGTTAAATAAGTGATTAAATAAATGATGAGTAAGGAAATGAGAAGGACTTCTCTTTGGCTACCTCGTAATTGTGCCCAGCATGGACACACAGCACAGAGACAGGCATTCATCAGCCGGCCTTAACTGACATCGACATGATGTCGATCTCGCTCCGAAAGAAGAGCTAAGCCAGGTTCCTCGTCCTGGACGTACACTCGGGAAGCTGAGGAGCTAAGCCAGTCAGCTGTGAGAAAGGCAGGGGACGCAAAGACGAAGGTGGCCATTACGAGGTCATGCCACGAGGGACGCCATCGGCCCGGGCAGTGGCGGGAGTGCAGCGTGTGCAGAGGGAAACCGAGGACGTGGTGAGGGCGGGCAAGAGGGGCCGAATGCCGGGCGGGGGCTGGACCCCGGCGGGGTGGCCGCGTGTGAAGAACGCACCTCCTCCCCCGTCACGATCTGTTTGTCTCGTAACTTGGGAGAAGCTCTTTTCCTTGCAAGACAGAGGACGCAGTGTGATCAGTCACTCGCAACAAGTGTCTTGCCATGTTTTAATCTGTTCCCCTTCAGGAAATGGTTTTAGGTCATAGAATGTGGCAGGGGCTGTAAGGGAGGACACAGTCCCTCCTGGCCCACACGCTCAGGCTGCGCGTTATTGCTTCAGCATGATCAACACGTTACTCTGTCAGGAAGACGTACTGCGCCCGTTGTGAAGATTCAGGTACCCCTGGGTGGTTCAGCCGTGCGTGGGAGCGTTGTAATTTATGACGTAGGTGACTGGAGTGATAGGAAAAGGTTAAATTGTAAATTGTGTCTAATACATTTTTTTTAGTTAAAAAAAAAAAAGGACGAAAGAGCATGCAGCTTATTTGGGCCAGGTTTCCTTTAAATAAGGTAAACTTTAATCAGATGAAGTTTGGGGATTGTGATAAATTGGGATTCTTTTCATTGCAAGTGATGAAAACTCACCGTGAGAACGTTGCTTCGTGTGACCAGCAGTTTGCAGGCGTGGCTGGCTTGGGGCAGAGCGGTACCCAGGAGGTTAAATGGAATTTCTTAGGGCTCTGTTGCTTTTGCTCCAAGTCTACTTGGTTGACACTTTTGGATAACAAAGAAGAGACCTTTTCTTGCCGATGTCCACACACAGTTAATTAAGTGAAAGGACGCAGGTCCTGCTGGGGGCAGGTGCTTGCTTCTAGATGTGCCACTCCATCCAGGGCCTGTCGGCCGTGATTGGTCCAGTCTGAGTCACATGCAGCCTCTGTGGCAAGGGGCCTGGGATACCAGGAGTGACAGCCCAGCTAGGCCACCAGAGTGGGGGAGGGGAGGCCCGGCAGGGGAGGGGCGCTGGCAGCGGAGACAGCACTTCCCCTCCTGGCAAGTGAATGGCAGAGTGTTTGTTATGCAGGAAACCAGTCTTCCAGCCTCTCCTCTCTCCATGCCAGATAAATGAGGTTTCACACTGTTTGGAGTTACTTACTCCTTTGGGAACATGCAAAATAAAAATTGTGGTGCATTTAAAAAAAATGCCACTTTTTAATAAAATTCCATTTTTTAATAAAATTTTTTTTGTACTTACACGAGAACTGAAATGTGCCTCTTTTCACCGGCTTTTCAACCACCTCAGCGTAACGGCGTGCCCCATTTCTACCCCCCTGCATCTTAAGATCTTGGAAAGTTGAGATCAGTCTGGGTGGGGAATAGTGACCGTGAGTTCAGAATAGTGTTTAGTTAGGGCGCTCAGGATGAAAGCTTTCTGTCATCCTTTACTTACAGTCACTGCGGAAAACTGACTGTGGCATAAGGCCTGCCAGGTTTGTTATGCCACGTTAGCCGAGGTGTGTAAACATTGTGCGCTACTGACATTGCTGCAGTGGCCCAGCGACAGTTCCACAGCTCGCATTGTTTTCCCCAGGATTGCTTAACCTGCCCTCCTTCCAAAAACAAAGCCTCCCTTACACCGTGGACACGAGCCCCGTCTCTCTGGGACACTCAGTGTGACGGCGCTAGGTTTCACCCCAAAAAGCTTTGCTGCACGAAATCGGGATGCTTTTGTGCTTCATGCATTGATGCTGTGTTGAAGGCGGATCCCAGGACCAAAGCAAAACCCTCTGATTTCCCTTTAGTCTAGTTAGGGTTTACAGGAAATGCGGCCTTCCACTGCGTTTGCCACGCCAGACGTGAGAGGCGCTTAGCTTTCCTTCCTGTCACCATGTGCGTCCCCAGGTTGTTGCGTGCTGTTAGCTACCTGCCAGGTTACGAGATGAAGTGGAAGAAACGGTCCCACGTGGGTCCCGCACCAGGCATACGTCCTGTTCAGTTTTCTAAACAAGTACAGCAAGTTCGCTAGGCCACAGAAGTGTTTTTCCTACCTTTTCTTCTATGGCTAGTAATAAGTGTGTCCAGCCTTGTAGAAATGGTTGTGTCTGGGATGTGCTTGAGGACTAGCTATCATCACGTAGACATCACAACAGGAAAGAAAACAATAGGAAATCTGCCACTGATCTGCCCTTTCTGTACGTGTCTGCTTTCAAGGCTAATTTTTAATTATTAAAGTCATATGACTCACTTCAGTTGTTAATTCTGTCGGCGCGCAGGAAGCGTGGGATCACGGTGGTGACCTGGCGGTGGCTTTGGTCCTGCCTCGCCAGCTCAGAGTCCACGTTAGCGCCCCATGCAGACATCTACTAAGCCTGCGTTTTCAGGAAAAAACGTGTGGAAGGTAAACCCACAGGTGCAGCGACAGGTCCTGTAGTAGAGCCACAGCCAAGGACGAGTCAGTTGTTTAGAAAGATAAGTGTATAGAAAGCTAAAGTTTAGCACATTTATGGTTATTCCCTTCCTAAGGAACGTTCTGTTTTCTTTCCCGCTGTGGCCACTGACCTCCACCTGGGGAGGTGGTGGTGGTGCCTGTTTCAGGAGACTGCCCAGTGTCGCTCCACTTTCTAAGTAACCTCTGACTGCCACGTTCAGCTTCTTGACATTTCTACAGAGATTAAGATGCTTAGAGCCGGGGCTGACTTGGTAGGCCTCCTTTGTCCCAGCTGCTGCTCTTCCGTTTGCCCTCAGGGCTCATGTCATCCTTCCGTCCAGCAGAGACTTTCCCCAGTCCTTCCCCAGTCCTCCTGAGCCTGCCTGGTCTTTGCCGCTTGAAATCCCTGTGGGTCTAGTGCTGCCTTGTTCGCCTGTCTGGTACTGTGTGCATGCACACTGGCTTCCCCGATGCTATTACCCCACCAATTCAATTTGTAGAATGTTTTCAAAAGAAATCTTTTATCATCTCATTTGATTTTCACAAAAGCCCTTCGCGAGGTCCAATAGGAGCCCATGTTTACAGATGGACAGAGGGGCACAGAGACGAGGCTCCTAGAGTTTGATGTGTGTGGAGCGTTTGCTCTGAGTGCAGGCGCGCTGACCCGACAGACGGTGCCAGCAGGTATGGGACGTGACAACCCTTGCTGTGTAGAAGCTTACGGTCAGGCCGGGAAGAGAAGTCGTGCCTGAAATATGTGGCAACGTATTTCGCGGCAAGTGGGGCGAGGGGCTGTTACCGGGATAAGAGAGGCTTCTGGGGGCGACGAGGGTCGTGCAGGCGCTGGGTCGCAGCAGGTGGGCGAGACGGACACGCGCAGGACCTCATCGCCGGGGAGGTGACAGCAGGGATCTCTGGTGGGACAGGCCGCGCTCCGCTGAGAAGCGGGACCGTCTGCTGGGCGAAGCGTTTGTTTAGAGAAGCACGATGGAAACAGGTCGGGCACTCGGGTTGGAGTGGAGGACCTTGGTGGCGCCCAAGTCCGCGTCCGCAGAGGGGAATGGAACGGTGGGGACGGTGCGGTGGGCGGGCAGCATGCGGAGAAGGGTTACGGGACCGGCGCAGGCGTCCGAGGGGTCCCTTACGGGGTGCTGGGCGTTGGGGCGGGCCGGGGGAGAAATGCAGCCGTGAGCGAGACGGCGAAGAAAGGACAGCCCCAAGTGAGGGGCCGGTGCGCGTGTGGGGTTTGTATAATTTAAAGGGCGGGGGTACACTTGGAAAGAGAGAGCACGTGCTTCAGAGCGGGGCACGTTCGCAGTGATGCGCGCGGGAAGGACCCTGCGGGGTCTGGTTCTGCTCGCAGGCCTAGATCGTGGCCTCTGCCTTCTCGGTTTCCGTCATGCAGCAAGCAGCACAGAGCAGGCCACTTTGCAAGCACACGTCGCTGTGACCTGTGGGATTCATTTAGTTGGCTTGTAGTTACTTAGATGAAGCCAGATCTTCCTTACCTGTAAGCTTCATGCTGTGGTTAAAGAGAATGGGCCGGAAATATTTATGGAAACACATGATTTTGAAAGCACTGCCAGGAGCTGGAGAAACATCCATTTATAATTAAACTATTGAGATGCTAATTAAAAGTAGTTTTCAGCCATTTATTACAGAACATTCCCTAAAGACTTTTATTGGACAACCATTTGAACTTTGCTGAGTTTATTAAAAGTGATAGTTTCTTTGACATTTTCATTGTTTGACAACTTTAATAGGAGAGAGATTTCTTATATATGAATAAGGGATTGTCCAAGTGTCATTTTGAAACGGAAGTGCATGCTGCAAATATTTATCCCCATAGAGGAACATAACTGGTAACTTGAAGATCATTTTCTGAATCTTGCAAAGATTTGTAAATTAGATCAAAACAGTGTAATCTGTTGTCTTTGTGAGTCCCGAAGCTTAGGAAAAAAGCACAACAAAAACCAAATGAAGGTGTAAATTATCCAAACACAGAAGTACTGAATTTACTCTTGGGTCTGTATCCTGCTTCACGTGTTCACAAAGTACAGAGTTCACACTCCATACCAAGCTGCAGGTGCTGGGCGTGCAGAGGTGAGCGGGCGTGCGGGCGGCGCCTGGCTCACCAAGTCTCTTGCCAGAAACCTGGGCATCACCCCGGTGGCGTGGTTGCTAGGCGTGGTTGCCAGAGCAGCAGCACGTCCTCTGGGACCTGGGAGCAGGGGCCGCTCTGTTTTGACAGCACGTCCTCCTCATGGCTCTGATGTGGGCTCAGGCTTGAGAGCCGCGGGCTGTTCATCAGGCTTCGGTGGACAGAACTGTATTTCAGTGTGGCTAGTTTCCTTTTAATTCTGTGATTTATTTTATTCACTTAGAAACATTTTAACAAACACTTCTAGGCCTCACCAGACTACAAAACTGGTCCATGGCACAGAGGAGGTTGGCCGGGAACCCTCCTGGCCCACGAGCCTTCCTTGCTCGCTCCACCTTTTCTTTCAAGTCGGATCCTGCGGAGTCTGCTGTTGAGGTCTCTCTCAAATCCACCCTTTTGTCTCTGTCCCCGGTGCTGTTCATTTGGCTGGAGGCTCATGTCCTTCTGAAGTCATTGCAGTCACAGCCGAAGTGTCCTCCCTCTCGCAGGCTCACCACTTTGGCGACGCGTCCTCCCCACTGCAGCCCCACCGATCATTCTTAGGTGCAAATCATTTACCCCCTAAAATCGTTGCCGCTGATCACGCGGGGCTTAAGCCCAGCTTCGTTAGAAGGCCTGCAGAAGGTTCC
>NW_024342467.1:23064639-23240300 GCF_902729225.1 Pteropus medius | reverse complement strand
GGTTTGTTATGCCACGTTAGCCGAGGTGTGTAAACATTGTGCGCTACTGACATTGCTGCAGTGGCCCAGCGACAGTTCCACAGCTCGCATTGTTTTCCCCAGGATTGCTTAACCTGCCCTCCTTCCAAAAACAAAGCCTCCCTTACACCGTGGACACGAGCCCCGTCTCTCTGGGACACTCAGTGTGACGGCGCTAGGTTTCACCCCAAAAAGCTTTGCTGCACGAAATCGGGATGCTTTTGTGCTTCATGCATTGATGCTGTGTTGAAGGCGGATCCCAGGACCAAAGCAAAACCCTCTGATTTCCCTTTAGTCTAGTTAGGGTTTACAGGAAATGCGGCCTTCCACTGCGTTTGCCACGCCAGACGTGAGAGGCGCTTAGCTTTCCTTCCTGTCACCATGTGCGTCCCCAGGTTGTTGCGTGCTGTTAGCTACCTGCCAGGTTACGAGATGAAGTGGAAGAAACGGTCCCACGTGGGTCCCGCACCAGGCATACGTCCTGTTCAGTTTTCTAAACAAGTACAGCAAGTTCGCTAGGCCACAGAAGTGTTTTTCCTACCTTTTCTTCTATGGCTAGTAATAAGTGTGTCCAGCCTTGTAGAAATGGTTGTGTCTGGGATGTGCTTGAGGACTAGCTATCATCACGTAGACATCACAACAGGAAAGAAAACAATAGGAAATCTGCCACTGATCTGCCCTTTCTGTACGTGTCTGCTTTCAAGGCTAATTTTTAATTATTAAAGTCATATGACTCACTTCAGTTGTTAATTCTGTCGGCGCGCAGGAAGCGTGGGATCACGGTGGTGACCTGGCGGTGGCTTTGGTCCTGCCTCGCCAGCTCAGAGTCCACGTTAGCGCCCCATGCAGACATCTACTAAGCCTGCGTTTTCAGGAAAAAACGTGTGGAAGGTAAACCCACAGGTGCAGCGACAGGTCCTGTAGTAGAGCCACAGCCAAGGACGAGTCAGTTGTTTAGAAAGATAAGTGTATAGAAAGCTAAAGTTTAGCACATTTATGGTTATTCCCTTCCTAAGGAACGTTCTGTTTTCTTTCCCGCTGTGGCCACTGACCTCCACCTGGGGAGGTGGTGGTGGTGCCTGTTTCAGGAGACTGCCCAGTGTCGCTCCACTTTCTAAGTAACCTCTGACTGCCACGTTCAGCTTCTTGACATTTCTACAGAGATTAAGATGCTTAGAGCCGGGGCTGACTTGGTAGGCCTCCTTTGTCCCAGCTGCTGCTCTTCCGTTTGCCCTCAGGGCTCATGTCATCCTTCCGTCCAGCAGAGACTTTCCCCAGTCCTTCCCCAGTCCTCCTGAGCCTGCCTGGTCTTTGCCGCTTGAAATCCCTGTGGGTCTAGTGCTGCCTTGTTCGCCTGTCTGGTACTGTGTGCATGCACACTGGCTTCCCCGATGCTATTACCCCACCAATTCAATTTGTAGAATGTTTTCAAAAGAAATCTTTTATCATCTCATTTGATTTTCACAAAAGCCCTTCGCGAGGTCCAATAGGAGCCCATGTTTACAGATGGACAGAGGGGCACAGAGACGAGGCTCCTAGAGTTTGATGTGTGTGGAGCGTTTGCTCTGAGTGCAGGCGCGCTGACCCGACAGACGGTGCCAGCAGGTATGGGACGTGACAACCCTTGCTGTGTAGAAGCTTACGGTCAGGCCGGGAAGAGAAGTCGTGCCTGAAATATGTGGCAACGTATTTCGCGGCAAGTGGGGCGAGGGGCTGTTACCGGGATAAGAGAGGCTTCTGGGGGCGACGAGGGTCGTGCAGGCGCTGGGTCGCAGCAGGTGGGCGAGACGGACACGCGCAGGACCTCATCGCCGGGGAGGTGACAGCAGGGAGGATCTAATTAGTACAGGCAGCGCTCATGAAAGCGAAAGGACGATGCTACTGGTAGCGTTGTTTAAAGCACGATAAACAGATCGAGCACTGGGTGGAGTGGAAGGCCTTAATTGGCGTAAATCCGCATCTACGAAAGGTAGCAGTGGGTAAGGGAGGCAGTGATGCGGTGAAGCAGACATCAGCATCTGGAAAAAGATTACAGGACTGGCGCAAAGCGTCGAAATTCCCTGCTCTGAAGTGCTGAAGGCGTTAAGAGGCGAGCTTGAAGGGAAAATGCAACCGATGGCGAAACTGACCCGAAGAAAGGACAGCCCCAAGTGAGGGGCCGGTGCGCGTGTGGGGTTTGTATAATTTAAAGGGCGGGGGTACACTTGGAAAGAGAGAGCACGTGCTTCAGAGCGGGGCACGTTCGCAGTGATGCGCGCGGGAAGGACCCTGCGGGGTCTGGTTCTGCTCGCAGGCCTAGATCGTGGCCTCTGCCTCCTCGGCTTCCGTCACGCAGCAAGCAGCACAGAGCAGGCCACTTTGCAAGCTGTGACCTGTGGGATTCGTTTAGTTGGCTTGTAGTTACTTAGATGAAGCCAGATCTTCCTTACCTGTAAGCTTCATGCTGTGGTTAAAGAGAATGGGCCGGAAATATTTATGGAAACACATGATTTTGAAAGCACTGCCAGGAGCCGGAGAAACATCCATTTATAATTAAACTATTGAGATGCTAATTAAAAGTAGTTTTCAGCCATTTATTACAGAACATTCCCTAAAGACTTTTATTGGACAACCGTTTGAACTTTGCTGAGTTTATTAAAAGTGATAGTTTCTTTGACATTTTCATTGTTTGACAACTTTAATAGGAGAGAGATTTCTTATATATGAATAAGGGATTGTCCAAGTGTCATTTTGAAACGGAAGTGCATGCTGCAAATATTTATCCACATAGAGGAACATAACTGGTAACTTGAAGATCATTTTCTGAATCTTGCAAAGATTTGTAAATTAGATCAAAACAGTGTAATCTGTTGTCTTTGTGAGTCCCGAAGCTTAGGAAAAAAGCACAACAAAAACCAAATGAAGGTGTAAATTATCCAAACACAGAAGTACTGAATTTACTCTTGGGTCTGTATCCTGCTTCACGTGTTCACAAAGTACAGAGTTCACACTCCATACCAAGCTGCAGGTGCTGGGCGTGCAGAGGTGAGCGGGCGTGCGGGCGGCGCCTGGCTCACCAAGTCTCTTGCCAGAAACCTGGGCATCACCCCGGTGGCGTGGTTGCTAGGCGTGGTTGCCAGAGCAGCAGCACGTCCTCTGGGACCTGGGAGCAGGGGCCGCTCTGTTTTGACAGCACGTCCTCCTCATGGCTCTGATGTGGGCTCAGGCTTGAGAGCCGCGGGCTGTTCATCAGGCTTCGGTGGACAGAACTGTATTTCAGTGTGGCTAGTTTCCTTTTAATTCTGTGTTTTATTTTATTCACTTAGAAACATTTTAACAAACACTTCTAGGCCTCACCAGACTACAGAACTGGTCCATGGCACAGAGGAGGTTGGCCGGGAACCCTCCTGGCCCACGAGCCTTCCTTGCTCGCTCCACCTTTTCTTTCACGTCGGATCCTGCGGAGTCTGCTGTTGAGGTCTCTCCCAAATCCGCCCTTTTGTCCCCGGTGCTGTTCATTTGGCTGGAGGCTCATGTCCTTCTGAAGTCATTGCAGTCACAGCCGAAGTGTCCTCCCTCTCGCAGGCTCACCACTTTGGCGACGCGTCCTCCCCACTGCAGCCCCACCGATCATTCTTAGGTGCAAATCATTTACCCCCTAAAATCGTTGCCGCTGATCACGCGGGGCTTAAGCCCAGCTTCGTTAGAAGGCCTGCAGAAGGTTCCACGGTCTAGACCTGGTCTGCGCCTCCAGGGCCCCCTCGTCTGCTCCGCAGCACGTACCTCGTACGTCGGCGGGTGCCATCCCCAGGTCCTCGTCCCACGGCGTCACCTTTGCATCAGTGCCCCTGCGCCTGGGGGACCCCCCTTCCTTCCCTGCCCGGTGAGCTGCGCACACCGAAGTCCTGTAAGCAGGTGTTCTTCAGCAGCTGGGTGAGGGGCTCCGTTCTCTGAGCCATTGTGTTTTTTCTCCAGATGTTTCATCCAAAAATGATTTGCCCACAGACTTCATATTTTAAAAATCTTTGGTGCCCAATAAAGACCTTGTAAGACTACTTAGGTGTGTAGTCGCTACAGGGGGGTGCTTCTTCACCCTTTAAATGTTCACACCTCCCGGGAGCAAGCTGGCAGCTGGTGCAGGACCCACTGTGCCGTCACTCCATGCAGGGAGGAGAGGGCGATGTCCGCCGTGGCCACCGCGAGGAGGGTGGGGGACAGCACTCTGTAATCACACACTGCCCGGTCGCCAGGCTGCTGGGGCCAGACCCCGTCGATGTGCCGTGGTGTGAGGCCGTCTCGCCCCACAGCACGTGAGCTGCTGCCAGGTGGTGGAGTCAGCCATGGCTGGGCTGGGGCTCCGCGTGGCGAGTCGTTCTAAAGACATTCGCACCCCAGCTCCCAGTGTCCGGCATGTGCGCCATTATCGGGAGCTGGGAGACAGGAGGAGAGCGCGGGGGGGAATTACGTGCTGCTCTGTCTCCTGATGATGATAGCCGTTACTCTGTAAAACTTTCCATTCATATTTTTCAGTAAAATAATACTGTGTATATTTTTATAATCTTATTATTATTTTTTTTACTCTAAACTTCTAATTGTGAACTCTTAATACATGTTTCAATGGCCACACGAAATTCCATTGAATGAATCTGTCTTTGCTTACTGTCATAATTCTACTCTGATGGAATGGTCAGGTTGTCCATTTTCTTTCTTCGTAAATCACATTGAGTATCTTAACGTGTGTGTGTGTGTGTGTGTGTGTGTGTGTGTGTGTGCACGCGGTAAAGGTAGGTAATGGTGCACGGGGTGCACGATAGTTTTATGTTTCTCTAGAGCCAGGTTATATAACGAAGGATGTCAGGAATTATTCTTGAACTCCATCTGTTTCACAATCAGTCAAGAGTTTATCGAGCATTGGAACGTCGCCGGATACTTCATCCCTTCTACGGGAAAATAGTCTCCAACTGTGCAACTTGGGAAGACTGCATCATATACAGTAACATCCAAACAACTTTATGTGGTTTTTACAGTCTCTGTTATAGAATGTTGTGCTTTGTAAGATATGAGAGGGTCGTGCTTTAGCTTTAGGGCTCATTAACAAGGTGTAGTTGTAATTAACCAAATATTAAAAAGGGAATAGTTTCTAATTCCTTGATGCCATAATTTTTTTTTTTTTTTTTACCAACTTAGAAACAGCCACGTTCATGACATCATGGGCTTGCATCACCCACTGATCGGTGACTACGGTGTAACCATGATACTAGGTGACATGGACTGTTGCTCAGAGAACACTTTTTTTTAATTGGTCAGACTATGAGAAGAGTAGATTTCTCTTAATTTTCATGAAAAATGATGAACTGTTTATCTTTCAGGTACAAATTATTCTCTTATATTTGTGTAATGTTTGCTCAATACGGGGTCTTAATTCAGTTGGGAAGGATAAACCAAAATGAGGAGGAATAAGTGAGAATTGAAATTCCACATATCTGGTAAACTTTGAACATATTAAATTAAAATCTTTTGTATTCTCAGGAAAATTTTATGATATAGGGAATAGACTTTTTAAAGGACTTTTTTTGGGGGGGATGGGTACATACAAGGAATTTTAACCTTCTGTCTATTTTTTATTATTATGGCATTTAAAAGTCATTGGATAAAAGAGGTCATTTTGACAAGTGAGACAGTGTCATATTTTTTTTTTTTTAAAAGCACTTAACTGCCGATCTCTAAGAAGTTATTTAACCTCTGAGCTTTTCCACTTCTCCCTCAATACACTGGCGTGATAACACCTGCCTTGCTTGTCAGCGCCATCGGAGACGCCGGTGTCCATGGCGGTGCTCGGGAGACTGCCAGTGCTGTGCAGATGTCGAGATGGCACTGTCTCGTGGGTCGTCTCTTTCCTGCGCCGTTTGAGATCTGCAGAGCAGCAAGCCCACTCTCGTTTGTCGGGCCGCCTCTCCTGCAGTACGCTGTCTGCCGACGTACGTCTCTGGTGTGCACGTGCCGTGGGAGGCCACCTTCCTAGCGAGTCAGTGGTAGTGAGGCTGACACGTTGGGGAGGAAGAGTCCCGATGCCGTGCGCCGTCTTCCCGTCGTGACCACGTTGGCCCAGAGCCAGTGTTCTTGGGTCATGAGGGAGTCTTGATCTCCTTGAGGACCACATGCCAAGCTCTGTCTTAGCACATCTGCAGCGGAGAACAGTTGTCTTGATATGTAGTAGAGGACACTCTGAGTACTAGCTACCATCTTTATTCACAGAGGAGAATGTTATCTAGTACTAGTTAAGCCTAAAAGGGCATTGCGACAAATGTGGAACATTGTTGTAGAATTTCACATGAACCCGTAACTCAGAAAGCAAGTGCAAAGCAAAGGAGATGTTCGGACAACACCCCAGCGTGCGGAGGGGCCTCTCTCTGCTGGGAGGGCAGCGATGGGGACTTCAGTTCTCCAGCCTGCACTCGACTCAGGCATGGCGTCGCCTAAAGAAAAATTTAAAAATTTGCTGCAGCTTGAGGTTATTTCGACAGGAGGTTTGTCCTCTTTGTCACAGTGGCTGATGCCGCTGCAATGTTGCTGCTTTGGCCCTCCGAAGAACTGAATGTGACGTCTTGCTCACCCTGCTTGCTCGTTCAGTGACGGGTTGGTGGAAATAACCGGGGTGATCGCTTTGTTTTGTGAGGACAACGTGTCCTTCACACACATCCCACATTCTATACTGGAACTAGCAATTAATTTTCTAGTTGGAACAATGTTATAAATGATGGGTTGGTTTCCAGAATGGTCCACCAAACTGAACTGACCCATTACATGGCTTAGCCGATTGAGAAACATATTCGCTAGAATCTGAAGATGCTCTCAAAAACTGACCCGGAGCTAAATTTTGTGTAGCTGTTACCTTAAGTTGTTAAGTTAGGAATTGACTATTTATTTTTATAGTATAGATTCCAAATAACTATCATACCTGTTAAATGTTAAGTTATTTCTGACTTCTCAGTGTATGAACACTCTCTCTTTATAGGAGTTTTAACCTTAAATCTAAAACGAATCAAAATTTAGCAACCGGTGGAAGCCAAGATAAATTTAATGTTGTTTGCTGTTTGCCAAAGTTTTGCTAAAAAATTACCACTGTGGTGTTTAGATTTTTTTCTTTATTTTGATTAAATGCAATTTGTAAATGGCCCCATTTGATCGATTTACATTTTGTTGTTGATGTCGTAAAGAGAGTTCCTTAAAAACTCAGTGAGTCAGTACATAGTTGTGGTGACAAAGGCCAAAATCCAAGAATTTATTGTGCTACATCCTGCAAAGGACAGTACAATTTATTACAAATTAATGTCGAAGCATAAAGACTATAATATAATATCTCCTATCTGCTGTTCCAAACTCAGTAGTCTTTAAATTACTATTGCAATTGACCTTGGTATCCTGTGCGATTACAGATCTCATTTGTGACGTGTTTGAAATGGTTAAACAGGAAAATGTTTAAATTCTCATTACATCGTAGACTCTTTATACATTTACCCTCACAGGAATTTAGTGTGATCTTCTCATGTTTTACTCTTCAGGATATATCCTTTAGCTTACTGAGCGAAAACTGTAAATTTATTCTTAAGAGTCAGTTTTTGTATGTTTCGAGTGGTGGATGAGTTTTTTTGTTTTTTGTTTTTTTTTGGTATGTGTGATTAGAATCTGTGACAGGGACATTAGAACTTCATGTCCCCCGTTTATTTATTTTTAGTTGAATAGAGGAAACAGAACCTTCTCAGTACTGCAAGCTAAGAATTGCCCTGCTCATCCCCTTCCTGGTAGACTCTGTGACTTGTACCCCGTCACACCACAGAGCTGTGTCTTCAGGAGGCATGCCGTGTGGCACATGGGCCCGATTATCATCACCATGACTATTGCATTTGATGGAAAACTCTGTAGTAAACCAAGAATATTCAGTCTGTTTGTTAATATCGAATCCTCAGAAGCCAGCTGTGCCGAAAGTATTTATTGCTCATATTTATAGAAGAGTTTGTTAAATGCTAACACTCGGTCGTGGAATGGGCTTATTGTCCATTTTCTGAGCTTGTTACTGACATAGTAAATGGAAGAGTTATTTTTTCTTTAGTTTTTCTAAAATTATAGTTGAGCATGTGCTTCATGGAAACAGAGCACTTGAGAAAATAGCAGTCATTCTTCATTTGTCTGTCTTCTAATGGATTTTGTTTTTTTCCCAGCTTTTCTCTCTGTCTCAAATGTAACTAGGCGTCAAGTTACTGCACATTAGCTTGAATCAGCTGGAGTTCATTTTTTAAAAAAATCAGCGCTGTGGTGCTGGGTTGGAGATGTGCGTCCCACAGTTGCGTTTGTGTGTGACCGCTGTCCCTCCCCTCCGTGCTGAGTCTGGGCTCTTTTATGACGATCGGATTTGTGGAGGCGGTCGGATCACAGAAACCTGTTAAATCGCATGTTTTCACCCCACATCTCTGTGTCTTCTGAATTTTCCTCATTATCGAAACAAGACATTGGTTTGAAAGAAACCCAAGCAATAGAGGTCTCTGTGGGAAAAGTGTTCGGGGACCCCCAGTGGCAGAAGCTCGTGTTTCCGGGGTTTTACCTCAGCATCACCATGGGGTTTGGGGAGGGTGCTCCACCGCAGCGTGACTCAGAGGTGCACGCCGGTGACGGGCCCCAGACACCGGGTGTCCTTCTGCATTGCGGATGTGTCCACTTTCCCACTGAACTAAAAATCACACGGAGCCTTCTGTAGCTGTCTCTGGGAGCCCAGCCACGTGACACTGTGGTGCAGCCTGTACCCAGCGCGTCCCAACCCTTTTCACTCCTACCGATCAGGCATGTCTACGTCATTGTGAGTGTTGAGAACCTAACGTGCACTGTTTTATGCGCTCCTGGCTGTCCTGTAAGGTAGGCAACATTATCACCATTATACACGCGCGGGATCTGAGGCTGCAAGAGTCTGCCATAGCTGCTGAGTATGGGCCGCCAACTCAGGTCCGGAGGCCACAGCCCCAGGTTTTGGCCACTAAACTGTCCCAGCTGCAGGTACAAATCTCTCCTGTTGTACAGCGCTTCAGAGATGGGTATTGCCTTATGTCTCCTAGGAGCCAGCTCCGGGGTGTAACAGAAGTGTACAGAATTAAGTTATATCCCCATAGCTGAATATCCCTTACTTTACATGTGCATCGAGCTTAGGGCAGGTAAGGGTGGCTCTCCCACCCTCCGATGAATGGCTGGGAAGAGCAGCCAGCTTAGACACGCGGGCCTCCCACGTTTCCAGTGCCCCAGTCCGGCTGGGGCAGGCGGTGCCTTGAAACTTGGTTGTGATGATGCTGTTGGTCTTGCTAATGTCTGAGAAGACAGTGCCCAGGAAATGGTGTCTGGATGTCTAGGAGCCCGAGGAGGGACCATAGTCACACGTGGGGACCGTGAGAGTCCAGGGCAGGTCACCCCGGTTAGACCTGTGAGGCGTGCTGGGGCAGGGGAGCCTGGGGCTGTCACAGAAGCGGGGGGCACGGGCCGAACAGTGGGTGAGCCGAGGAGATGGGTGTTGGAAGAGCCACCTGTAGGAAGTGGAGACCAGAGGGTTTGGGGGTGGGGCATGGTTGACTTGCTGTTGAAATGGTGGACTTTGTTTCTGTTTGTGAAGGAAATAATTCAGCACAGGACTCTACCAGGGGGTCAGGCAAGACAAGACAAGGTTATCTCTAAAGATGAGGGGCAGAGTCTGAGAGCCACATGACTCAAAAGTCTGGATCGGGGTGTCCACAGAGGAGGACTCATTCTGGAGTGAAGATAATTGAGCACAGTGACTGCATACCATGAATTACCTCCTCACTGGGCAGTTTGTACCCTGGTAGTCCTGCCAACTCTCACAAAATAATATGCATTTAGCACTGCAGCTGCTGTATGCAGTGGGCGCTGTGGGAGCCGCCTGTTTACAAGCAGAGGCAGGGGCAGGGGCACGGGCAGGGGCAGAGGACTTGCCCGGGTGGGGAAGTGCGTCAGGCTCTGAGTCTGACCTGGGTTTACATCCAGGCCCAGGCTCCTACCAGTTTGGTCATTTCGGGCAAGTTACTTTGAAGTCTGTGTTTTCTTGTCTAAAATGATGGACAATGATAATAGAGCGCTTCTGTGAGGGTGAGGTGCACAGCGTGTGTGAGGCCCTTGGTACCTTGCCCGGCCCGTAACAAATACTCAGCAAAGGTCAGCGTCTGTGGCCTCCTACCTGTCATCTGTGTCCTCGGAGCACATGGCCCGGAGGGTGTCTGCGGGGGCCTGTCCTCGGGGACATTCAGAGAAGGCTCGCCCACTGTTCGGTCCATGCCCCCCGCTTCTGTGACAGTCCCAGGCCCCCCTGCCCCAGCACGCCTCACAGCTCTAACCGGGGTGACCTGCCCTGGACTTTCACGGTCCCCACGTGTATGGTCCCTCCTGTCCTCGGGGACATGCAGATTTCGGTCAGGGAAGTCTGTTTGCCTGTTGATCAGACTCGCAGATCAGACGGCTCAAAGTGCAAGCTCTTTCCTACTTACCGATCTTTTTCATCCTTCCTCCGGACATGCCGAGCCCGGGAAATGCGCACATGAGAAACAGTGTCTTCTAACGTGGGCCGAATCTTCACGGCTCGTGTGAACTTCTGTTCTCTCGTCCGGGACGAGACAGTTGGCCTCTTCTTTAATAACTTTATTTTCTACAAAATGAGGGATACAGTGTAAATTTTCTACGATGCTGTCCTCTCCTCGTTTTTAAAAATGTTTTCATAGGCTCTTTTCTTTAGCCACTTTAGAAGACCCTATATTGTCAGAAAACGGGGTATCGGGATGGAGAAGTCGCCACGTGTGCTCCGACCTGGGCTCCGAAGGGCCGACTGCTGAACACCCGGCCGTCTCGCGTCTTCCCCTGAGGGCCGGCTTCGGTCAGCCGCCGGCTCCTCGCTGGAGCGTGGGCATAGCGGTGTATTCAGGCGGGAAGCTGAGGCTCCGTGACGACGGAGGGGTGGCGGTGACACTCTTCTGCCGAGCCGGGGAGGGGTCCCACAGCTGCACCGTCTTTCACTCCGTAGACATGGTGAATTTTAAGTCCCCGTCGACTGGCGTGAAAATTTTTCATGGAGAGTGTCTATAGCCACATGCCAAAAAGAGATGTGTTAGCAAATAGCACTTCTCAAAACTGTGAAAAATTAAAACATAGAAGTGTGGTTCAGAGAATCAGGGACAGAGCGAGACGAAGCAGTAGAGCGTGTGGCGACCTCACCTGCAAGCCGTCCGGGCCGTCCGCGGACACGCAGTGGCTGTAGGACCTTGAGCTTGCTGTTCAGCCTTTCGTGCCTCAGGTCTCTCTGTCAAAATGGGGTGTTAGCTACTGTCTCATGGGCTTGCTCTGAAAATGAACTGAGTTAACATTCATAAAGTGTTTAGAATGCTGCCCACTACTTGTTTGTTGAATAATTCAGTACTGAAAATTGATGATAATGGGTATTTGCTGGGCCGACCTGTTGGCGTGTTTCTGCATAAGACTAAAATACGGTTCAGCTTTAGTTTTACTTCTCAAAGATCGTTAAGCATGATATTTTACATAATCATAATCGCATGAAATTGCATGTATTTTTATTCCATTTTAAGTCTGAGGTAGTCTACCTCTCCCCACACACTTTAATGACCAGAAATTGTACACGTCTTAAAATCAGTGGATAAAGTTAATGTCGTGCCTCCTCCATAAAGCGTTTACTTTATTAATGTTGCAATTTTTAGGAAATCGATGCCATTTCCATATAAGCAGACACAGTGATTCGTGGGCCACACAGATGTGCTTCTGTGTCTTCAGTGTGAGATGTGCAAAATCAGTGCCTGGGCGTGAAAGCAGGCTCAGCGGGCTCAGTGGCCAGAGCTGTCACCTCAGTTCAAGGGGCTCAGACGTGACTGCCTCAGGGCCTTCACTGTAGCCACAAACCACAGGAGGTAATGTTCCCCTTTGGGTCCAGTAGGAACTTAGCGGGAATTTCGTTAAGAAGCCGGAGTCATTTTATGATCTGCGAAGAATCACTGGCAAGGGATCTTTACCCCGGGGCCCACGGACAGAATTCCGGAGTCTCTGAACATGGATAAAAAGAAATCCTCGTTTTCACTAATCCTGAACAAATTTAGTGTTTCCTTCGATTCTGATTGTAGGCAACAAATGATGGTAGTTTTAGAATTTGAAATCACAGTACTTGTGAAATCATGGCACTAGATCCTGTTATTCAGTGTGTTCATAAAGAATTTGTTTCATTAGTATTTTGATAGCAATATTTCATTATACCTGTGTTCCTTTGTAATCCTAAGAAGCTTCCCTCAGGCGTAGGCGGGAAAGTTTTATTTCATGTGTGTGTGTGGTTTTTGTTTGCTTTTAAAAACATTATCGCAGGAAGAGGTCCACAGGTTTCACCAGATTGCCAGGGGTTCTGGGCTAAAAATGTTAAGAAGCCTGTTCTCCGGTATTTTGCCGCCGTTAGTCCCGACTCTCAGTCACCCTTCCATTTTCCACCGCGTCCCTCTGCCCGCACTCCGGAGCTGAGACCTGCAATTCGAAAGGTCCGGCGTCAGTCATGTCACTGGGCTCTGTTCTGTATCCTCCGGCCACAAAAGCTCTTTGGCTCTTTTTGTCCGTGGTTTATATGTCCGTAAAGGAGGAGACTTTCTTTACCTTTTCTGTCTCTTTAGTACAATCCTGTCTACGCAGGCTTTCAGTGAAAGGTGTTGATTCAGTGACAGCTTATTGGAAGGCTGGGTGCTGAGGAAGCAAGACAGGGAGTAGAGGACACTGAGCCCCGGAGCGTGGAGTGGACAATACGGGGCCCGAGGGGCGAGCTGGTGAAGGCTGTGGATGAGACGGGGATAGTAGGTCAGGTGGAATAAGAGGCAGAAGTAATTGCACTGACTTTCCCGCCTACGCCTGAGGGAAGCTTCTTATCAGAATCCGCCTTGGCTCCTGGGAGCTGCTTCTGTGCCGTTCAGGACGATGCTTCACCTCGTCTGTAATTACTTGAATCCCGTGGGGAGCGTCTGTGACCACAGGCTTTCTGCACAGGCTCCTTTACTCCCGGGCAGCTGCCTTATTTCGGTTGAGGTTTTTGCCAGGATCTCCTGATGTGGGCTTACCAGGTTTCATACTGAACAGATGAAAGTAGGCAAGCTGTCAACTCATAGGAAATATTGTCCCCCTTTGAGGGTGTTTGGAGGTACTGAGCAAAGGTTAAAAACCATTTATAAAAAAAAGTAGCTTTAGGCAAAATATCCAATAACGGTAAGAACGTTGAGTCTTTTTTAAGCCCAAAGGGAAATGTTACAGGCAGAGTGGACACAGGAGGACATTAGAGGGACAGGCATGCCCCGATACGTCTGTAAATGGCTATGCTTAAAAATTCATTCTGGGGCGTTACAGTGTTTATGTGGGTCATCATGGGACCTAGGTTTGGATCTCCTTGAAAACCGCAAAACATGTTTCACGTGCCATGTGAGAGAAACAGTTTTAATGAGTCTCTAGATTTTCAGGGATTATAGTCTCCGAAAAACATAGCTTCTTGCTTACCCGGGCACGTTACTGGTGACAACACTGGATTCGGATTGAGAAGAATCTAAATTAGGGACAAGGCGGAGTACATCAATGCTATGTAGACCTCCATGTACTTTGAATACCTGGATTTAACATCACGACTGTTGCCTGGTGTATGTTACTGAGCGTCCTGCTTTAGTAAATACGGTGTCTTCGTCCCATACCATTTGTAGGTAGATGTAGTTATAAAATGCTCTGGGGCTTTCGAGAAAGTCTCAAATACTTAATGATTTTTATTTGTGTCACTGGTTTTCCTATCATACTCTTATTTTAGAGAAAAAGTTAAATTTTGGATAATGTTAAACATCTAAATTATCACAGATTCTTAGCCATAATTAACGAAGAAATTACGTCCCGTTTAGTGGGGACGGAGTCTGCCCACGCCTGCCCCGAACTTTGGTTGCCAGATAATCTTTCAGTCACACTGACATCAAAACAGCTTGTGGGGATCTGAAATTTGTGCCTTTTATTTGGCACTCCTGAAATCGGGGTGGCTGGGAGGGAGGGGGACCAGGCCTTGCCAGTTTATTAAGGAGAGCCTTGATAAACCCCTTGCAGGGCGACAGAGTTCTTGAGACCTCTGTAGACTTGGGTCGGAGACCGAAACTCGGTCCCATGCCAGCCTTAGAAATGGTTGGTTTAATAAAATCTTTCTGGAGAAGCATTCAATATCGAACCACTTCCCAAAGCCGAGTGCCCCTGTGAAGTCACTTTGGGTTCCTGCTGCAAAAACTGCTCTATATTGTAAGCGTTTGATAAATACTGCCTCACGGCGACCTTAAATGTTTGATCCTCAGATTTGTTGCATGGGCTTCTGGCTGTGGGAGGCACATTTTATCCTGTTAGAATATTATTTCTTCCCATCTATTTCTCTCAGTTTCAACATCAGAAAAACATTCGAGCACATTCTAATACAACATGCAGCGTAAGAGAAGTTAGAAGCCACGGAGTGATAGGTGGTCATAAGTATACTTGCACATGCTTTCACTTACTTGCTCTCGGAGCCACCCCTGACCCGTGCCCAGTTTTTCTTCCAGGTTCCCAAGTTCTGCGACTTGGATGCTGTTTTGGGACTTCTGACTTTGGGGGAGAAGTCAGATGAAAATCAGCATTTCCATGCATTTCCATCCTGTTTCTGAAATCATGCCTGCGTGCACGCGCGCCTAGTGGAATGCAAAGCTTACTAGAGAAAGGGTGAAATTAGGTGAGCCTGAAGGAAGTATGGAAATTCTGTTAATGACTCCGCTAGGTTCTTCATATAGACGAACTGTGATTGAGGGAGGGATAATAAGTCCGCCTGGAACGTCTCATCCCCAAATAGCCAGTTTTGGCACTGTCGGCCAGGAAGGGTCTGTCGTGTCACGGAACAAATAACATCACGGTGTCGCAAGCCCTAAGGCTCTTTCCTGGAACTGCATATGCTTGCACACGGCTCAGTTTTCCGTGAGCCGACCCAGCCTTAGGGTCAGCGTGGGGGTTTGTTAGTGTCATGTGTGTGCGTGTATGCTGTTTAAAAGAGGTTGCAGGGCCTGGAGTCATGAGATGTGGCTGGTTCGAGCAAGGCTCTGCTTCGGGATGTGGTTCAGTGACCGCAGCCTCACTCTGAACGCTCATGCTTACGAACGCGCTCATCCCAGACCCTGGGTATCAGGTCGCTCGCCTTGGCTCGCGCTCGCCGTCCCTTTCTGCAGCGTCCTCCTGCGCCTCACGTCCTCCTCTCTGGCACCTGCTACCTTTGTGTCCCCAGGATTCCAGTCCCTGCTGGCGCCTCTAACTTTCCTTCTTTTTGCAACATAAACATTGTTTCATCACATAGGGAGCTGCCCACACAGAGGCACAAGAAAAGTTCTGAGTTTACAGCTTATAAAGTATAGCAGTTTAGGAATTTTTAGCGAGCAAGAGGTGTTTCATAACCCAGTAGGAAAAAAACATCTCTAATGATGAAACCTAGGACTGCAGAGGTCATTCTGGGGTGGGGTCTGTCTTCTCACACTTTCCTGCTCGTCCTGCTCAGCTCCTTGATGCTTGCAGGCATCCCAAGGAGGGGGCGCAGAGTGCAGGGTGCCCTGGAGTTGTGGCACGAGCCTAGGGCGTGCTTCTGGGATGCCTCTGGTGGGAAGACGGACCAAAACTGCCAGTGTCTTTGCTCAGCTGTGCTGGAAGTCTGGGAAAACGAGCTCTGGGTGCTTAGTTTTGGCATCGTGGCCGCTGCCTTGGCTTCTTGATGACCTGGCATCCTGGAGCCAGCCTGGTCTTCCTCGACCTGAGTCAGGCTGCAGCTGCGAGCCGGTGCCTGGTGCCGTCCGCCCAGGCCGAGGCAGGGAGTGCCAGACAGCCTGGCAGGTTTTAGTGTGACCTTTGGAACCTCGCTGAGCCATATGGTACTGAAATGTCAAACTGTTCCTGAGTGCGGGCCACAACCGAGGGGCTGGATGGAGAAAACAGGCTTCAGATAACGGTCCCTCGAGGCTCCTCATTCTCTAGCCACTGGCTTTACCACTTTGCGGGTTTAACCAACATTTATTAGGTACTGTTTGGTTGCTAGTGGGCTCCTTACGCTGTGGGAGGTACCGAGAATAAAATAAAATTAGCAGATGTTTCTTGTTGGCGTGGATTATGCCTCCCAGAGTTCATGTATCTTGTATGTCATAGACCGTCAGTGGAGAAAAGCAGAGTGAATGGCTGATTCCCAAATAGGATTTAATGGGAAGAAAGTGTCTTAGAAACTGAAGGTGGAGAAACTGAGTCCGCCGAAGATTGTAGCAGCCTGAGGTTGTGGTTGCTCAGATCTCACTAGAAACCCAGGCTCTGCCCAGTCTCCAGTTCCGCTCATTTCTGCTGTATTCCGGCACTTGCTCTTGGTGACGGATTGACATTATGCCTTGAGGAGTTTGTACTCTGAGTAGGAAGGGAAAGCGTGACAGCGACTTGCAGGTGATCCCAATGAAAACATCGACAGGTGCGAAGTGATTGAGGACAAAGAGAGGGTAGAAGGCCAAAGGGGGAGCCCGGGTGCGGGGGTGGAGGGCGCGATGCAGCGCAAGTTAGGCCTGGCAGGCTTCCTGGAGGAGATGGCTGGGCTTGGGTTTGGCCCACACAGCTCCTCTCCATCCCACTCACTGGGCCTTGATGGAAACACGATTTTCTCATAGCACAGGGTGTCTGGCCGGTTGGGAAAACTGGAGAACAAAGAGATGTTTGGCCTCAAAGAGCGTTTTCCCCCTTACACTTAAGGGGAGTCTCAAACTTTGAGACGGGCCCCACATGCGTAGGGTTAAATAGGTCAGATTCAGTGAAACCTGTGAAAGAGATAAGTCGTTTCATGTTGGATAGAAAGGTGCTACCGCTAGAGAGACTTTCCGATGCTGATGGATCTTTGCTGTCTTTTTAACTTAAGTGACTTCTTCCTGCCTTGGTTTATAAATATTCAAAGATCTGCTTTGATTTTACTTAACTGTACTTGGCCATATGTAAGCTCAGCTATTCGAGGTGCTCCGAACAGCCGTGTTCACATGGCAGTGTGGTGACACTTCTGGGGTCGGGCGCTCAGGGACCAGCCTCTTCCTGTCGCCACCGACCACGGAGACCTGTCTGTCTCTGGTATTTGGCCCCGAGCTTTGCAGTCCTATGGGGAATTGCTTTGAGTGGCCTAAAAACCCTTTAATTTTGAATTAATTTTAGAATTACAGAAGAATTGCAAAAATGGTACAGAATTCTCTTACATCTCTCACTCATGTTATTTCCCGTGACATTACCGTCCTACATAACCACGGTATAATTGCTTCCCCCGTGTGTCTGTCCTCAGAGAGAGCCTCACACTTGTCCACAAGCAGGCGCGTGTAAGAGTACGCTTTGCTGCCTTGTGCATGACGCAGACTAAACGTCTCGAGCAAGCAAATGGATAGAGACCCTGTGTTCTTTCCATACAATGGGCTGTTACGCCGTACTAGTAACAGATAAGCATCAAAGGCGTCACAGTGCGGAGACAGCAGGTTGCAGAAGAGCGTACGCACCTTACGGTCCCTTTAGTTTAGGCTTAAAAGTATGCAAAACAGTAATGGGTGCCACGTATGCACGTGAATTAGCAGCGTAAACCCTGGCACATACCTGTGAATGATACACAGAATTCAGCGTCTGGTTGCTTCTGTAAGTGTTAAAGGATATTTGCGTGCTTCCCATTGTACTTGTGACTTGTAAGATTTTAAACTGAATGGTAGACACTGGAGTTCACTCTATTATCGTGTAAACGTTGCCAATGACTGAGATGTTTAACTTAAACCTTAGTAAATAATGTTATATGGAAATAAACAGCCAGGCCATTCTCCTAGCCAGGCCATTCCCTAGAAATGCGTTACCAATTTCCTTTCCTCAGACAGTGGTACATCTTCTGGGCTGAAAGGTAGAGGAGGGTGACAGCTGTTGAACTTTTGGTTCATGTGAGTGGGACCTTCAGCAGGTCCTTAGTTTTCTGTGTCGCATTTTCTCCACCTGTGTAGTTTCAATGACTGCCTTTACAAGCCTGTTATGACACACCTAAGTGAGGATTAAGTTCTGCAGTATGTGGACACCAGACAGAGGTGAGCACAGCTGACTGGCTCTGTACTCTGCGGGACGTGACGTCCTGGCAGCCCACGTACCAGCCATGCGACCTTGCCCATTATTTCACCCTCTGTGCCGTAGTTTGCTCCTGTAATGGTGTTTTAAGATGACATGTGGGACGCACGCAGCTTCCTCTCTTCTCTCCCGTCTGGCTCATGGACTTTTATTTGCCATCCACGGGATTTGATTACTAGATGCTTTAAATTTGGATTAGTTGTCTATGCTTAAGAATGAAAAGTAGGGATTTCTGGCTTGTCTTGAACAAATGGAACATGTACCGAACTGGTTCCCCATTGCAGCCTGGCGACACTGCTGTCCCCTGTGGGTAGAAGTGTCCCCAGTTCGGTGTAGTTCCCGGCACTCCCTCGTGTCTCCAGGACAACGAGGCAGCCCGTTCATTGCCATCTGCTAACAGCCACTCTCCTTGCTGACATTACCTGCCCGGCCCACTGGCATTTGAGTTTGCAGCTCGGATGTTCGAAGGTTCACAGTGACGTGACTGGGCATTGGGTCACGGTTCAGTAGGTGGGGCTGGCCTGGGGAACAGAACTGGGGATATTTATGTATTTTCATATTGTGTCCCCTCTGTAGATAAGGGAGCCCTTGGGACACATGGGAAGTTGGAGCTGTGGGCTTGAGGCTGTTTTTTTTTCTGCGGGAAATCTCAGTGAAGCCTTTCGACTGAGGGGTAGCCCCACCCACATAACCGCAGGGGACTGTCTTCCAGTCCGCTGACCGTGGACGCTCACCGCCTCCACAGACATCTTCACAGCGAGGCTGGCATCGGGGCACCTCTTGGTGCTGTGACTTAGCCAGGCTGCCACTAACCATCACAGATGACATCTTTTTGAGCAGTCTTGCGACACATACATGGCATCTATAGACTCCCGTCTCTCAGGGTAGAGGATCGTGGTGGCATTTAGGGTTTTTGAAGAACTTGAGCTTTGCAAGTGAAGCCGCTGTGTCTGGGCTGGATCACATGCTGATGATTGATGGTGCAGGCTGCTTCTCCTGGGTTGGGGGGGACGGATGCTGAGTTTTGTCGTCCTGGCTGTTCCGAGCCATTCAGTTGCGAGTAGTCGTGGATAGACTCCCAGGGGAGTTTTGGAGGCACACAAGTTATTTAGAAAGAACCGGATTCCTTCACTGGCTGTAGCCTCTCCTGCAAACCCGGTATGCAGGTGTGTGCCGTTCGTGCTCAAGGTCAGGTATTAATGCAGGTTCTGAGTACATGTCCCCACCGTTGCCTCGCGTGGCTTTGAGCTTGGAAGGGTGCGGATGAGGCTCAGGGGGTTCTCCCACGGCTGTCTTTGTTTCTCAGGTTGGTGCAGAGCTGCAGTCGAGGGAAAGGCGAGGACCTTCCATGCATGTTCGTCTCTGCGTTATTATTATTTTTTAATGCCTCAGGTAAGCTTTTCATTTTCGAGGGTGAGAAGTAAGAAGGGAGCTTGAATAAAGCCTCGAGACTCCCGTTTCTGCGTGTCTTTTGAGAATTCATGACAACTTACAATGCTGGATATTTGTGTTTTATTTCCATGAACAACAACAACATAGACTGGCTAGGAGATCCAAAATTAATCTTAAGGAATGGCACAGAAATCTCAGCAGCTCAGCCTCAGAGTTTTAATCTCCAGAAGTGTGTTCTATGGGGAACGTACTGAGATGCCACAGAACCGGCGTGCGGAGCCGAGTTCCTGGGCTCTGGGTGCGGTCCGGTCCGCACACTGCTGCGTCGTGTGCAGGACAGTGTCCTCCAGGTGGGGCGTGACGTTTCAGAGTGTCCTGTCCTCGAGGGAGCATAGAGCTTCGCATTGTTTGGTTTGTGATTCTAACCGACCTTCTACGTCGACCTTTATTCGAACCATGCCGATGAGCTTTGATTTTTCTTGGGAGAATGCGCTGTGGTAGTTTTTATTCTTGGATGAAGTCACACACTTTTGGGGGCGAGAAGGGTGAATCTGGGAGCCGTGGTGTCGATCTGGGCTCGCTTGAACTTGGCGTGGCTGCACGGCTGCAGGCGAGTCGCTCGGGCCTCTTCCCTCATCTAGACCACGGGGCTTGAGAGGGTGGTGACGACGGCGCGGAGATGCTGTCGCCCGTCGCCTTGCTGTCCGACCTGTGCCTGGCAAAACCTGGTAGCTTGCCCGGAGCCTCGCACGGTGCCTTGATTTCTCCACTTTATCCTCAGCTAACACCACTCTTGACGTGGTGGTGACGGTGGCCTGTCATACCCACTGTCCTCTGGCCGGCGTCTCAGTTCTGCTCCCCAAGATCCAGACTCCTGCTCCCCCTTGGCGAGTACTTTCCGTCGTGTCCTTCCAGCCCATCTTGGTTGTTCCCCTGAGCTGTGTGGTCCTGACTCTTTTTTCCCCCTAGGGATATTTTAGTTACCCGGTTGATTTGTAAAGCGCTTAACCGTTTTGTCACACTTGGCTACATAAGTATCCGCCTGCCGAGGAATTCGTTACTTTGATACTTTCCCTGGCTCCTGTCATTGCAGGTTAGATAAAATGGCTCCCGTTCTCACGTTTTCTGAGGTTGGGCTTAGACGCCGCCCTTTTCCTTAGCTGTGCCTGTTTCGCAGTTGCTCTTTACGGTTCAGAAATGATCTTCACGAAATGACCGAAGGGCAGGCCCGCTGGTGGGACGGGTGGTCGGGGAACCTGGAGCCCTTTCTCCTTGCGGCAGACCGCCTGGCTTTGGGGATCGGCAGTGTTTCCGTTCAGAGGAGTCACCCCTTCTCGGGGGTAGGTATTGCTCTTGCGAATTAACAGGCGAGAGGTGGAGCCTTCGTTCGCGCGGGGGCAGCCAGACCCCGAGCCGTCCGCAGCTGTGCCCCCCGCTCCCTGGCTGTGAAGGCGCGTGGGCTGCGTACAGGAGCTCTCGCCGCTGTGACGCCCCAGCTTCTCGGGGGCGCAGGTCTCAGTGGAGTGGGGGGCGGGCCGGCTGCTCGGAGCGGCTCCTCTCGGATCTGGACGTGCAGCGAGCTCTCCCGTCTGCGTGTGGCCAGGGTGCACCCCTGCCCTCTCCCGGAGGGACGCCCTGCCGTCCCCTGTCACCTGATCTAGAAGTGGTAAGGTTTCTTCCGCAGACACCTTTGGGGTCACTCCCCTTCAGCTCTGCCCCCGAGACCGTAGCCCACGCTCCACACTCAGGTTCAGGAGGAAGAGCAGTGATGGTCCCGTATTGTAGTCACGCCAAACCGCTGGTCGCATGTGGCGGTCCTTTCTGGACAGAGCGTTTGAGGATGTTCACTAACCGGAGTGGACCCCAAAGTGGGCAGGTGTTTTAGAGATCACACCGTACGGAGGACGATCGTAGGGAGGGAATTCTTTAGTCTAGAGGGAGATGATGATAATGGCTGACATTTTACTGAACGTGGATTGCGTGCCGAGCATGGAGAAAGGGCTTCACGTGTCTTATCCCACGTAGGGTGCACACAAGAAGCCTGCGAGGCCGGCACGGCTTTTAGCCCCATTTTACAGACAAGGGAACTGAAGTACAAAGAAGTGTGACCCAAGTCAAGGTCAAGCGGCTAGTAAATGGAGGACTGCGTGGGACCCAGGAGTGTCTGGCTCCTTGCCACCTCTGCTTTTGAGGACCTTTGCCAGACAAAGGAGAGATGAAGCTTTTGAGGAGGAATTAGGCAAACTTGTGTCAGACACTGTTATCTGATGTTTTGTGGCGTCTGAGATAGCACTGGTTATGAGAGGCATCATTATTTTATTCAGCACTAAGAAAAATTGCTGCCAATTAATATTATGACACACAATTAATCGTAAGGCTCTTTCTGATTTTATAGTTGTTCAAATGCGAACAAAACACATCTTAGAATAGATGGGAAAGCGTTGTTCTGTGGTCTTTGAATCTGGGGCCAAAAGGACCATCTGTAGGAAGATTTTTAGCTCGAGGAGATGTTTTGCAAGCTCTCAGAGCTGCTGAGAAATGTCACCTCCTGTTTCAGGGGGCTCGATGTGGAGCAGAGGCTCAGCGTCGATTTCCCCGTCTTTCAGGTGTGGAAACCCGCCAGAGGGTCCTTCTGAGATGATGTAAAGGGACTTAGTTGGGTAGAAGGTGAAGTAAAGGCCTTTCGGGATCCTTCTAAATCGTAACATTTTAAAATAAAATATAAATATGAAGGGCACCACACAACAGTCACACGCAGAAAAATGTGCTTGACAATCACCTGCACCACGTATCCACAGCAATATAGAAGCTTTTTTCCTTTTCTTTCCTTTGCTGTTCTCCATCTTTTATTATTATTTTTTCCCCATTCGGAAGCACAGTTGATAGTGTCCCATAGTTGGTAAGATTCAGACTTCTGCGGCTCGGCCTTGGAGGCACTCTTCACTGACACCCGCCCCATCTTCCGCGCCTTTTGCTGAATCCCAGATCCTGTGGCTGAATCCCACTGTGCTTCCTCCTTAAAGGGCGTTACGGGGGTGTCGTAAATAAAAACTCAGCATGGTGTCGGCATGCAGGCCGGTGTCGGCACGCAGGCCGGCCTTCTGGGGAACGTCGGTGTGCTCTGTCTCCTTGTTTTCCAAATTATCTATCCATCTGCTTTTCAAATCATTCATCCTTCAAGACCCGACTTAAATTTGGTCTCCTCTCCCAAAAAACCCTGCCCGAGCGCATCAACCAGTGCTAATCTGCCTCTTCCTGACCCCGAGAGTGTTCGTTTATACCATTCTTATGATATTTACAACATTTGACCTTGACCTCTAGTTATTTGGTTCAGGTCCTTAGTCCTCCACCTGGTTATAAACTCTGAGAGTGCAGACCTATCTGCTTCATCATCCTCTGGCTGAGGGTTTGACACCTAGCAGGTGCTACATACATATGAGAATAAGTACATGAATGATGGCATATTGTAGCAGACTTATCTTTTTATAAATGTCTGGATTAAGCTAATAACTACTCTGTGTTCCCTGAGTGCACTGTACTTGTCTGTGGGAGTGGGAATTGTGGCACGGTGTTAGGCTGAGTGATTTACAAGCCAGCCTGGGATTACAGATGTGAAATCAACCAGAGAGAAAAATCTACAAGCAGATGATGGCTTTTTGTGTGTTGTTACTGCTTCATGGTTTCCACACTTTTTACAGTAAAACATTTATATTGGACATAAAATGAAGCAAGCTTTTTTTTTTCCCCCCTTTGGTTCTCAATTTCTTTAGAGTGTGGAAATTTTGCAAGCTTTTGATTTGCGTTATAATTGACAGTGAGGTCAAAACTTCTGAGTCAGTTTAATTTACAGTGACATCTTTGGAAATTGGCTGAAAAAATTCTTTCAACCCGTGGCAGTGGTATACAACATGAGGAAAATAATCTGGTTTGTTCTTGATTGTTGCCTAATAATTGGTTTTCTTCTTCTTGCCTGGAAATTTAGATGATTATTTTGGGGCAGGTGACCTGGAATTAGGGTGAACGCGGAAGGAAGTTGGCAGGGAGGGTTGATGTTTCCTATTATTTTCTGTGCCCCCTGGCCTTTTCAGTTGACTTTTCAGATATTCCTGGAAAAACATTTCAGTTTTTCATCATTGTATTTTGAGGTAATTTGGAGTGCTTTAATTTTTTGGAGAGGAGGATAATTAGAATTCTATGTAACCCTTGAAAAAGAGAGTTTGAAAAAACTTGGGTCTGTGCGTGTGCGTGTGCGTGCGCGTGTGCGTGTGCGTGTTTAGAGTCTCTGATGGTTGACTTTCGAGTCTAGATGTTTAATCTCTTGCATAACAGTCCGCATGCAGTTTAATCAAGGAAGCAAGCAGTCAGTTGAGTGGAGGTGCTTGGATTGATGGCTTTCTGCTGATTAATGGAGATGGGTTATATAGCTAATAAGAACTTGTTTGGGGAATAGAATGTAATGAATAAATTGGGCTATACTTGGGCAGTGGAATAAATTGAATGTATCTTATGAAATCTTTTCATTCAGACAATTTTTTTCTCAAGTACCTGCTATCTATGATACTGTGTCAGAAAAGAAAAGATAAAATCGCTTTTAATGTTATAGTTTTGACAAAAGCATAAAGAAGGTAAGAAAGGTAAAGCTTAAACTGATTCGTGAAAAGCCTTTTGTTCCATAATTTTCACTTTTTAAAAAAATGACTTAAAGTTCAGTCCATCTTAATAAGCTTGAGTCATATTTACTTGAAAAATAAACTGACTTTGAACTTAGCAATGTACAAGAATAAGTTTAAAGAGTCCTGATCAGAATAATTACGTTTTAGTTCAAGCAAGTTGTCTGAGTTAAGGCAAAATTGATTGACCCAGGATTTAGACAGAGTAAATTATACAGAAAGGACTTTATTGATTAAGTAAAGGTTGTATTTTTATTTAAAATTTATTCGTGTGTGTGCGTGTGTGTGTGTGTGTATATGTATGTGTGTGTGTGTGTGTGTATATATATGTATATACACACACATATATATATATTTTAAGGGTGAAATAAATTTTACAGCAATCAAGGGTGAATAATGATTAAGAAAATTACTGAAGTCTATGTTTTCTTACCGTGATGTATTACTGCTACTCTAAGAAATGAAGGAGACCTCACTGAATCATAAGCCAGGCATGTTCTCGTTCAATAATGTAACACACAGAAGGGTTGATGTGCTTATCATTCTAGAGTCCACTCTTTTTTCCCTTGGTCTTAGATATTTCATCTATTACAATTTTTAAAAGTGATTTTAGAACGTTAGTGAAAACACTTCTCCAGTTCGTTGGGTCCGCTTGCATTAGGTCGGCCTGCCATGCCCAAGTCTGCTGCCTTCAGAACAGATTAATTTAAGAGATTAACATGGGATCTCCATGGCTTTGGATGGCGGATTTACCCCAGCTCAGGCTGTTGGTGTCACTGCAGGCTTTCCGCGCCTCGGGGAGGAAGACCGTTGCTGCTGTGGTAAAGCCTCACCTCATTTTATTCTTCTTCATCTTTATAAATTATGGTATTAAATTATAAAGGGACTTAGTCTAGTTACAATTAAAACGATTTTGAAACGTCGTAATGGAGTGAAGCATTCCAAGTGCTATGAATAGTATGAATAGAGCATTTACATTTTTCAAAATGTCACGCTGACCTCATTCATAGCAGTAGCTTCTTACTTTGAAAACCAAATCCTGACCTCTACGGTGGTATAAGTTTCACCAAGTAATAGTTAATCTGACAGCATGTGAGTCATTCTAACATTTTCCTTCTATTCCATTCCATTCCATTCCAAACCTGATTCCATGTACCATTTAAGAACCATCAGAGATATAACTCACAGATTGAGAAACACCGATCCAAAGTGGTGAACACCTGCCTGGTTACGATGCTTTTCCAAAGAAGCATCTTTGTTCCCTGTGTGCATGTGTCCAGGCAGCCTTTTTTCTACCATATTCTTTTTCAGTCAGGCAAGGAGGTCTAAAATCCAAAGGCCTAATTATGAAATTGAGCAAGAAAACATGGCTCACTGAGGAAGTTTAAGAAGACGTGACAAAAACAGTTATGGGATGGCAAGGTAAACTCCGCCTCAGTCCGTCCTGGCTTCTGTCTTGGTGTCTGTGTACCGAGACGGGGCCCGGATTTGCTTCTGCATCTGAGAGACTCAGTGGCTCCCAGACGTGGGAGGCGCCCACGTGGCCACGACATTCCCCCCTACCCCCTTCTCTCCTTCCGACCCTGGAGAAGGGATGCGACCTGTGTCCCTCTTCTGGACGCCAGGTTGGAATGAAGACCTGGACGTCTCGGGAATTTAGCATCCGAGAAGGAGGTAACTCTCTGGAATCTTAGAGATGTGTGACGATCCTGGAATTTGGGATTCCAAATTCTGAGGAACCTGAATACTGAGTGTCTGTCTAGAGTCATCTGTTTTTCTAATACCCACTGTCAGTTGAAACTCAGGAGCGAAACTGGGAACTCCTGGCAGAGTAAGGCCTGGTGTGCGTGGGCCTCCCTGCTTCATGAATCCTACACGGCGAGCAGGTCTGGCAAGCCACGAGGCCAAGTGCCCAAAGAGAGGTGTAAACCTGCAGTAGCTGTCCCTACGGGCCAGAAAACATTCTGCTCATCCTTTAATCACCTTTCTCCATGTGTCTCGTGCTTCCTCCTGCTTGGTAACCAAGGATATTGAATGTGGATGAAATAGCAGGGCCGAAGGCTTTTTTCCGCTTTCAAGTATGTGTCCAGATGCCTCGCTGTGTGTACGCATGCCTGTTCTCTGTAGCTTCCTTCTTCAAGGTCCTTTCGGGGAAGGGATGCCATCAGTCTTCGTGGTGTTTCTAGATACCATCTCCACGTGAATGTTTGTTGATTCTATTTTTAATGTTGCATCCTCTGTGCGAGCCGCCACCGGGCTGCGATGACCCAATGTCCTGTTTTTCTTCAGGTTTTTCCTGGTTAAGTTCCATTCTTTTGTTTGTGAAACCCAGAAGTCCTTTGGGGATGGCATTCAAGAGAAGCTCCCCCCCACCCCCACCCTTTTACCCGAGCCCTGGACGCGGAGGTGGTTACTAAGCGCTCCCGAGCCGAGGTTTGTCAAGCTCCCAGGCCCGTGGTGGGAGCCTACGAAGGCCCCGTGTCCCATTGGTTTCTGCCTCCAGACCCTGCGTGTTCCACCCACAGGACGTCCGCCCCTCTCCAGGGACAGACTTTTAAAAGCACCCCTCCCCCTCCTGTGCCGGTATGTCAGTTTGAAACTGTGACGTTTGTGACAACCGTCCTTTGTCCTCTTCTCTGGGTTTATTTGGGCCATGTCTTTCTCTCCCTGTCACATGTCCTGCTGCGATTGTGCCACGTGATATTTTCGTCTCTTTCTCATTAGCTGACATGGTACTGGGCTCCCTATGAGCAAAAATGAATGAAGAAATACTGTATGGACCACATTTTAACTGCTTCTTGCGTCGCCCCATGCATGCACGCGTTCCGTCATCCATTCGTTTAGGCAAAAGCCGTTTCTTGAGAGGCACCATAGTGGGGACTGAGGCTATTAAGGGGAATAAGACGTAGTTATCACCTTCACAGAGCTCGCAGTTCATCAGATGTGAAAGCAACTGGTTCCTTTCGGGCCGTATAAGGATGTAGGTGAAGGACCCACGCTGACGTTTATCTAGTACGTTGGCATTTCTGTCCCATTAGAATTCCTTGCCTCTTCTGCCCTCCCCAGGTAGACACGGGATCCCATTGCTGCATGTATTGGCTCTCTAGTCATTGTAGAGGGTTCATCGATCACGGGCCACAGCACATTTGAAAATCATCTCAAGCGCTCGAAGAGGGAGCTGATCTCATCCAGCGCATGGCATATATCTTGAGTTTTAGATTAATTCAAAGAGCAGATGACACCTCAAAAAGTACAAGAAGCAGAATCACATTTGTTAGTTCGGAGACACATTTATGGGATATCGCGTGCCATTTCCTTGATATCATGGAGCTTTTCGCTGTTATAAGCCTGTGTATTTCAAAGCTCACCTGACACGGGGAGAAGTGGATTTATTTATTGTCTAAAATACTGGAAGTGAAATAGATTTATTTTTGGTAACTTTTTACTGATGTAATGACTTGATATAAAATAAAGACTCTGTCCCAGAGATCGTGAATTATTGCCCATGCGAATTCAACTCTGCAGGGTCTTTAATATTTTACTGCCACAGTGAACAAAGCCGTTACATTTAAATCAAGAATTATTGGTTCCTTCTGGTAGGGTGCCTCTGTATTTTTACTCACCCACTGTAATTTTACTGTTTTCCATAGTTACTAACTCAAAACATGACAAGTTTAGTTTGAGAATATAGACCACCTTCGAGAAAGAGCAAGACCTTATAAAGACAGAAACGTTTGGAGTGTCTTACATGAGCTTTACGTTCCTTTAGCTTTTTTGTATAATTGGGAGTAGTGAGTTTGATATCATTCATCCTTGGCTTAAATTTTACTTACCCCCAAAACCTACTTGCTTTGTTTAGTTAGAAAGCAAACCGACAAAGCATCCCTTTATCATAATTATTGGGAAAATTGTTAGAACCATGATCTTGTTTACATCAACTAGCAAAACATATGCATGTAAGGAAGAGAAAAATAATGTAGATGTCTTAAAGAAAATGTAAAGAAAGGAAGTATTAGGAGACCCCTTGTCATCGTGGAGTGTGGCAGGTGTGCGTTCCGGACTCTGCACCTGTAACTGTGACCTTCCGGCCTGGTGCAGCTTCTCTGCCGTGGGGATGCCGTGCTGCGCACGCTCCCTTCCCCCTTTCTGCAGCTCTCTAGCCCTGGGGTGCCGTCCCAGACCCGTGGCTTCCTGGAACGCTCTTTCCTTCCAGTCCTGCCAGGTGACGTCCTACTCAACCTTCAGACTCGGCTACAATTTACTTCTTGCCGGAAACCTCCCCTGACCTTGCTGGGCAGAGCCAGGTGCCTCCCAGTATGCATGTGTTCAAAGCCTCGCGGACTTGGAGAGGGTCCCCCCCGCGTTCTCGACACCGACGGACCGGCGTCCTGAAAACTAGCCTGGGGTTATAGCGATGCATTTTCACGTTCATCCTCTTCCCCTAGGGAAGGCGTGACGGAGAAGTGGATGGTGACTTTGGTGACGTGGGTTCTAGTCTCCACTGTGCTGCTAGTGTGAGGGCTTTTGGGGGAAATCGGAACCTCACATAGGGAGGACTGTGCCCAGGCTGTTTATAGGCACGTGGGTATGGGTGAGCTAAAACATCATGTGGCATCTTTTTCTTTTTTTTACTCTTAATTACAGTTATAGACTCACGGAAGGCTACTTGCGCACAAAGGGTCCCGTGTGGTCTTTGCCCAGCTCCCCCACAGATGGCATCTCATGAAGCTGTAATAGAGTCAAAGCCAGAACATCGGTCTTAGAGCCAGCTGGTGTCCGCGCCTCGTGCACGGTGCGTGTGGGTGTAGCTCTCTGCTGTTTAATGCCAGGTGTGGATTCACGTATCCCCCACCATAATCAGGATGTAAGCTGTCCCATCACCACCAGGGGCCTCCCTGCGCCACCCCTCCTAGGTGTGCCCGACCCTCCAGCCTCAGTGGGTCCTGGTAGCTTCTTATCTGTTCTTTGTCTCTATAATTTTGCCATTTTGCGAATGTTAGATAAATGGAACCGTACTGTGTAAAAGCTTTTGAGATTAGCTTTTTTTTTTTTTTTAAAGTAAGCATAATGCCCAAGATCCATCCAGGCCGTTGCATAAGTCAGTAGTTCCTGACTTTTTATTGCTGGTGCTGCCCCAGAGGCTGGGCGGACCAGGGTTTGCTTGAGCCTTAACTCACTGAAGGACACCTGGGTTGTTTCCAGTTTGGGGCTGTAATGAATAAAGCATCTGTGAACCTTCATGTTTCGATTCCGTGTGCAAATAAGTTCACATCTTTGGGTAAGTACCCCAGAGTGCTGTTACTAGGTCAGCGGTAAGTGCATGCTTAGCTTCTTTTACGAGAAACTGCCACACTGCCTTCCGGAATGACTATACAATTTTTACATTTTCTCCAGAAATGTGTGACAAGGCTCAGTTTTTTAAGGTGGCAGTAATTTAACACTGAAAAAGTCATCTGGGTGCAGGACTCCGAATCCTTTAGGATTGGAGGTGGTTCTGGAATCTTCCCTTGCCCAGAGCAATTAAGGGACTGTCTAAATCATGCATGTATGGCGCTGTTTTCCTGATTGAATGTTGTTTTAAGTAGCCATTCATTTAAACTTTCTTTACAGAGACGCATGTGGGCATGCTTACTGGTGATGCGATGCTGGTTTATTTTGTTGGTTTTCAGTGTTTTCACTGGCAGGCATTGGGTGCGATACGGCTAGTATCGCTTACTAGGGGAACGACGGGATCTAATGTGCAGACTTGAGAGTGAGGGAGATGCTGTTTAACTCACAACTCTTCTTCGAGTATGTCTCAGCTTTAGCCCTGTCTTCAATAAGGAGAGTAGCAGCATGGTTCCCAGATCATGGTAGGTAACGCCAAGATCCTCTGTCTTTGAGGATTTCAGTGTTATTCCTTTTTGATTAATTTTTTATGTTCATGAGAAATAGCTAATATTTCCATTAGCTCTAGTTTTACAGAAGAGAAAATCTGTAATTCTTTAATAATAAGAATAACGATGATGAGCCTTCCTTTTATTGATAACTTATTGAGTGTAGTGCCGTGCTTGATAAGCGTGAATTACCTGTCTCGTTGAAGCTTCACTGCAGACCCACACCGAGGTGCTCTTGCAAGACCCTCATTAACCTGTTCCTGTTCCTTAGTGTCAATTGCTTTTCAAGTGCACTTTTCTGCATGCTATAAAATGAGAATTGAAGTGCCGGGTATGTTTGCTGCATTTGTTGGGGACCAACTTACAAAGAAGTACTTTTGAGCTTTGTCTAGAGGTTAGTGGAAGCAACCACACAAACAGAACCAGCTCACATTTCAGAAAAAATAAACTAGCTTTGGTAGTTTTTAAATCACTGGTTTGGATTTTTGAGAGGCAAGGTAATTATCCTAAATGATACAATAGAGGAGGCTTTGCGGGGAAGGATTGTCTCCAGAACATATGATTTCCCCCGCACACTGTAATTTAATTCGTAAAGATGTTGCGGAAAGTCGTGGTACCTGAGAGTGAGCTGACCCATCCTTCTTCGGGGACATAACTTTTACGGTGTGTAACGCAGCACTGTTCATGTTCCCCAGTTCGGGGGAGCCGTGGCATTTCAGGTTTGTTGTTTTCACAGTGAGGCCTGGGTTGAAGTCAGCGCTTCAGGGCTGTGCTCACATGGGACGGTTTCTTCATGGAAAGACGTTTTGATGCTTGGAAATCACACTCGTTTTTCGTAGGAATGTCTCATCTGAGTCTCGTTTCTTATCACTTTTCAATGCACTAATAGATTCTAGGACAGCCTATATTTTAAAATTTCAGTGGGTTGTAGTTAGGAAAGTGACGAAAAAAATGAAACTAAATTATATATGAGATGTATCCGTAAACTTATTGCTTTAAAAACTGTGGGTGTGTTTTTTGAATTTAAAACAAGAAAGTGGACCAAGTGTTATTTTTTTAGTAGTCTTTAATGGGTACCTGCAATGGGCCGGGCGCTGTGCCAGGCAGTCGATAATACATTGTTTTATTCTTAAAACGGTCTTATGAAGTAGTTGATGATATTATCCTTATTTTATAAACAAGGAAGTGAGGTCTCCCAAGTCACGTGGCCAGTGTGTGGCTAGACTGTTCTTCATTCACCGCTTTGCTGTTTCCAGTGACCGTGGGAGGAGGAGAAATAGAGCTGGGATTTGCTCCTCACAGAAGAGGAGCTATGTCGGTGGCCTGTCCTTTCGTGTGGCCATGCGGTCACAGGTGTCCTCCTCTAGTCTGTTCCTTATTTAAATGTAAATGACCAGGTGTGTCCATGTGAACCGTTTCCCACCTGTCTGATGTGTTACACATAAGAGTCAGTTGTAGATGTTGGTGGCTTATGATGTCACTTACTGTTTTCCCTGTGATCAGGAAGACTAATATCCTGTGCCCATGGTGAACTCTTGATTATAATTAGGCAAGGTCAGAGTGGTAGGGGTGCCATCTGCTGTCGGTCGCCCTTTTGTTGCTTTTAGATAGAGTCATTCTGCCTAGAGAGAGCCTTTCTGTTAGGATTTAGGACATATTCTTTAGTGTTTAAAGCAGATTTTCCTGCCTTACTACAGCTGATTTAGGGAAGACTGGAAATCAGTTTGCCTGCCTTGAGTTCTCATAGGAGGATGTGGGAAGAAGATATTTCAAGACCATATGGATCCAGCATGTGCAATTTTCCATGAATATTCATGCCGTGGGGAGCTAGCGGGTAAATAGTTAATACAGTGGGTAGAATCATTTAGAAAATTTTCTCATCTATACAGGGATAAGATAATACCTCGATAGCTAACATTCCAGATGCTACTCTTTGCTTGAATTATAGTAATGATTGATTTTAAAAAGGGCTATAGTTAACCTGGCTTTTGTTCCAGACGTTTGTTTGGACTCTGAGTCAAGGGTTTGTTCATGGCACTTTTTACAAAGACAGCCATCCCTTCATGTCACTCTTTTGTGATAGATACTCAGTTTCTTATTTTCACTTGTGAGAATTGCAAGTAATCTAGCTCTCGACTTCATCGTTAGAGAAATACAAGGTTTAGTGCGTGTTTGATACCTTAATGGTAGCCACCAGTCCAATAAAATCAAGATTTAAACTTCCCCAATACTAAAATAAACCAAAGCAGACAAAAACCTCATCTTTATGATGAAGTGGAAGATAAAGGACATAGCGTGTAACATACAAAATGGATTTTAAAAACATCGAAGAGAAGTGCGAACATGTCTGCCATCTCAATAAATGCCTTTGGGTGAGAAGCACAAACATGTCTGTCATCTCAATAAATGCCTAGAGAGTTCAAACTCAGACTGGGTTTTAAGAAAACCCAAGTAAATACTGTTTATAAGAGACAGTCCATAACGACCCAGCTCTAATGTCGGATGAATAGGAACAGAGCGGAATGGTGGTTTGCCGGGGTCAGGGGAGGAGAGAATGGGAAGTCGCTGTTTAACAGAGTTTCGGTTTCACGAGGTGAAAGGTCTGGAGACCCATTTCACAGCAATATGGATCTATTTCACACTACTGAACTATGCACTGAAGAATGGTTAGGATGATAACTTTTATTGTGCGTGTGTGTTTTCGGTTACAATTAAAAAAAAAAACAATGACCCACCAAAATTAAGAAGACAGTGGCAGGTGATAATCAAGTATGACAGTGTTACTATCAGATAAAGCAGAGTTCAGTGAACGTGGTTCGCGGTAACTTTTCGCACGCGGGTGGATGTGAGGCAGATGCTAGTAGCGGCGGATGGAGACATTGGTCCAAGCAGAGCAGCGCTGGACAACTTCTGTTCTCTCTATTCAAACAGAAGGAGCTACCTTTGTGTTAAATAAGAGATCGGTTATCATTGTGCACCAGGAGCATCCTCAGTGACTCGGGTGCCCTCGGTTTCGATGGGCTGGTGAGGACAAAACCACATGCCCCATGTAGAGGAATGAAGGGGGAGGGCCGGGGACCCTAACATGTCTGTGTGCTGGTTTTTGAGTGTTCCAGTCTGTAGTTATTTTCTCTGCTGATGTGCGTAAATGCAGTCTAATCTGTAAAAGGTAAAAGTCTTCAAACTGTGTGTTTCTGGTCTCTCTCGCATGAGAAGGAGGTGACAGGTTCCTGGACAAGGACGATGAGATGACAGAGGTTGGGAGCCTGGAAGAGAAGTGTCCGCAGGTTCAAGGGGACAGACCGTAATGCCAAGACAATGGTGGCTGCAAGAGCCTGAAGTGGACAGGAGAGGGGAGAAACTTGGCCCCTGAGGCTTTGCAGGAAACTCTGCTAAACATTTTGTCACCGGGAATGGACCCAGACCTCCTCGAGAAGCACCAGGTGCCTGGGCTCAGCAGAACACGGGAGAATTTGTTGAATCTGATCACGGGGTGAAGGCCCGCTGCTGTCCCCAGAGGGAAGAAGACTGCGTGGACGTTAGGGCGCGTCACTGAGGGACCCCCAGCTTCATATCTAATGTGGAAATGCTATTTGGGACAGGTGGGAGCTTAGGATTTGGAGTCAGGCTGACCTAGGTTCATATCACAGCTTTGCCATTTCCTACGCATGTGACCTTGGAGACATCCTTCAGTCTTGCAGTTTGTGAGGCTGTGGCATGTAAAGTATCTGGCGTGGTGTCTGGCACCTAGCAGGTGTTCAGTAAGTGGGACCTGCTGATTTTTTAATGCAGTCCTTGTGAGTCGAATGCCCGAAACTGAGGCCACAGAGGGGCGGCGCTGGGATGTGAACCCCGAGTTCCGCCACTGCCCCGCGCTGCTTCCTCACGGAAGGGCTGCCTCTCCGAAGCTCGTCTGGGGTGCAGCTCCTTGGATTTGGTGCACACGTGGCCATAGATGCTGGGTTCCAACAAGTGTCGGGTTCTCAGGCCAGCCTTACTGTGTCCGAGGCGTCTGAGTGCCAGCAGCACCTCGGTCATCCAGCCCTCTGGGAGCCTGAGGCTGTGTTGGCTTGTGGATTTTGGAAGGCTAGGATCTACGTCTCCTGCACCCCTCTGCCTACGGTCGTTGGAGGGGGCGGGGAGCGCTCTGCAGCAGCAGGGTGGGGACAGAGGCCGAAGGCTCTGGGCTGTGGCGGGGCAGGGGCGAGGGCTTCTGGCGCAGCCTCTGGGATTCTGGAGTTCATTCAGTTCCCTATCTGCCTCTGCCTGTTTTCCGCCTCGGTTTTTTTCTGCTATGGTTTTCACTTGTCTTGGAGCAGACTTCCTATCCCCTCTCCCGCCCCGGTCCTTGATGGAATGACATAACTCCTTGGCTGTTGTCTAGGGATGTTTTTACCGCCAACAGTTGTTGGAAACAGGCAGCTGACAGGAGTGACTAGCTCTGCTCCCATACCCGTGTCTGTTCACGTAGATGCCCAGTCTCAGTAGGAAACGACAAAGATGTCTGAGAGTTACCTGTGGGCACCGAGCAGTGAGATCTCCGGGGAAAGGCACATCTCCGTTCAGGGGGCAGTGGCGGTTCTGGGCGTCTTCTGGCTGATCCCTGAAGTGGGTGAGCCAGACGCCTGTGGACAGCAGATGGGAGTTTTGAGAAGCAGCGGCAGGGTGGAGTGGGGAAGTGACAATTACCCAAGCTTCCTTCCCTCCTCGCCTGTTCCGCCAGACAGACCTGTGTGGCTCGTGGGCTGAGGACAGGCCTGGGCTGGGGTTCTAGGAGTTCGACAGTGTTGGCGTCTCAGTCTGCATTACAGAGTGGGGGAGGGGAATCTGAAGCAAGCAGAGAATGCCTGTGGCCACTCAGCAGCAAGGTGTAGGAGGAGGGCGTTTTTTTGGTGATTATTTCTATATGTAGTGTAGAGCAATTGAGTATTTATGACTCTCTTTTTACATGAAGTGAGTTTTATTTTGATGGTAAATTTGGTTACATCAAGAGGCCAAAATCACTCGTTATTCCCAAGTGATTCTGGAATCTCACTTCCTGACACTAATCATTGCCTCTTTCTCTCTGAATGATTTTCATTTGAAGAAGTCCAATTAAGTCTTGTTAAATGTGGTAATAAATTCCTTAATAATTCTCATAAATTATCTAAAACTTAGGAAGGAGAAAATTGAATGTGGCATAAGTAAGCTCCAGGGGCTTTTAGAGAAACGAGCCTTTCCATCTTTTTCTGCAGATGGCAGGTTTTTCTGGAAAGCTGGGGTTTTCTTATACAATAGCTCTGTGTCTCGTGCAGGAAGTCTTCCACGGAATTTTCTGTGGAGGAGGAGGAGCCCTTTCTACTTACGACGATGTTAGAACAAGTTTCGAAGGGAGTTGGATGGAGAGAGGCTGTTAGGAAGCGTGGTGACATCTTCCTTTGGATGTCCAGGATCGACTGGAAGGCAGGCGAGAAGCAGACCGTGAAAGCTTGGGCCTGGACCTGCGCTTCTGTTTTGAAGTAAGAGCCTGATGATGAGTCAGTTCTGCTGTAATGCAGCTTCTGAGCTCGTAAAGTCACCGCGCCATGCACAGTGAAAACCACAGCACTTAAAGGAAAGATGGGGTTAGGGACCCAGCAGTCAAAAACGTCATCAGCGACACAGTCAAAAAAAAGATAGGACGCAGACGCACATGGTAGCATGGTCTGACCCTCGTTAAACGGTTGAGAACTGCTTAAATGCTGCAGTAAACCCGGCACTTCCACTCGAAAATGCTCTGAAGTTGGCCTGTGGAGGGGGCGGGCTTCGGAGGGCTGCCGCTGATGAGTTACTGTGAACTGAGGGCTGTGGGAACTCTGAGGGAAGCCATCAATGCCTGTGGCTTACATGTCAATGTATACATACATCGACTGCCTCGTACGTCATGTGGATGTACGTGTGGCATATAATTTCTAGATCCATAAGCCACGCGTGTTGACTGAATGTCGTATGTGTATACAGCCCATAGACACAGCAGACGAGTGGTTGCCGGGGCGAAGGCGAGGCAGCGTGTGGGCGAGGCTGCTGAGGGCTATGGGGTCTCCATCTGGGCTGATGATACAGTTCTGGAACTTTTTTTAGAACTCTTTCAGCCGTGGGGATGGTTGTAACAGCGTGAGAGTACGGTGTGCTACTGAATTGTACACTTTACAGTGGTCGAAACGGTAAACTTTACGTGACGTGGATTTCGCACGCACACACGCGCGCCCGTGTTGACTGTCCGTCCTGGGCAGAGCTGGTCGCTTGGCGCTTTGGGGCAGCCGCGAGGCATGCAGCTAGGCGCCGTCCCAGAGGCCGTGCAGCTGGGAGAGGAGGCGAGAGGCGGACACGGAGCGGGCCTCGGCGGCGGTGAGAGCGAGAGGCCTCAGGGTCCCCAGGAGGAGGGCACCTGGGGCCGGCGGGGCCCGAAGGCTGGCCTTCAGGTGGCCGCGCCGAAGACGGATGCATCGGGTCTCAGCGGAGCGGCGCCAAAAATGCCTACAAATCCCCTTCCAGGCCAAATTAAATCAAAATCTCTGCAGGGAGGAGCTTAGGAATAGTGTTTTTTAAGAAGCCGCCCGGGGGATTCTGATGTGCAGCCTGGGGTGAGGGGGACAGGATGCAGGAATGACGCTGTGGCAGGTGCGTTCTGGGCAGAGGGCTCGTGGAAGCGGACGCCCCACGGGGAGACTCCCAGTTCTGTCTGGACCGAGGGGTCCGTGTGCAGGACACGGGGCCAGGTGGCCACCTCACGGGGCACCTTTAATATCCGTGTAGGAATCTGTGCTAAGTTTTTCATCACTGGGGAGGACTCGAAGGACTTCGATGGGGCAGGAAGGATCGATTCCTGTTTTTGTGTTTTAGGGGAATTTGGCAGCATTTTGAGATAAAAACAATCTGTCACGTAGATGACTGGAGACAGGGAGGCCCCCTGGGAATGCATGTCAGTGCTCTGGACCAAAGTGGACTCTGCAGGCTCCGTGGGGCTCCGTTGGGGCACCCCTAGATACCTTTCAGGAAGGGTCTGCAAAGACAGAGCTATTTTCATAATAATATTAGGACGTATTGGCCTTTTCCACTGGGTTTGGCATTTGTATTAATGGTGAGAAAACGACACTGGGAAAACTTTTGGTGCCTCAGCACAAACCGAGGCCATGGCCCCAGGCTGTGGGCGTTGTGTATCTCACCTCCAGGCACCTGCAGAAAAAAATACCAGTTTCACTCAAGAATGTCCTTGATGAAGCAGTAAAAATCTCAATGCTCGAGTTCAGATCCTTTTGGTATTCTGTGAGACAAAATGGGAAGCGCTCATAAAACACTTCTGCCCTAAAGTGTCTCGGCTGTGATGAGGGAAAACGCTTTCACAAACCTTTGCGTTGCAAGCTGAAGTAGCTGCTTTTTTTTTTTTAAGAAACAATTTTTATATGAAAGGCTGGTAGACATATTATAGTTACTCAGACTTGGATAGCTGGTGGACATTTTCTTATAAATGAACAACACGAGCCTGTCACTTGAAGGCATTTGGCAGCATTTATTGACAGTGATAAAATGTGCCCTTTTCAAACCAAACAAAATTTTGAAAAATGTGTGTCTGCCACTGTGAACTCAATAGCATACGGATACTTAAAAATTCTTCTGATGAGATTTTGCCGTTGTGTAATGAAGTGCATCAATATTTGCAAGGTCTGCGATACTAAGTGGACAAGTATTTTCTGGTATTAGTGAGTGGGAGTGACTGTGCCCTGAGTGCATGACCCGTGGTTTGTGTGTGTTCACACCTTCATTCAGGGAGCATCATGAGGTCCGTCAGATTTCTGGCATTTGACTCCTGTGTCGGGGATGGCCAGACAGAAAGCCAAAGGACATGCACATGTTTTGAGCCTGACAGACTTGGAAAGCAGTGGTACTTTTTAATGAAACAGGAAGTTGAGGGAGCTGGTTAGAGGAAGGTAAAGGAAAATAATGTTTTGCTTTTAGCTGGGTCCTGATATGAAATGTTCAGAATCCTTTATAAAATCTTTTGAAAAGAAGCTAAATTTACTGAAGCTTTTCCGTTTGGGGAAGACTTTTATGGACCTAGATGTAGAGAAATCAGTTTTCAAAGATTTTTTTTTTCCCTTAATAATCATGATTTTTCCCACTCGTTTATCTTCCATGGTGCCCCAAACCAGCCCGTTCTGTGGGCCACTGACCCCCAGGCCCAGATTCCCAGTTCCGCTCCGGCACTGGCCACATCCCTTCCTGGTCTCAGATGCTGCTCGTTGGCTTTGGGAACTCAGAAACAGATCTCTCTGGCTTTGACGCTGCTAGAACTGGCCATCGCCCCCTCTGCCCCAGGGACGCTCGGACAGTGACTCCTTCCACGTGGCCTCTGACCTAATTTGTCCTTGTTGTTCTTTATCTGCAAGCTCACTTTGTTGGGTACACCGTAGCGTAATTTTTAAATTTCCTTTTGATAATCTACCGCTGCCTCCCAAAGATCCTGGTGGGAAATCTGTGGTTCCCTGGGTTCAGAGCCAGTTCTCTCGCAGTGATAACCCAGCACATCCTTGCAGGCGGTGTTCAGGGACAGGCGAGGGCTTTGACACAAGAGGGCGAAGCTGGCTTACAACCAAGTCTTCTGCATAGGAAAGTGGGTGAGTTTGAGAAACTGGAAACATCCCCTGAAAACGTCCCTGAGGGGGAGGCAGAAGCCAGTGAGATTCAGAGACTTCTCAGGAAAGGTGAAGAGGCTGGTGGTGGCTGGAGAATGAATAGAGATCCGAGAAGGGCTGTGCCTGCAGGGTGTGATGTCAGCTACGGCGGCAGCTCCCTGGTGCTTATCCCTGTGAGACCTTCAGTAACATCCACGGGGTGCAGCTCAGACCCTGACGTAATGTGCGCGATGATCGCAGGGGCATCCTCTTCCAGACTGGGGCCGAGGAGAGCCGTGGAGACGCTCGGAGGGCCTTGTGAGTGTTACGCAAACTCTGTAAGTCTTACGTAGACTGTGCATCTTCTTCATGAATGTAGAGGCCAGTACTTATTGAAAACACCTGGTGATCCCTGGTTAGACAGGCAGGTCATACTCTGTCCAGAACTGGGAGGCAGCCTATGTGTCACGGATACATGACATGTATCTGAATAAAAGCTTAATAAGCCTTAAAAATACTCAATGAAAAATTGCAAAAAGTGGCTAGATATGTAAAATAGAAATTACTGGCTGGAATTAAAATAAAAACGAAGAGATAACAAATGACTGGCAAAACTGCCTTGAAGAAGGTAGAAATTCAATAGATAAGTGATGTAACTGTAAACTGATGGTTTTCAACCAATTTGTGAAATTAAATTTCTCAGCCTGATCTAGACACCACTGAGACCAGGATCTCCACCTGGATCCTTACCCTTCCCCACGTAGGGGACACCTCAGGATGTCCCCGCCCTGACTGGGACCCCCCAGATGTTCCCTTACAGCCCCTGGTGAACGCAAACGCTGCCACCAACCAGCTGGTGAGCGGTGGCAGAGCCACAGGCCTGAGTGAGGAATTTGGAGGGTTGACTCTTCTGGACCTGCTGAGGATGCTTTGACTGCACCGTCCTTCCGATGTGGGCCACCTGCAGGCCCCGCGCCGGCTGCCTAACGGCCGGAGGAAGGACGTGGGAGGGCCACGGGGCGGAGGGGCGGGCGGAGGGGGACAGGTGGGCCGTAGGCGGGAGCGCCCCTTGCTAAGCGACAGGTGCGTTCTGCATGGGGCGTTGGCAGGCAGGTGTGCGTGCGCGTGCGCATTGTGGTGTCGCGCCGACCCCACGGGACAGGTTTCTCCTGCAGCCGCGACTCCGCCCACCACCAGCCCTCCCCCCCCCGCCCCGTGACCCCCGGCTGCTTTGCCTGAGCAGTGAGGCGGGGTCTGCAGGGTGGAGGGGGTGTCTCCTCTCTGGGCCGCGGCCAGGAAAGTCGCTCCCAGCAGGGCCGAGGTCGCCCCCGGAACAGGTGCAGGCTGCTTGCCAAGCGTCGCCTTTACCGATGACCTGCCGGGTGTCGGGGTGCGGGAGATCACACGTGAATGCTTTCTGTCGGGTTTGATTGGGCACGGAGTAGCCCTGGCTTTGAAGACCAGGGCTCTGAAATGGGTGGGCAGGTGGGACCCCCGCCGCCCGGGACTCGAGGCAGAGGAGGCACGTGAGCGGATAGCACGTCGCCGCCCTCACCTTGGACTTCCATTTCAGTCGCAATTGAGTTCTGCACACATTAATGTTTTAACACAGGATTTTCTGGTATTTAAATTTTTTGAACCTTTATTGGAAAGTTATCTGTTAAGTTCATATATTACATTTTAATTAAAAACCCAAACTGAATCAGAAGACTCAGAGGCTTGTGGTCACACTTGGACTCCTTGGCTGCTGTCGTGGGGCGGGGAGCACCCACACATGGCTTTGCTTTTGGACACAGTGCTGCAGCTCAGGTGATTTTTAAAGCAGCTTAACAGAAAAAGCGCCAGCTGTAGAAATGCAGCCTGGTCATTCACAGCCCTGTGGCGTTTGTTCAATGACCAGCCTCCCTCCAAACTTCCTTAAAGCCTGAGGACCTTCCTTTTCCGCTGAGACAGGATATCCCTAAACATCAGTACGTTCTTATTTTTACTTCGGTAGTTCTACCTGGAGAGAGCAGGTGGCACAGGAGTTTCTGTCACGAAAGCTAGTTGCGTTTATGCGAGAGATGGGTCTCCTGACTTTACGTGCCACTTTCTTCAAAGGAACAGTCTTGCCTTCTATGCTTTCAGCCGGCCATCCGGCTTTTTCCCTCTCCGGTCTCGCTTGGGGCTACAGAGGACTCGAACTGGCCGAGGTTCTGCCCTCAGCGCGGCGTCTTCCACAGCCTGAACCGGCAGGAAGGAGTTCGATCCACAAAGATCCTTCCCTGCCCCTCACTCCTGCTTGTTGGTTTGCTTTGGAGGTGGAAACATGGCAGGAAGAGGGCTCTTGGGAGCCACTGCAGTGCTGACGGGATGCCCGGCCGTGCCACTGTGAGGTCACCTGGTGGCCGGGGTGTCAGTCTTTTTCCTAAAGGAAGGACACTTCTCTTCCTGAGAGTAAACGTTCAAGAGAAGCAATGCACTTCCCTCTCACACTGATCTTATGAAATAGGGTTAGGATCGGGGTATTTTTTTTTTCTTCCTTTTTTCTTCCTTCCTCAGTAAATAAAACTGGGCTAAACACTGCAAGGGATTGGCCAGCCGTCCATGCTGGGTCCCGAGCAGCGTTCAGAAATCAGGAGTCTGGCTTTGTTTACTGCAAATTAAACTTCCGCACGTTCTACCAGATGTAAGAAGCAGGATGACAACATCCGTTTTCATGGTTTCTTTAGCAATTCTTCGGTTTTTACTGGCATCGAAATGTAGTAATGTGGGTATTTGGACATTTGTCTGTGATAAGTAGAAGGGGTATGATTGAAGGTCGGGTCCTGACATAGTTTAAGTTTATTTTGGCATCTGTGGAAACTTACTGTGTTCAGCCAGTGTTCTTGAAATGATCGAAGTCTTAAAGACCCTTCTGATGATCTAAGTTTCACTGGGGTCTGCAAATTAAGGGAGTGCAAATTGATGTCTTATTGCCAGGAGAATGATTGGTTCTCCATGGTCTCTAATAATAAACAGTGTAATTAACAGTGTAATAATATCATACCTTCTCCTTTACTAATCGAAGCAGAAATTTCAATTCCGAGACTATCTCCTTGTACCCTAATCTCAAAGCCACAGCAGGCTTACGATGAGGGATTTGTTTAGTCACTCCGTTCAGTTTCCTAGAAGGATATGTGTCACCCCAGTGTTGTGTGTGACACCTAACAGATTATGTAATGGCTATGAATTTAGAATTCAGGTTAGCATCCCTTTTTAGAGAGTGGCTTTCATTTCTACAAGCTCCTCGGAATTCAGACTAGCTTGCAGGGAGCTAATGTCACTGCATATCTAACGATGTAATCTCAGAGTTGTTTGCATTACACTAATCCTAGCATCTCGTAATAGATTTGTACTCAGAACTTTAGTGTGTGAGTGAGTGTGTGTGTTGAAAGAAAAACTTAAAAGCTCGATTAACTTCACTGCCCTACGAGGCCCTTCTCCGTACTGAGGCTCCTGTCGCACGGACGTCTGGGTAATCGAAACTGTCTCTCCTGTGTGCAGTCCTGCCTCACCCGGACTCGGCGTAAATAACTCGCGCTGACACTCAAAGCCCTTTGCAGGCGGCTGTCACAGGGTCCCGCCTCCCTCCCCTCAGGGGGTCAGAATGTCACCAGAGTGGGCAACGGGCTGCTTTCCAAAGCTTCTGCCCTTTGCCCCCTGAGAGTTTGGCTTATTTCCAGAATGATTTTTTTCCCCCTGACCTTTCACACTTTCCTTTTAGAATTCCACTCATCTACCATCCCAGGAGCTTCTTCCCCCAAGCTTCTCTTGATCCCTTTCATTTAAAGAGAACACCTCTTCCCTCTTACGGTGGGTGTCATGACTTTCCCCACGGAGCGGCGGTAGGAGTCTGTCAGGGCGGTCGTGATGAAGGGTCGCAGCCTGGTTCAACTACAGAGATCTGTTTTCTCACAGTTCCGGGGCTGGAAGTCCAAGATCAAGGTTTTGGCAGGTTCGGTTTCTCCGGAGGCCTCTCTCTCTGACGCGCAGACGTCTCTTTGTGTCCTCACGGGGCCTTCTCTCTGTGAACACACCTCCTGGAATCTCTTCCTCCTCCTAGGGGGACAGCAGTCAGATGGGATCCGGCCCACCCGTGTGACCTTATTTAATCTGATTACCTCTTCGAAGGCCCTGTCTCCAAATATAGTCATATTCTAAGGTACGGGGGGTTAGGACTTCAACACGTGATTTTTTTGTTGTTGTTGAGAAGCACACAATTTAATCCAAAACAATGGCTACTTGTGTACCTTACATGTCTCTTTCCTTCACCTGATTAGATTGTGAAGAATTTGAAGGCAGCACCTTGTACAAATGGGCTTTTTGAGTCTCAGTGTCATGCCTCATACGTAATAGACAATAAATATCTGTGGAATTTAATTAGTTTAATAAGTTCATTAAATCAACTTTTCAAAAATTTAATGTAGCTATTAGACTTTTATGGAAATGATCTATGGCCAACACACGGTACTTAAAATTTCTTTATAGATTTGGCCAAGTGCTGCCAAGTAATATATAAAACAAAACATTACCCAGAATAATACGTTACTCTCCTACGTTTTTTTCCTTCAGACTTCAGTAACGCTCATTGTTCTTTTGCATGCATATCTTCCCTCATTCTTATAAACTCAAGGTGAAAACAATTCTGGACAGAACTTGGTATATTTGCCTTTTAAATCCACACACGAATCCACACATGAAGCAGTCATCTCCTGCTCTCACTTGACAAATGTCAGGTAACTCGCGTGTGATAGGCCAATTCCTTCAGCTTTCCAGGGGGCGACATCAAAGGCCTCATCGGGAAGCCGTGCTCCCTGGACGCAGATGTCCCTTGGGATGGTCTGAGGTCGTTGGCCAGGTTAGGACACTGGTAATCCCCATTTTGAAAACTTGTGGGGTTCAAAGCATCTCTGCCATCCAGTGCGTGGATTCCCGGATGCTCTATCGAGTACGTGTCTAAATGTCAGAGCAGAGTCTTGGCTGCTGCCCGAGGAAATGCCCTGCACAGCCCCAGCCTCCTCGGGGCCCACCTCAGTGTGTGCGCTGTTTGGAAGGGTGTGGTCAGACGTCTCAGTGGGACCAGCAGGCCCTGCGTGCTGTCTGCGGTCGGGTCCTCCCTGTGCTTAGAGCTGCCCTCACTAGCAGTTGGGGTGTGGGTCTCTGGGGCGGATTAGAATGTACCCTCAAGCTTTTGGACCAACAGCTTCTATCAGAAGCCTGCCTAAGAGAAAGGGACCATTTGTGTGCCTAAAGGACGTGCATCTCTTTGCACCCGGTGGCGCCAGGTCCTGTCCCATGGTGAGCCTCCCCCAGAGCTGCGCTTCAGGGCTCTGCTCTCTTCAGGGCAAGTGTCTTAGTCCATTCGGGCCGGGCAACAAAACAGCGCAGACTGGGCGGCTCGTAACCAATAGAAATGTATTGCTCACGGGCCTGGGGTGGGAAGTTCAAGATCAGCAGGCAGGCAGACTCGGTGTCTGATGGGGGCCTGCACGAACTGCCTTCTCGCTGTGTTTTTACATGGTGGAAGGGAGCAAGGTGCTTTCTCAGACCTCTTATAGAGGTTCTGCTCTCAAGACCCAGTCATCTCCTAAAAGGTCCCTTTGGGGAGTGGGAATTAAGGTATGAATTAGGGAGGTGGGCACAAACGTCGAGACTAGCAGTTCAGAATTGCCAAATAAAACGTGCAGTAGAGTCCATTTTCCTTCACATGCTGTCCATCCTTCACGTGACCGTAAGGCTTCTTAAAGAAATTTCTTTTAGAATTTGATGGCTTTATGCCTTTGCTTCAAGGAAATTTAGAACCAAATTTTAAACTTGTCATGATTATTCCAGTTAACTCATATGGTACAAGGTTTGCATTTCGATTTTGCTCTCAAGATGATTAAACAAATGTGTTTCAGATGATTATGCACTAGTAAGAAGTTGTAAAAATAATACAGAGAGGACCTGTATTCCCATTACCAGCTTCCCTTCATGGAATCTACTTTTATTTTTCTAAATAGACTTGTTACTTTAGAAGAGTTTTAGATTTCACATTGATTTTTAAGTTTTTTTTTCCCCTAAGTTTATTGCTATGTTCTTTGTCGTAATTTTCTTTAAGTCATATAGAGAAAGTTTGAAACTGGTAAATAAGGGGAAAAACAATAACAATTTTGTCATCTCCGAGTTAAACATGTTTCAGATCACCTGATAGGGGACAGGACTAGGAGTTTTTCTCCTGGACGCAAAAGCGGAATAATGTCCTCGTTACGATCTCTGACACGTTTCTGATGGTGGCTAGCGTCTCCCTGTGTGTTAACGGCCCGCAGCGTGTCCAGTGCTTGGGGATGACCCGAAGTGATGCTTCTGTGTCTTCTTCGAGCCGTAGCCGTTACCCCTGCACCTGCCATCCCTCAGTGTCGCCAGTCTCCCGTGTTTGAGCCCGTTTACTGCTTATCATCGATTCGATGCCGTGTAGCATTAGGTTAATTGTTGACTGTTTTCTGTTTCCCACCAATTTCGCTGTTTGTTCTCCCCATCAAATTATAAGCATTTTGAAACCTCCGCTTTACACTTTTTGTATTCTTTCTGTATTCCTCGGTGCAGCTTTAAGACACAGGAGGTCGTTTGGACCTTTTTCTCCACAAGAGTGATATTTATCCTCGTGCATTCTAAATTATGCTGTCCAATGAGGGCTGTGGGGAGCAGATTCCTTCTGATGACCGAGTCTCAGAGTTTGGCAGCAGCCAAGGTTCGTTTTGAGCTTTGGTACTCCCCCTGCAACCAGCCGTGGCCTGTAATTATGTGCAGAGCCTGTAAAGGCCTGAGTTGGGAGATCCCCCCCTGCCTCCCAGAGGGCCCTCCTTCAATGATTAGTTTGCTAATGGAGGGAGCGTGGCTGGTTAATGAGGCATTCTGCTTCAGTGGTGTACTTAAAAGTAATTCAGTAATAATTGCTGCAGGTTATGATTCATATTCCAGAACGAAAAGCAGCAATAACACATCTGCTGAGAAAGGGCCATTGTGAGATCGAGAGATCATTCACCTGCCTGGCCCTCTCTGCTGACAGCGATTCCAGGGAAAAACACAGACTGAATTTCTCTGCAGAGCCTGCCCTGCAAGCACCGGCCTCACCAGGGAGCGGGAGTTGAGACAGGTGTGGGTGGGAGCGGGCGTTTTTCCCCTGGAGGGAGACAGCTCAGCCTGGCAGGGAGGTCCCTGAGGAGATGTCCTGGGTGATGTCCTGCGGGGAGACGGGGCTGGTTCCAGGTCTCAGAGAGGGGCAGGTTTGCTGAGAGCTGCTCCTGGGGCAAGGGCACTCACTCGTGGTTTATGTATTGACTCATTTATTTGATGCCCTGTAGATCAGCTTTCATCAATCTGTTCCACCTCAAGACGAATGAACCTCTGCTTTTAAGGCCCGGGACCAAATATTCTGCACCTCTGAGCACAGAGGCCACCTGCCCAAGCCAGGCAACGGCATTCTGGCCTTTCCCGTGGGTTCCCAGGGTCCCGGCGCTGGGGCTAGAGAGGGAGGAAGGGGATGCTCTGAATCTGTGGTTTCGACGCCTCTGGAATCACACGCCCATTCATTTTTCGCTCTCTCTACGCCTGCCATTTCGTAGCGCTGTTAGAAAAAGTCTACCTTGTCCTTACTTGCCATTCGCTCTCCTCATGTGAGGATTGTGATCTGAGAACTTGAAACGCTAATCACGTGCTATTTTCCTATAATATTATGGGAGAAATCAGTATAATTTATAAGTTTAAAAAATGGAGCTGTTTCATGTAACCCGACTTAACTTAGTAGCTATTTTGAGTGAATTCTTCGTCGTGACAGGTAAACTCAGACACGGGTACCAGTCAGCGTTACTAGAGGTAGAGGTCGAGGTGTTACCTTCTTTCAGTAAAGAAGAACACTCAACTTTTTTAAAAAAAATTCTTAATTATTTTAGTAATAACTTAAACATTTTTGTTAGTGTAGAGTCACCAAAATTTTTAAGGGACAGAGCCATGGTGTAAATGTTTATTTCCAACGCTCGGTGTTCAGAACGCTGAAGGCACTCTTCTCAGTGTTTGACATGTGTTTACTGAGTTATTTCTCACGATACTCCTCGGCGGGTGACTTTCCCAAGGCCGCACACGCAGACGGTGGCCGGGCCCAGGTTTGAAGCCTGGCCCTTTGAACCCTGGCAGTTTCCTGTTCACCACTCCGTGCTGCCTGCTTCAGAATCCACAGTCTCTCTAGCTTTCTCTTTCTTCCTCGCCCACGTGTGAGTTTCTCATTCTGCCGCTCACCGATCTTACGGGTCCTGAGACCCGCTGTTAATTAGGAGTGGTGGTCTGCTGTATTTTCTGTCTTCGACAGCCTCAGTGTGGCAGTTGGAGACAGGTAAATAAACAACCACAGAGCTACATCGAACATATAGCAAAACCATTGGGGAGTGGGGGGAAGGAGGAGGGAGAGACCACTCTTGGGAATGGGGGCCGAGGGGTGGGGGTGGGCGCGTGAATCGCTGGAAACATCTCAGAGCATCGGCATTTACAGACGGGGTGAAGAATAGGGCTGGGGAAGAAGAACTTAAGAAAAATTGGTCAGCGGCTGTAACATGTAGAAGGTTAAAGAATGAGCTACAGATCTGTTCGAGGGCAAAAACGGTGCATCGTCAGGGTGGGAAAGGCACACACGTTATGGTTGGAAAGTGAGGTCCTAGAGTTAAAGAATACCGAGCGAGAGGGGTTCTGAGGGGTTTCCGTTGCGTGAAAAGAATCATAGCAACAATAGATATCAAATTGGACCGAGGATTCGGGAAGTTGGCGCTGGGTCATGACTTCTCTGGGGCTGGTCGATGGCCTTTGTAATAAGCTATTTTATTGGTGCCATTTCTCTCTTGACATAAAAGTACTCGATGCTAAGCAACCATGTGTAAAAACCAAGCTTCTCTTTATAGCACATAGTTCACCCCTCTGGGGACCAGGGCTGTGGCGTGGGCGGGGTCACCATCATCTGGATTCAAAAGACATTTTGGGGGATATGTTACAGATGAGTTTCTTAAGTAGCGCGTGAAGCGTACAGTAGGTCAGCATGGCCTGACAGTGAGACGATGGGGCTGAATTTACACTGAGGGGCTGTCCGCCCGGGATGATTCCTCGTTAATTTTGAGTAGATGACTTTTTCTGTTTCTTTTGGTAGGTTGTCAGCCATAATAATTCTCATCTTTAGAAGTGGTGCCAAAAGTGGAAATCTTCTCACTGTGTTTGTCCCCCACCCTATCCTTCCGTGATCACACCCAGATTCAGTTCCTAGGAGACTTTCACAATAGACGAATGGCCTTTCCTTAGAAACGCCTCAGTGTTGGCTGGTCTTCCTGGTTACTGAGGTCTGAATTTAAAACTCAGAATTGGAATATAAACCATTCTTTAAGGGTAGAATTTATCTTAAATGTATCCCTTGGTCCTGACAGCTTCGATGGTATATCTATATGTATTTCTCTGTGTCTGTCTGTCTGTCTGTCTGTCTGTCTACAGATAGCTTTCGCTGATCACAATTTCCGACTTCCTCTTGGCCTTTGATGAACCTTGAGTGTCCGCTGTCTGCTGTCCCTGGGGAATATGAGAGCGACTGTGGAAGGGCCTTGAAGTCACTTAGTTTTGAGTCTAACGGGGGAGGTAGATGTGAACGCATACTTCCAGTGCCCTTTGATATACGCGATCCTAGACGCAGAAGTGGGCTCTAGAGGGGGTTAGTTAGCTCTCTCTGTGGAAAGACTTTCCTAAGGGGCGGGAGTGAGGGTGGGTGCTGGGCTGAATCTTAAGGAAGAAGCAGTTCTTCGGGCGGGCTCAGCCGGGGCGATGGGGGTCTTCTCAGGCTTAGGTGGAAAATCAGGCCATGTGCCTCTGCTGGGAGACGAGCTGACTTCAGTAGCTGCTCTGCGTTGGTCTCTAGTGGGTGGGGAGCCTGATGAGCACACTGTCCTCATTCCCTCCAAACCCGTGTGTATTCCAAAGAGCAGTCTCCAAAGAGCAGTCACCAACTAATGTATCTTTGGGTTAAATTATGTTCAATTTTTCCGTGGAGAAATTAAATTTTAACAGCTGAGTTACATAGTTACTAATACCTGAATTATAACTGTATCAAAACATTATGTGAAATGCTTCCTGCATAATATAATATTCCTTATCCACAGTTGGAAGGAGGCATGATAGTTGGCATATGTAGGTTGGAAACCCGGCTCGTTTTCATTGCCAGAATTTATTTTTGTTAAAATATTTCACGGAGCCTAAAAATAAAGATATGATTGTAAAATCATAATAACAGAATTAAGAAGATAAAATACTATTTGAGAGACCATGTTTAGCAAATATTTACCACTGTTTATTGTGTGCAATAAATCCATGAAAATAAAACCTGTTCATTATTTTATTTTATTGATTTTAAATTTATTATACCTTACCTGCAGTCATGTCAGTAGTAATATATTAATGGGCTCGAATGCCATCAAACGTATTCATAAATGCTAGTAAGGAGGTAGTTTTACATTCTGTTGTGTCCATCTAGTTTCTGTCGCATTCTTTCCTTTCCTTATATGCACGTATTATAGGGTTTGGGGGCAGCTTTAGACTCGGTTGATTTGAAAGGCAAGTTTTTTTCTGATTCATGTGTCTGTATAAGGCCTGTGAATCTAAATGAAAATAGTGTTTATTCATGAATTCAGTCTGTCAGTTTTCATGAATGCCTCCCATGTGCTATGACAGTCGCTCAGTGGCGAACAGAACCGTCACCTTCCCTGACCTCGTGGAACTTACAGTGAAGTACTGGGGACGGGCATTGGGTGAGTGCGCACACAAGTGAGCACACAATTATCAATTGTGTTAGGGAAGACAATAAGCTACTTTTCCCCGTGAAAAGCATACTATTAAAGAGAGGCATGTGTAGAGGGCTCCACTATGGATGTGGCTGTCCGGGCTGGCGTCTGCTGATCATTCTGTGGACTATTATTTATTGGCCTTTCTAGGCTGTAAATAGTGGTAGTAAGTTTTCGGAATTTAATTCTCTTCTGCAATTTTTCTTTTTCGGTGTTGTAAAAGTGTTTCTTGGATTATTTAAAGTTGGGTGTATATTAATTTGGGTCTAGTATGTATCTTTCCTCAAATCGTGTGATATATATGTATAGATAAAACTATTCTCTACTACTACCAGAGGAAATTCTATCTATAAAGTTTAATTATAGAATATATGTAATTTATAGAATAAAAATAGGCAATTGCCTTTAGCAGTGAACGGTTAATTTTGAAGAATCTGAGCAGAGGACTGTGGATTATTTTTGTAATTTTTCATGCTCACGACTTGTAATTTTGGCACTTACTGGCGTTTAAGTCGTTTCTAGAAGCTGTGCTGCATGGACACCTTGGGACCCGGGTCACAGGAGGAGGACAGCCTTTCCTGAGAGAGAGCGCTCTATCTGTGCCTAATAGTTAAAGTCCCGGTTACACCACTCAGTGTCAGCGCCGAAGTGACGAGGGACTCCTTGGAGTCCCACCAAGGAACGTCACCTTCCCGGGGACAAACCTCTGGTGTCCTCACCTCTCTCGGCGCTGGGAGTTCCCCTGGCATTCTGCTGGGCAGCGGTCCCTCCTGCGTCTCAGCCTAACCACAGGAAGGTCGTTAAAAAGCTGTGCTCAGCTTGGGTGGTGCCGACTGGCCTTGAATTCATAGGCCCAGAACTTTTTGAAAGTTCCGTCCATGTGTCCACCCGTGTGATCACTACAAACAGTTCTGATCAGAATAGCAAGAATATGCACGATGAAGCACGTTGCTATCAAAGTAATGTTCGGAACATATGTTCAGTCTGCAGAAGGCCCAGAGACAACGCGAATCCTTCTCGTCTCTGTGCCTGGAGCTTCCGAAGCCTTTCAGTGAGTTCAGACCTTTCCTGGGATCGGGAACCAGCTCTGTCCTGTGCGTGGAAGTTTGAGCATCCCGATTCGATGGCTCGATGGCTCGATGGCTCGATGGCTCTCGCTCCAGGGCTGTTCTGCCAGTTCCTTCTGATGCGTTACTCGGGTTCTGCCGACTCAACTTCTGTCCCCTTTGGACAAGAGTCGGCTCTCCTTATGGCCAGCAGGTCCTGTGTTCCCGGGTCCTGCTTCGGCGTGATCCATCTGATGCGTATTTCATTTATTTTGTATCGCTGCCCTGCTTTCTGGAGACAGCCTTCAGGGACTGAAGCCCTGCCCGAGTCCCTGCCACCCTGCCTGTCTCGCACAGATTATTTAGTTCTCTGTTGCGACACCAGTTGACTTTCTGTCCCTGTGTTCCCTAACACCGTGCCCGGTAGTCCCTAATTCCCTGCTTGTGGTCCCAAGGCCCTGCCCCGGGTCCCCGACGCCCCGCCCCGTGTCCACAATGTCCAGTCGCCCGTCTCCGTGCTGGCTGGGTTTGCATCTTGCCTGATGTTCTCCTTGGGGCCATTACTGACCGGTTACCTCGGCCTTTGGGTCAGGCCAGCACCAAATCGCGCTCATTCTGGAGCTCCGCCTCCACATTAACACTGCCCTGGCTGCCGCTGGAACTCAAAGGCGTTCGAATTCTGTCTGACCGATTAAACATTTATTGAGCACCAAACTCTCTAAGGCCACACTTTCTATTATGACAAAGAGATGAGTTAGGCCTGACTCAAACTTTTGGAACCACATAATCAATTGAAAAAAACAACATAAAATTAGTACATGATACATGATGGGTAAAAGAATGGCCTCAAGAAATTCACACACACACACACACACACACACACACACACACACAATTTTATATAATTGTTGCACTGGCTTCAGAGAGAACTAATTATACCCATGTTTTTCACTTGCAGATGCAACTAAATTCGTGAAACTTGCTTATCCATCTTCTAAAGGGAATTTGGTGAAATGTTTTTGTTTCATGGTTTGTTTCTTAAAATTTCCTCCTCTTATTCTGTCTCTCTATCAGTGAGCTTCGTGAAAGTATTTCAAGTTAGCACGCGTGTTGGAGAGAGAACGAAGCCATTCGTTGCCGGAGCTATCGCTGTAGCGGTGACGAGGGGGGAGGCTTCTGGGAAACGTTTGCCGAGTTCTCCGTCCGTAGGAGTCCGATAGCCAGATACCTTCAAGCGACGTCAGGGCTCACGTCGTTCCATATTCTGTCTCTTGACAGGGTCAAACTCTGGGGTTTGACTCCCTTTTGAGTCCTAGTCACTGTGTCTCCTTCGATTTTGAAGTAAACCTGAACCGAACATTTCTCACAGCGATCAAAGTCCCTCCCCCTCCCCCATCTTTCCCTCTTGAGCCTTTTATTTTCCCTGAGTAACTCCAAGTGTGTATCTGTCCCGGGTAATTCCGCATTGCTCCCCCAGCTCGCTGTATTGTCTTTCAATCATCCCGCTTGTCCTTGTTCTATGGAAAATAAACCCAATTCACCCCATGTCATTGAAAGGCTGATCAAGGATAAGTAACGTCCAGGGATTTTTTTTTTTTTTCAGGATCGCAAGTTATTCTTTTGCTATATTAAACTTCACAGAAAGGCCCCGTTGTGATCAATGACATATACAGTGCTGTGAAGTTGGCCATTTGCCAGTTTCAGAACTTTGTTGCCGATTCTGTCATTTTCTAGCATATGTGACATTTTTTCCATCCCTATAGATAGGCTTTATTGTAATACACAGTAGTTGTGTTTCTGTCTTTGTAGTTAGTGACAACTAAGCTGGTGTCATTTGGCAAGTGGCCTTTTCTAGGTCACTGTGCTGATAAAGACCAGAGATTTGCCAGGGCGAGCTCCCGATCTTTTGGAGGATGTTCTGACCTGAAACTGCCTCGCTTGGGCGAGGCTGTCACTGGGAAGCAGAGGGCCTTGCTGCTCATTTCTTTTACTTCCCTTTCACCTAGATAGCTTGTCACTGTGTCACCGAAGAAAATGGCCCGTGGCTCATCCGTGAGCCCTGACCTGATACTGTTGTGTTTTCTTCCCGTGTGATGACTGGTGATTTAACCAGTGACAGACCAGTGCTGTTGAATTAAGGAGTATATTATTTTAGTAGGATTAAATAAATTATAAAAGCTTTTTTTGAGAGAAAGATGGTATGAATATGCTTTCAAAAGAACTCGATGTAACTTTAATATAAATATTTTCCAATCAGTTGCCAATATTTCTGTGTGATTTTCTGTCTCAGGTAAGTCCTCTTATATCTAGACTCACTATGTTTTTCTAAGATATAGACTAAATTTACAGTTTTTAAATTCCAAAAATTACCACTTTAGATAGTTTTTTCCTTTAATTTTTTCTTATATTTCCAAGAGCCATTAAATTTTTTTTGTAAGGACCGAAAGTCTTGGTGGATCAATTTTTTTTTTTTTTAATCTCAAATTTTCAGTAGAATCTTACTTTTCTTTAAGGTTGGCTTTATAAAGGTAACTTTGTATTAGATGGGTATAGGACGTTCTGTTCCTTAAAAATGAGGATCGAAGTCCCTGAATTTTTGCAGTAGCCTTTGAGACAATGTATTGCAGTAACGAGAGTTGCCTTGGGGAAAGGTGGTTTTGCTTATGCAGCGTTTCTCATTTAAAAGAAACAGCATCTTAGCTGACTACCAGCTCCACTTCAGTGGTTTTTTTTAAAACAGAGAAAGCAGACTTGCTTCTGAGCGTTGCCGGCCCACATGCATCGTTGGGGGGATATTCATCACTAGACTCCAGAGTGGTACGTAATATTAACATAATTGTTTTTTTCGTCTGTTGAAAATATGCACCTTTCCATTTAATCTGCAATTCTAAGTAGTAGATTATTTTTGCGAAGCGTGTATTAAAGATGGTTTGTAGACCAGCTTAAATGAAACCGAACAGGTTAGTTGAACAGGTTAGTTAGAATTCCTTGCAGCGTTAATAAGAACAGTGGTTTGTGGGGGGCAGTGGGCGGAGGGGCCACTGAGAGCGTGTGGATAGGAAGCACTTACTGTTTACTTGTGAGCAAGTGACCCCTAGGCAATTCCTGGTTCGTATGGACCACCGGTATCCTTGCAAGCGACAGCATAACTACCTGCCCACTGAAGAATGAAACGACAGCACGTTTGGGTCACTTTGCCACCGCCTCATGGGCCCAGATCTGCCATAATGATGCCAACACGCAAAAGATATTAAAGACAGATCCTTTGTTGTTGGACCGGAGTTGGATTCCTCAGGGCATTTGAGATTCTAGTCTGGTGGGAATTTCAGCCTGTCCCCACTTCTGCCAGGTGCCCACCGAGATACAGCACCCTGGGACGTCGCGGGCTGCGGGGTGTGATTTCCTGGTGCGAGGAGCCTGCTACCTGAGCGTTTGATTCTGTCGTCTCGGGCAAGGAGGACAGTGCGATTCCCAAACCGGGCTAGTGCTTATGACTTTCTGACCTCCTGCTGCCTGCAGGCATGCTAAGGAGGAGAAGGAAGGGGAGTCGATGCAAATCCCAGGCAGAGGCAGGGCGTCCTCGGCGCTGCACACTGCGGCTGCTTTGGAGAAACTGGTTTCCACTGGATTGCTTTTGGATTGTGCTTTGGAGAGACCTGAGGCTTGGGGCCCGAAGTCCTTGTGCAGGTCCAAAGACAAGCCGGAGCCCAGGTTTTCCTGTTCAGGTAGAGAGAGGCTGCCGCTCCCTTGGCCGGAGTGTTCTGACCTGTGACCTTGAAGGCGCGCACATGTCAGGTGTGCAGGGGGCGGTTCTGTGGACGTATAATCGGATTTCAACATCTTCATCTGTTGGAAAGTGTTGGCACGGATATCTCATAGGGTTGTTGAGGGGGTTGAAAAATAAAATGTGAAAACCTTAAAATAGTGCTTCACTCATGGTCGGTGCCCAATAAGTGTTTATTTTTTCCCAGATGCCAGACCAGTGTGGCAAACGTACTTCGTGGTGGGTATACATGAGACAGAATGTGAATATTCGCAGTGCGTTGGTCAGGCAAGGAATAGTTTGTGCCCGCGGCTGACATCATCATTTATTAAACAAAATTCCTGCACAGCCAGCCTCAGCGAGGTGTGTATGGGTCGAAAGCAGAGCCGAACGTGGGTCTGGCTCCACTGACACACACGGCCCCTCGCAGTTTGCTCGCAGAGTGCTCAGCCGCATATGTTGGGTTATTTCGTGAGTCAGAGAGAGCATTGTCCCACATAGGACAGTGAAGTGTGCCTTGCTGCGGTAGTCACAGGGGTGGAGGTTGGGGGAGGTGAGGCTGACTGGGTTGCTCTGATGAGCCTCAGAAAGAGATAACAAGCTCATGAAGTGGACTTTATACATTCGATGCTTTTCAGTTCCCGATGCCATCAGCAGAAAGATTCTGGGCGTCAGCTCTGGACCACCATTCACATCTCAGGAGCACGTGTGTTGTTACCAGGTGTCTGAGTGGGCAGAGCCTTCTCCAGGTGAAGAGGGACCTGAGAGACAGCCTCGTCAATCTCTTCTGCTCTTTTTGGGGCAGTGGAATTGTGGGGTATGGAGGAGATCACTGTTGCCCACGCGTAGCACAATTTAATTTCCTTAAATTCAAGGAAACCTAATTCGTAGTTCTGGAAGCGAGGAAGGGTGATGGGTCTCTAATCTCAAAGATCCGCCTTCCAGAGCAGCCCTGTCCAATGGACACAAAATCCCAGTAGCGCACCGCATATCACATTTTCTAGTAGCCACACTAAAACGTTTACAACGTAATGAAAGTAAAAAAAGGTGAAATTAATTCTGATATTTTATTTAACCCAATACACCCCCAATATTATCATTTCAGTATGTAACAACATAAAATTATTGCGTATTCTGTATTATTTTTTAAAGCTCAAGCCTTCAGAATCCAGTGCGTGCGTTCGGCTGGCAGCACTCGGTGACAAGCACACTGCGCGCCTGCGCCTCCCGGGCCGCGTCGTCAGCTCCTCACACGCATCGCTCGGTCGATCCTTGCAGTCACCCTGTGTGGCAGATGCTAGTCTCATTCCCATTTTATAGACAAAGAAGCGAGGCACAGAGATTCAGGAGCGACATGTCCTGCGGTCACAGAGCCCCAGTGGCAGGGCTCAGGGAAGTGCCCCCGCCCAGTTCTGGGGTGCGCGACAGTAGCCAGCAGGGGTCTGGCCTCTGTGAACACCTCCTTCGAGGCAGGAAACCGAGTGAGGGGAAGCTTGCCTTTGAAAAGAGATGTCAGAGCTGGACCCTGGCATCCAAACTGGCTCCTCGGCCGCGGGCAGTGGCGTCGCGCACCGCAGCCCTGGGCGGTGGGCCGCCCCGTCTGGACCACGGAACGTGGAACCGAGAACCCTGAGGCTTTCCTTTCTTCCTTCTTCTCGCTCAGGGTTCACTTAGCGTGGTCTGTCACTCGCTGCAAGCCTGTCTCCCTCTGATTATTTTTCTGTGGGGGGCGGGCGGTGGTGGCGGTGGCGCAGGAGGTATGTCCCACCCCTCAGAGCTTCTGCTTTCTCAGCCCTGGTGCTCCCGGCCATGGAAACGTGACACAGCCCCGCTCTGATCTCTGCGAGCTGCTGCGTGTGCTTCGCAGCTCACCTTTAAGGAGCTTGGTTGGGCAGGTGGCCTGGGCTGGGGGTTAGCCCCGTCAGGATCATTACCTGTGACTTTGCAGCGGCTCGGACTGACATTTTTGATGCCAACGCTGATCTGGGAAGTTGCTTCTGTTACTCATCCCTACTTCCGACCCTGCTGGGGAGGCTTGCGTTTGCCAGATCTTTGCAACCACTGTTTTCACGAGAGGGACCTGTGCCATTTACAAAGATGTGGCCCCACAGCCTTGGGTTTGGACTGGAAAGGAGGACGTGGGGACTCAGTGGACACCGATTGGATAAATGTTTTTTGATGCTCTCAATTCTAATTTAAAAAGAAAAAAAACTTTCTGTTTCAGTGACTCATAGAAAACACAGCCTTTCTCAAACTTAGTTATTTGATATAAATTTCAAACATAACACAGAGGGACAAGCAGGTAGACAGTCACTGAAACATTACTAATTGTCCCCATATCTAAAAGAGTATTAGCTGTGGCGGGTTAATGTTTCTCGATTTCCCCTTCTGCCTTATTTTAGTATGAAAATTTGAACACACATGCACGCGAAGGTAGTGGAACGTATGTGCAAGTATTTTCTGTACCCACTTTTTGCCAGTCTCATTTATTCATCACCATGCCCACCTCCCTCACCCCCCACTTTTCTTTCTGTTTCTGGGGTATTTTAAGGCAAACCCTGGATATCATGTCATTGTACCTCAAGTTCTTTAATTTCTCACAGAGAAGGACAATTTAAAAAGCTGAATCATTTCACCATCGCACCTGACGTAACGAACAGCCGCTTCAAGACTTGGCCGTATTTCCGCCGAGCAGTCCAGGCTGCGTTTTCATCGTCATTTCCTGCCTCTGCGCCAGTTCGGGATCTAGACAGAACCCACACTTCGCCGTGCTTCTTGGGTCTCCTTAGTCTTTTACTCTGTTGTCGACCTTCCCTCCCCAGCTGCTCTGTTTTTTGTTTTTTTGTTTTTTCCCTTTCATGACGTTGATTTGTTGATGAGATAAGCTCATTTGTAGGTTCAGATGCGCCACGTCGTGGATTTGGCTGATGCTTTTCTCATGTTGTATGTAATCCTCTCGGGGGTTCCTCTCTAAGGTTCTGTAAATTGGACATGAGATGGAGAGCCTGTGGTTCGATTCAGGTTTGCGTATTTACGTCTTGGCAAAGATACCTCATAGGTGGTGCCAGGTACTCCCACTTTCCTTCATGGACGTGGTGTCTGGCGCACCCTCCCTCAGTGGGGTCACTCAGATGCTGTCAGTCCGATTCCAGTAAAAAGCTCCCCAGCACCCTCTCACGTGATGGATTTAGTGTCTCTTGGTGACCACTGCCTAGATCCAGTCTTTCTTTTAGGAATTAGGAAATGCTGGTTTTCCTAATGTCATTTCTTCTACGTGCGTTGGCTGGCATTCTGTAAGAAGAATTTCGATTACGTTGACATACACTTGGTGTAGGAAAGATGATAAATGCCTGAGTCTGTCTCCATGTTTAAAAATTTTGGAGCCATAAATTTGTGTCCTTGCAACCTCCGGTAAAGAGTCATTAACTTTCCCTCATAAATATTATTGTGAACTCATGCATTTTTAGATACCAGCTACCTTTTATTCCATTGCAGTCTTTATTATTTTCGCTCAAAGTGCTCTGTTTTAGGGCACTTTAACCCCTGGGTCTTTTCGACACAATCCATCAGCCCTGGCTCAAGTCTGGATTTTTAACCTCTGATTTTGTTTATTGATTTCTGAAGGGTGTTGGAAATTGCTCCGGGGGTGTTCTGACTGTTTCGATGAGGAGTGAGCGTTTGGGGGTGAGGAGGAAGTCCTTCTCCAAATGTTACCACGTTAGATCTCCTTTTCAAAGTGCAAAGATCGGAAGGTAGCTTCGTCGTAAGATCCACATGGCATGTTCTGGGGCTAAAATGAAATGTGGCACCATTTTCTCCTAGCACAGGAAACGGGTCTGGAGTGAGACTGGCCGGCTCCACATTCCTGCCTGACCACTTCCGAGCTCCGCAGGCTGGTCAAGTTCCTCATGTTCTTGACATTTTAGTTATTTTTTCTGTAATGCAAACCTCTTAACAGTGCTCGTGTGACTTACTTGAAGCGATCACAGTGAAACACTCAGCACAGAGCTGGCCACGCACCGGCAGTGTTCAGGGATCGAAGTGGTATGGTAGCAAGTCACGTCCCTGGGGTCTGGCATTTCAGTTGGAACCAGTCACTTCACCGTGTGCAGAAGTGAGAGGGTATTTTCTAAGAAAACAAGGATTTTCTTTCATTGGTATTATCTAGGTCTTGAAATTTCCTCCTTCGGTGTATTTATGGGAACTGAAGAAAACACTTTCTCAGCGCACTGTGTCATGTGACTGTTTCTCATTGCTGGTCAGCAGCGTGAAACCTCAGATAAAAGTATATTAAGTCAGGGTCTGGGACAGCTGTTCAGCAAAGCTAAGCAGACTTTATTTAAAGAAAGTGCTTGTTCTCTTTTTCTGGATGTACAATTTGTAAGAACTGTGTGTCACACTTTAAAGTCGTGGCTTTGGGATGTTTTCCTTAGAAATGAATTTTGCAGTCAGTTGAACGTTACTCTCTTCAGTTGCCAAACTTTATAATCTTTTAATAGTGTCCGAAAGAAGTTCTACTAAAACGGCAGCTGCCTGAAGTAGAGGTGATTTAAACATCTCCACCTTTCTTTATGGCTGCGTCCGTCAGCTGTTGCTATGTAACAAGGGATCCCACAACTCAGTGGCTTACAATGATTTTTATTCATTCTTTTTCTCCGGGATCTGGTTGGCTGGGGTGTTCTAGGCCACGGTGCAGGCCTCTCTGAGCTTGGGTCCTCACTGCACATTTAAGCTTTGTTCTGTTCCACAAATGTTTATTCTGGGACTCAATCCGAAGGGGCAGAAAACCAAAGGAAACTTTTTTTTATGACAATGGCAGAGACACGAAGGGTGGCCCAGCTGTGCAGGCATGCTTCAGATCACACCTCATTCCATTCCTTTGGCCAGAGTAAGTCCATTTCTGAGCCTCCCTCCCATCAGTGAGGTGGGAAAGTTTACCTCAGATGAGAAGGTCATGAGGGAAAAACTTGCCAAGCAGTAATCTAATTTATCATAATGGCCAGGATCGTAAGGGTGATTATCTAACATTGTTTTGTGTTATGTACAGTTATTGGCTCCTTTAATCACCCTGCCTTCAGTCCTACTTCTCAGCTTGTTCACTCTGTCCCACAGATAACCAGGTCTTGGAAGAATCACGTCTAGGTTAAGGGCGAGTAGGTTCCAGGCGAGGCTTCAAGGCCTTCTCCTGGAAAGTGGGGCGTTTCGTGGGCGTTCCGGGTACTCGCTACCCTTTTCCTTTCCTTTTCTCTATAGTTTGTTCCAAAAAGAATCCCCGGCGTTGCCAGAAATTTGCCTCCTAGAAGCGAGGGGTTAACTCATCGTGTACAGCAAACCTCTAGAGACAGAGGTTAATCCGTCTGGTCACAGTAAGTGGGTCATGCATTACAACAGCAACTCTAGATTTTCAGATTCTAATCTTTTATCTTCCATCAGCCCACAGAACAGCCAGGGGCACACTGCCTAATCTCTGGGTGCCTGTGGGTGGAGCCAGTGGAGGAGGTAGCCGCGAGGGCCCGAGGCGATGGTGGCGGTAGTCACATATCAAATAAAAGTATTTTCAGCCACTTTGAAATCATATTACTATGAAATTCTCCTAATTCCTGATTTGTAATCATTCTGCCTAAGCTGCATTGAAATTTACTTCACCTCACTTAGTGCAGCTGATGGAGAAAGGACTCGTTAAAAAGATTAGTGTTATGAGCCTACTGAAAAAAAGTACATTATAAAAATTAGAACATTTATTTGCGGTATAATCAATGCTAATTATAATTACAGCTGATTTCAGGTGTGCTTGATCTTTTCACAAAGTCCTGGTGGACTTTAAATTGACAATCTCCATATGAAATAAGAGTAATAAAGTGGTTTTTATTTAAATATGTTCTACAATAAATATGTTCTTAATTCGAAATTTGTTGTTAACTAAATCACATGGGTGAGATTTGACCACGTTGACGAAATTGCACGTTTTTCTGAAGCGTGGAAGGCACTGCCAGTCTCAGGTGCTTTTGACACGAAATGTCTCAGCAAGTGATGTGTTCGCATCATTCTTTCCCTTCTCTCTCTCTCTCTCTTTTTTATATAAAGCCTAAATGTGGTAAATGTAATGTAATCTAAGCAAGAGAGAAGGATGAAGTCGCTACTATCTATAAGTGCCTCCCCGTCTGCTTTAGTTAAAGGTGTCATTTAACAATATATTCTCTGTAGCCTTTTCCAGTTTCTTACAGGAAGAGAAAAGAATTCTGTAATAACTACAGTTATGATGTTTAATTCAGTGGGAAATCCCAGCCTGCCGAGGGGTGTCCAATCCTGTCGGACAACAGAGGGGGAAAAAGTAGCCTTGGTACCCAGAAACTATCATCTCTATTTCTAGCCATTCTTCCTCTCTCCTTGACTTCGCTGCGGAATCACCAGCTCTCTGCCTGTCACATCCCCAGCCTTAAAGACCCAAGGATGAGGCAGAGATGTGGCTGCTATTTCCACTATCGACATTGCTATACTTAATGAGAATTTTATGTATTTGAAATCCCACAAAGCCCGGTTCCATTAGCCAGATTTTCTCTCCCCGCAGTGGGGACATAGGTTTTTGAGAAGTTTTTCATGTTTCAGTATTTCATTCTCTTATCATCGCTACCGTTACGGAGTGTCTGTCTCAAGCCAGGCACTGTGCTCAGGTCTCTGCTGGTATAATCCCATGCAATCCTCAGGACTCTGCTTTAGGTGCTCCTATGACAACCGTCTGACCCATGAGGATCCCGAAGCCCAGAGGGGACTGGCAGTTTGCCTCCTTCGTCACATGGCCGTAGGAGGCAGGGCTGGGCTCCGCCCCAGGTCCCTCTCCCTGAGAGCGAGCTCCTGAGCACATTTGCTCTCCGCCCTTACGGTAGCCACTTCTTTTCGTCCTGACGTTTTGGATTATGGTACCTTAGACCTTAGACAGTGTTCCTCTTTTTCATTCTTGAGTCCCAAGTCCAATTACCATCTTTCTTTTTGGGCCCTTAAAGAAAACAGACATTAAATACTTCTTTCATGGAATAAACATGTATCGATCATCAGCTTTGTGAGGGGAACCGTGTTAGGAACCGGAGTTGCAAAGATTTGTTTGTTTTAATTACGGTCTGCGAAATGTTTGAGGTGGCAGCTGGAATACGTAAAATAAGAGATAAAAACGAGTCTCAGAGACCATCCAGATCGAATGACCTCCCGCCAGGGGGAAGAGTCCCACTTGAGAGTAATTCTTCCACGTCCTTTATTCGTCTGCCTGGTCTGTTCTGCAGACGTGTCCTGTGGTCCCTTCCATGTTGCCCCCCTGCCGGAGGGCTCTGCCCGCGCCCCGAGCCCTGGATCCGAGACAGCCTGGCTCCTGCCCACGAGGACCAGCCTCTCGTACAGGCTGTGGACTGTGCAGAGTGTTTTCCCACGAGTTGTCTTGCTTTGTTCCCCACGCCTCTGAGAAGTAGCCGCCACGTGGAAACTGAGTCATGTAACGCGGCGTGCCCACATTCTGCAGAGCCCCCCAAACCTCACCGCTTCCTTGAATCGTCCACGGACTTGTGTTCCTCTCGGGCTTGGGGTTTCTCCTTCCCGTTTCGGTTCTTCATTCTTGGGGTGTTTGCAGCACCACCGCTGCCCCGTATGTCTCGGCTGTCTCGTTACTGGTTTCCCCTGTGTCCTCAGATGGCATGCAGCCTGCCAAGTGGCCCACTGGCCACGGATGGCAGGCTCTCCAGAAATGGACCATAACAGTCATTTTTTGTTTTTGTTTTTCACATTGTTGAACAACACCTAGAACTGCGACTTAAATCTACTTTCTCATCCCTCACACCCCACAAATCACACGACGTAAGTTTTTAATGACATGAATATAAGTGTTGTCGGAACATCAAATATCTTACTGTCTCCATCCAGTTGCTAGTTTATGGCATTCAGGGCGTGGTGGCGGTTACTCGCAGAGCCTGAGGAAGATGACAGAAACCATGTTCTCTGACTGTGGTCATCTCCGAGAGCTGGACGCATTGGTTGTGAAAATATTTCTGGAACGGGAAATGTGTCCTCTGTGCCTAACAGAAGTGAAAACGAAAGTGTCCCATAAGGTTTGTCTTCCTTTAGCCAAATGGGAAGTGATGTTTGTACAAGTTGCCACAAGTACGTGGCTGATCATAACCTCTCCTTGAGTGACTGAAGCTGGCACAGGAAATCCGAATTCTGACTAAAAGATGCATCAGGGAAGAAAAATTCCTGAAATGTTGTTGAAGCAAAAAGTGGCAGACATATAACATTTTCCTATTGGTGTCAGAGAACATTCTAAATGAAAAGGATCCTCAAAAATTTGGTTTAATAAAAAACATTTTTGGTTACTATGCATTTTGTTAACATTTATGGTTTTAAGTGTTGCCAGATTTGGCAAATAAAAGTACAGAGCACCTAGTTAAATTTTTTCAGGCAAACAGCCACAAAATTATTAGTATAAGCATGTCATATATGACATTTGTGACATACTAAAAATTTATTATTTTTCCAAAATCTGTATGTAGCTGGGCGTCCTCCTATTTTATCTGTAAATTCTACTTTTAAGAAAGTTTAATGATCCATATTTAGGTAATAGATAGTTAAGAGTATTTATTACTTTTTAATGTAAATAATATATATAAAAGCAATTGTTCTCACATTAGCTCTTCTGATAGAACATTAATTTTAATTAGCTAAGGAAAGCTGACCTATCTGATGTCACTGCAACTAGATAAGATTAAAAATGAAGATAACGAATCCCAGGATGGGAAAGTAGCTTGACGGTGAACACGCAGTGACTTCCTGTTTTCCTTTAACTCTTTCCCAGTGCCCCTAACCCTGCCCTCTGAGGGCTGTGGAGAGTAAGGAAGACGATGTCAGCGGCAGCCTGCACTTGCCCGGGTCAGTCACGTGCTCGGCACTGTTCGAGTGTTCGTTTTAATTTCTCTAATCTTCACCACAGCCTTACGAGATAGGTGCTTCTATGATTTGATACACCAGTTAAGAAGCTAAAGCACAGAGAGGTTAATTAGCTCACCCAAGGCCACCTCTGTGCTTTGACCCTCGAAGTATTTGCTCTCTTATAGTCTTAGAGCGTCCAGGTACCCCAATTTCCTCTCCTAGGACGGGTCTCCGAGACTGCCTCTGTGCTCACTGAACTCTGGACTCGCTGAGAACCCTGGCTTGTCACTGCCCTTGACTATTTCGTGGCCGAAATTTAAAAGAATGCTTCATATAGATGATCATTTATAAGCAGGCACAGTGGGACTTTTAATGGCCTTTGTACTGGATGCTATAGCTTTAACAGTGGCCCAGGGATTACATGGGTTTTTATTTTTATTTTCGGTGGTAAATATATGTCCCTATAACACTGTTGACTCAGATTGAACTTTTTGTCAGGTAAAACTTCCAGGTTCTCTATCTACACAAAATGCAAGTAAACCAAGTTTCCCTCAGTTTGTACACGTGCAGGGTCTTTTTTGTTTTTGAGTGTGCAGGATTCCCTCACGTTGGTGTAATTTTTAGCAAGTGTTTCGTTCTACCGCACTCTTCCTGTCTGTCACCACACTTTTTAACGCTTTATAACATCGTCACGGTGGTAATGGATGCGTTTAGAACAGGGACCCGGCTCTGCGGGCAAGCTCACACCTCCACATCCGCACGCCTGCCTGCATGTCTCCTGACCCTGGACAGTCTGTAGCTGGCCCTTCCTCCCAATGGCTTAAGTCGATGTGCAGTGCGGTGACATTCTGACCGTCATGTCTCGAGGAAAGGGCTGGAGCTATGTAACAGTACTTTTCTGCCTTATAACTGGACAAACTCTTAAATCACCTATTTTGGATAATCCACAGTGATCCCGCCTCATCAGATAGTATGGTATTCCTAAGTCACTGTGTCATTCTGTGCCTTGCTTGCAGCTGTAAAGTTTCTCCCAGTGTAATAAGACTGCTTTGCTCTCAGAAATCAAAGTAAGAGAGAGTTAATAATAGAAAAAAATATTTGCCTGGTGGATTGCAGACTATTTCTATTTCACGTAAGGAAATATGACAGTTCTCATGGTATTACAGTAGCTGGGGGCACACTGCATTGAGACAAATAGGTTAGGATGTGAGACAGGCTTTCTCGTTGGTTTTTAAGGCAAGATCAGATTTAAGTATCAACTAATCAAGCATCTTCTAGCATGCTTCGACATTTCTCAGCTACCTTTTATACATTAAACCTACTAATTATAGTTTTTATTTCCTGAAATGTATTAAGATGAGAATATTTTATAAAAAAATTTGAGAGTATTATGGAGAAAATTTTAAATATTACTCAGTGTTTTCCAACCTAGACTGTTACTGTGATGCTGCAGACAAATAACTGCCATGTTAAAAAAAATACACACACGTGTAAATAACTTCTAAGTGCTCTTCGAAGGCAATTCGTTGCACACCATAGTTTAAAACATGATTTTATGACACGTGCTGTACAACTCATGGAATGCTTATATTATACATGATTTAAATGAAAGAGGAATTTTAAAAAATCTCCTTTAAACCCTGAACACACTTTATCTGCAATTTAATACTTATTTGTAACCATAAAGGAATAATAATCAAACTTCCCAGTAAAGATGAGTGTTTGGGGAAATGCGAATTAAACCAGCCACCTGGAGAATGTCCAAATATTGCAAAACATATTTTGGAAATAACAAGTAGGCCTGAGGGTAGAATTCCAGAAATAATCAAAAAGCCAGATGTCTTTGATCATCAAATAATCTGTGGCAGTGTGCCAAGGTGTCCTAAGCTCTCTTCATCTGTTTGTTAAAAAATAACCTATTTAGTATGAAAACGAGTTCCAAAAATTTAAACTATTTTTGCCAAATCCATTTTCTTTATTAACTCTGATTGTCCAGATTTTAAATTAATGAAGAATCCGATTTCAGAATTTTTCGAAGACCTTTCATTCTTTTTTTCGGTCAGCTCACATCGGCAAACATTTATCTCGTACCTACTACGAGCAAGGTGTTATGCCTGTTTCCAGGGAATATAAAAGTAAATAACTCTCACCGTCCGCCTCGGCTTCCTGGGAACTGTTCTAACGGAATAGTTTTATGTAGTATTTATTTCAGAGCTTTTTGAGTGACTATCTGAAATTACTGTCTTTTTAGCATAGAAATCAACAAATATTTCGGGAGTTTTTACCCACTGTGACAGATTCTAGGAGAATATAGAAAAAGCGTCAGATGTGATTTTATGGTCTCGCTTAAGAGACAAGGTGAAACAACAAATGATGTTTTGTATTGAAATTATAAGCTCTCCAGGAGTCCGAAGAAAATCAAGTTAAGAAATCAGTAGTCACTGCATTTATTTGGGTGCTTCTTTTGGACCGGAAGAATTTATTCTTGTTGTACTACTTATTTCTCTAGGGAATTTTTCTTTTAAAAAAACAAACAAAGGCAATCTTTAGCCCACTGCCATTCGCATGATCACAGGCTTCACCACAGAAATGAGTTTGTGTACGGGAGAGCGGTTGGGTCTGTGCGAAGTGCTTCGCAGTGAAAGCCTTCAGTGCAGAAATTAAAGTTGTCGTAACTACTTCGACACATCCCAGTGACTGCTGCCAGTGAGTGTGGCTCGCAATTTGGGAACTCATTGTATTTAATTACACAGTAGTGAGAGCGAGTTGTGTCTGGATTTCCTGCTAAATTATATAAATCTTTAGAGGAAAGACTTCATCTTAGCATTAGGCTTTCTAACTGACCTCCAAGGTCTCTGCTACGCGTCCTGTATGCTGCGTGCAAGCCCCCACTAACTCTTGTCTGCAGAAAACATTTTTTTTAAAAAAAATTTTCAATTACAGTTGACAATCAATATTATTTTATATTGGTTTTCAGAAAACATTTTTTTACCAGCCTTGCCTCCCCCGCAAAAATTCTTTTCCCGAGCAGGCTCTGCATTTTCTGTGTGGCTGCTTCTGTTGTATTTTCTACCAGAATGCCCCTCCCTCCATTTTTTACCGGCCGAATTCCTTCTTGTCTTGTAAAGTTCTAGTTCAAGTATTAGCCCTTTAGTATCGTTCCCTGGCCCCGCTGCTCCTCATCCTGTCCTGTCCCAGCACATCCCCAGCCTCCCATCCTCAGCTGTTAAAATATTTTGTTCCATACTCTGTGTTACCAAATTTAGTATAACTCATTGCAGATACTGTATCTGATGAAGTCCAGTCAGGATAGTAACCAAGCTAGTGATTTAAACGGAGATACTTTAATAAAGAATTGTTAACTAGGTGTGTAGGTGTCACCTAGGAAACTGGCAAGGCAAGAAAAGAACACGGAAGTGGCAGGGATTTTGCAGGTTACGTAGGGAAGAGCTTAGGTTATTAAAACTTCGCAACCTGGGGCGTGGGGCGGGGCTACGGAGCTGAAACACACCTGAGGAGGGCGCGGTGCTGGGTCTGGGACCCAGCGGTGAGCCAGCTGGTGCTGAGAGCTTTGAGGGAGGCGGGTCTGGCCGACTGGGTGCCAATGCCACCAGAGGGACCTGCGCCGGCCAAGGGAGCAAGCGCTGCCTGGATGCCCCTCCCAGCAACCGCCAGCAGACAGGAGGCAACATGGGGACATCTGTAGGACAGGAGTGTGTCCCTTTTCCCTCCTCAGGCTTCCCGTTTCCCGTGAGCGTCCCTGTGGCAGACGGAGCCAGCAAGTGACAGCAGAAGTGGGGTTCGCAGAGCGCCCGGTGTGCATCCCAGAGCAGAGCGGGGGAGGGTGGATGTGGAGCTGACTGACCGCGGCTTACTGACTGCCTCAGGGATGAGCTGATGCCTTCCTCTTGCCTGACTCCGAGCTCCTTGATGTAGCAGTTGTAGCTTATTTATCTGCTGTCCCCAAACCCCCGAAGGTCTAAAATCTAAATCTCTTTGTAACTCGCGTGACAGGAAAACCTATTCAACCTGTTGATGTGATATTCATATGTCTTGCTGCAGAAATATTAACTCCAACTGGACACTGACGTGCATCCACCTGGGAAGGTTAGTAATACATACTTAACACAACTTTTCAAAACCTGGAAAAATACTGAATTACGCAATACATTTAACTCCGAGGTTTCAGATAAGGGATTCTGGCTCCCAAGGGCCCGGCATGCACAGTGCCTGGTGTCGGAGTTCAGTGACGATTCAGTGAAATGAAAATGGACTGTCGACTGACTTCTGTTGTCATGTTATTCTGCAAGCCGATAACCTGGTCACGGACAGTTGTTTTACACACGAGAATTTCTAAACAGGTGATACATCTATGAGCTTTTTGTAGTCCCTGAGTACATAGACATATCATGCTTGCTTAGAGCTTTGCAGATAAACATGGAAGCCTTTGAGAGAGAAAACAATATTTCGAATCCCCAGGTTACGACTCAGGAAATAATTTTCACGTTGGATCATAGTAATGTGAATTCACCCTGCTGAATTGTAAACACGTAGAAAGAAGAGTCGTTTGGGGTTTCATCAGTCTAATCTTTTTAACTAGAAATATGAGGGAAAGCTCTACCTTTGACGAAGTTCAGATGGCAACTTCCGACTGGCTTCATTTCTGCCAGTGTAATATGTTGCTTCTGGTAAGTTTTTTCTAAAGCTAGCGTTCTTTTAGTTTTCTATGCTAAGGGCAAAGTATGCAAGTAAGAAAATGAGAGATTAGCAGGTAATTGTGACTAAAAAGAAATTCAAAGATTAGAAAATATTTAAGATGATTGTTCTTGCATTCCTTTGAGAAGATCGATGATTGCTCTGGGAATGTGACACTTTTCCAATTTGTGTAACATTTCTGTTGAAATAGTCATTCTTGAATTCATTCCAGATAGAGCAGTAATAGAACTATAAGAATTTTTTAAAAAATGTTTTTGCTTTCAGGTAGTAGAATGATTTATAATATAAATCTGGTAGGATTAGTTAAGTGCCATACTATCCTTAATAATGATGCTAAATAAAATTTTTCTTTAATCAATATTTATTGATTCTTCTGGCATGTTTAGTACACTCTGCCAGGCAGAGCCCGTGGAAGACACAAGGGGTTAGACCTAAAAGTATTTAAAACTGCTAGGTGAGAAGAAGATTAAAAAATGAAGGAGAACTAAGCAATAAAGGTCAAGAAGAGTAGGAAAAAAATGTGTCAGAGTATCATGCTCATTGCCAGGGTCAGATATCAACGGAAATGCCAGACATTTGGGGAGGAGGGGAGCCCCATTGTGGGCTGTGGTAAAATCATATTTGAACCAATGCGATGATTTTAAAAACCACATGGCTTTGTAGAACAAATTGTTTTTTCCTTCCGTCATGTAACCCCAAACGCCGCTGATTTGGTTGCAAGGAATCAATACGCTGAACCGCCTTGGGGCCCAGAGCTTTCCGTGGCTGCTGCTCCAGACGAGTCTAGGCAAGCGCGGGCCGTCAGCTCCATCCTCCTGCCTCGGAAGCTTGGGGGCCTGCTGGGAGGTGCGGTCTTGGTTTGCCATCTTTCCCGTCCCTCTCCTCTGCCTCTGTGACTGTTCCTAGTCAGTAGCTCCTTTTGCAGAAGGCCTCTTCTCTTTCCGACCAAGGAGTCAGGAGCCCTCAACTTGTGCTCGGACACCCGCCCACGCATGTGCCGTCGTCACTGAGCATCCGCCACCAGCATCAGTGATAGCGCCTCGGTTCAGGGTGCCTGAAGGAATGACTGTGGACTGGGCGGCGTAAGGGACAGGCGTTTACTTCTCAGTTCTGGAGGCTGGAGGGCCGAGATCAGGGTGCCGGCACGGTGGGCTTTTTGGCGAGGGCCCCTTTCCTGGTTTTGGGGGGCTGTCTTCTTGCTGTGCCCTCACGTGGCAGAAGGGGAGCTCGCTCTCTTCTCTTGTTATTAGGGCACTGATCCTAGTTATGAGACCGGCAGGTATCTATCCCCATTTTACAGATAAAGAAACAGACTTGAGAAGTGGAGCCATTTTCTCTGTCTTCCAACAAGAGGTAGAATGAGACTGAAATAAGCTATTCTTACTGTACGTGGACTCTCCCCTCCCCGCTTTAACAAGGACACTGCTCATCCCTCACGGAGCCACAAGCCCCTGAAGGCAAGAATTGTCTTCCATTAATAGTCATTAATGAGAAGACCAGCAACAGAGTGACTGTCACGACTGTATTTAGCCTGCGCAGCCAGAGAGAGCGCATTCTTCTCGAAAGAAAAGCGTTGAGCCACCATGCACCCGATGACACAGGTTTATGGGTTTACCGGCACTCACCTCAGGCCTGGGGTGCTCATCCTAGCCCGTCAGTGTTATTTGGGGCACTCAGACTGCATTGTAAATGTGAGGAGCTAGCGGTAGAAGTCGAGGTACCCTAATGGTACATTCATTAACATTCATCTGTTGTTTTTAGTGTTTCACTTGGGTATTTTCCTGTTCACTCCTTAAAGAAGTGAGTCCCTGGTGAACTACTATGAGTGCGTGTGTGTGTATGTGGGGGGATCCTGCTCCTATCAGAAGATCCTCTGAATCCAGGAAGGGCCTCGGGACCATTCATTAATGCAGCCAGAGTGTGAACACCCAGGAGGCTTGGTGCCCTGGGGGCCTGTGGGGGAGTTGGGGCCTGCAGGGGGTGAGACGGACACCACCTCCATCTCCTCCATCTCTCGAGAGGTGAGTCTCCCTCCCGCCCATGGGAGAGGCTGAAAGTTTCTATCCCGGAAGGCATGTTTTTCTAGGTTGCCTTGTAGGCTCATCCTGGCTTAAGGGGGAAGTAATAGTTATAAGAAGAGCTGACATGTATCTGTAATGTGTCCGGAACTGGGCCACGCACTTTATGGGAGCTACTTAAATTTTCGTTCATAATCTGTGGGGTAGGTATTATTACCTCGATCTCATAGATGAGGAAGCCGGGGCTGAATAACTCGCCCTGGGAGGGATGGAGCTGGAATTCGTACCGGAAGCCAGTGCTTCCTAATCCCTGTGCAGACCCTTCTTCCTGTGCGACCCAAAGTGACCTAGGGAGATGCAACCGACGAGGGAGACGAGACACTGGTCCCTGTGCGCAGGTGCAGACGCCCGGGGGCCGCGTCGGGCCGGAGCCCCGAGCCCGCTCGGGTTTGAACCGGTGATGCTGCGCGGTGGCCCGAGCGGACCGGAGCACGCGTACTGAGCGCGGGAGTGGCCACCCGGGCGGCCACCGGCCCGGCCACCCGGGCGTGCAGTCCCCGTGGGCCCCCGAGGGAGCACGCGGAGTGCGGCGGCCCGTGCAGTCGCCCTGGAGGCGGCTGGGTCTTTCACCAGAAAGGCGAGCAGCTCAGCTCAGCTCAGCTCAGCTCCGGCCATAGGTGTCCGCGCCGGTTTCCATGGCGGCGACGGGGCTCGGGGTCCGCGTCCCTGGGGAATTGCAGGCAGCGGCCTTGGCGGGCGGGTCGCGTCCGTGCCTCGTCCCTGGGAGTCCCCTGTCCCTGTGCGTGCTGCAGGCCAGTCAGAGCTGTCGGTTCTGGAAGGGCCCGCGGTGACCGGTCCCTGCCTGTGCCCTGCAGGCGACGCGGCTTCACAGCGGGCTGCCTGCCCTCCCCGTAGCTACCGCGGCGTCGTTGACGCGTCTTTCTCGTTAGCCCGCTGGTTATCATCCAGCGGGGGTGGGAGCTGACTTCATTTTCTCCCAGTCTGTTTTGTCCCTTTAAGGCTTGGCCGAAGTCAGGCCTCCTCTGGCAAACGCGCCCTGCTGCTTCGTGCCCACATCCCTCCGTCCTGCCTGACCCCGAGTCCTTTCCTGGCTCTGCTAACCCGTCAGGAATGCGCTCGGTCTCCATGGCCCTGCCGGCTGGCCCCTCACTCGGCATTAGGGTGTCGGTGTGTTTTGTTTGGTGTCATGGCCATATCCAGTCTGATTCTACGACTAGGAATGTTCTCTCTGTTTTGTTTAAGGCACATGATTATTTTTCCTGGTTATAACGTTATAATGTTCATTGCGTAACAGTTTATAAAGAGATAAGAAAGGATGGCTATGAACTCGCCCATGAGCTCACCAGCCGGCGATAACCAGAGTTAACATTTCGGGCCATTCGCTTGTAGTCTCAGGTGTGAGAGTCAGTGTGTTCGTTCTGTCCTTGGGCAGAGCTCCATTCTGGACCTTCTCCCGTGGGAATGCCATGGCACTCCCGAATTCTTTGCTCCTCGGGCAGAAGCCACGATTTGGATGCCTGGTGTCACACCACATGGTGATGGCAGTGGCTCCTCCAATATCACCATCAGTGTGTGTTTCGTCTTAGAATAGCTTGTACAGTACCTTGAGGGCAAAAAAGTATTACGGTGCAGAAGCACCATGGAGATGCATTGGCTTCGCGGTGGATCTTGGAAGTCACGTAGTGCAGTGGCTCCCAGTCCAGCTGTGCACGTGAGCAGCCGGAGAGCTCAGAAAGCTGCCACCACCCTAGGCCGACTGAAGCAGAGCTTTAAGGCCATTATTACCTCGGCACGGTGGGCTTTTTGGTGAGGGCCCCCTTCCTGGTTTTGGGGGGCTGTCTGGGGGGTCATGGCCCTGGGGGGTTTCTGCAGTCCGCCCGGCACCATTCACTGGACGAGAGTGCGAGGTCAGGTCACCGACGTGTTCATCAAATATCTGCTGAGAGCTTACTGGGAGCCCAGCGCCCTGCTGGCCGTTGGGAATCCAGTGCTGGCTGGGGCGCACACGGTGTCTCCCCTCAGTGAGTTTATGTTTTATTAAGAAGGGCAGCAAAATACCAAGTAAACAAAATGTAATCACTGAAATCACGGCCCACCCTAACAGCCTCATTTTACCTTAATCACTTCTGAAATACTGCGGGTTAGGGCTTCAACATGTGGATTTTTTTTTTTGGCGAGAGACAATTCAGCCCACAAGAGCTGCTTGTCACAATTGACAGAATCCTTCATTTGTCGTCAGATCTTGTGTACCAAGACAAGGCACCTGTTCCTCACCTTCTTTGGGGACCAAGTGGAGAATCTGTATTACTTTTTGGATTGAAATAACCCTAAACAAGAGAGGAACTGGCTTAGCATCCCCACAGCCTCTAATACAAATGGAGAGGTGGCTGGTGGTGTGGAGCTGGCTTGTGACATTTTGCTCCGTTGGCTGAGACCTTTTGCAGTCTCAAAACCTTTCCTTTCCAGAGGGATGTTCGTCCGCCGAGGTTCTTTGTTGCAGATAATAGCATCCACCCTGGTTTAAGTGAGATTTATCCTGGGGTATTAGCTGGCTTACAGACTACGGATGCAGGAAACATGCTTGAGGCTGAATTTCCACGAACATTTCCTAGAATTACCGCAGGGGACCAGTCTGACAAGAAAACTGCTACGGCCTCCAAATCCAGGAGCACATTGCCTCGTGTGATCCCCAAAGCTGCTGCCGCCTCTAGCACCCCACAGCTCTGCCGTCATGCTTGCCAGCTGAATGGATGGCCTGGCCTTGGCTGTTTTCCTCACGGAGTGCACTCCCAAGTCAGAACTCACATCTGCGTGATCGAACCTGCTCTCGCGGCTGGACTCGGGCTGCAAGGAAGGAGTCACCATACAAGGCACTGGCAGACGGCCCCTCTGCCTTACAACGAAGACATGAAGGAAGATTCGGGGTGCCCCTAAATGTCACAGGACAGAGGTCCTCAACAATCCTCTTTTCCAAGATGGGCTCACATTTTACATCTCCCAACTCTGCCCTGGTGAAATGATAAAACCTAAGTTGGGTCTGTATTCATTGTCTGTTGTAGCTTTGAGAAGGTGCACATGAGGTACAAAGGGCTTGAACGCAGACATGCAGGACGGAGAAGTCTGCGGGTCCTGTCAGTAAGTGCTTTCATGTCACGCAAAGGTTAGGTAAGGCGGAAGGGCGATAGAGGCGGGGATGGAAAGGCTGGTGTGTAGCCAGGGCCTCTGCAGAAACGTACCCAGGCCTGGGTACACACGTGGTGTCGGGGCAGTGAGAGCTATTGCACTATCAGGAAAACAGCACAAATCATCGAATATGTTCGCCTATTTAGGCGTGCCTTTGCGATTCGGATCGTTTGTCATCGGCCCTCAGCTCACGGTATCCCTGTTTTTGGTGCTGGAGCTCTATAGCAGAGATAAGGATATATCAGCACATCTCGGTGGTCTTTACAATATGTTGACCAAGAGGTACTCTGTAAAGCACTTGCTAAGATCCACACGCAGCAACTGGCTTCCTCTGGAATAAAACATGCTATTTAAGAAGTTAGTGGTGTTTTTATCGGAGACAGACCCGCCTCTTCAGAATGCCCTGTGACTGTTTCTAGTGCCTCTTCCCACCTACAGGACTTCCCTTCTGTCCTCTGTCGAAACTTACTTCGCTTTACACCAAGCGAGTTTCATGCTCAGAGGAATAGGAATTCATCCTGCTGTTCTGTCGACTCACGTAGTCTGACATTTTTAAAAATATGAAGTTGGTGGGTGGCGAGATAGTGGTCATATTATCAATATTATTATTAGGATAGAATGTAAGTTAGGAGTGTCCTATACGAGTGAATATTTACTAGCCCACTGAACGAATAAACGAATGAATAAGTGAATGAATGAAAAAAGTTGCGCTTTGGGGTAAATCTGGGTCCGAGTTCCTGTCCTGTATTGTCATGACCTCGCAGCCACAGCGCCACATCTTTGCACTCTGTACTTTTACTTACTACACAGGTCTGTTTTTAGGATTAAATAAGAATGTATGTCAGAAAGAAATATGAGATGATGCTGGTCTGGCTTCCCCGTAAGCACTCAATAAACATTGCCATCACCATCACCATTTATTCCCTTCTGGAACATTCCCAGGGAAGAAAGACTAACATAAAAAAGATCCTGGAAAGTTCTCCAGCAAAGGACTCCTGACATTTTGTCACCATGCACACCCTGGTGTGTGTGTGTGGTGGGAGGTGGTGGGGCACTATCGACACCTTCCCAGAACATTGTTCCACAAAATAAATTCAGGAAAGGCTACTATGAGTCAGGGTTATATTTATAATTCTTTTTAAAAGAAAACTTTGTTGTACTTATTTTTAAGACATCTTAAGTGGCCAGGGAGAGCTTATGAAGAATCTGCTGCATGCGCTGCCTCTGGCTTGGTATCAGCAGCGGACCGGACAGTGAGAGGCAGGTGACAGGAAGACCAGTGTTTAGCAGGCCCAGGGCTCCACTTCCTCGAAGGAAGGCCTTGTTTGCTCCTTACCCGCCGGACGTCTGTCCTGAGTGGCCTTACAAACCACAACCCGGCAAGGCGGCACGCTCTTCCAGGGGGCTTCTCGTTCCCTTTGTTTCCATGACTGTCTCTGCGGTTTAATTCTGCATCTGCCTGGTCGTGTGACCCACCCCTCTGTCCTCAAGGGCACTGGGTAGGTCAGCACAGACAGGACGCAGCTGTTCTCCGGATGGTGCTTGGGGTCCCTTCTACCTGTGAGGCCGGGGCCTCGAGGCCGTCCAAGGTCCCTTCTACCTGTGAGGCTGGGGCCTTGAGGCCGTCCAAGGTCCCTTCTACCTGTGAGGCTGGGGCCTCGAGGCCATCCGAGGTAGGAGTGAGGGGTTCTTAACAGTTATCTCAAATACATCTTAACCTCATGGATTCTTAAGATAATTTTATATTAAGCCAAAAAAAAAAAAAAATGGTCGCTTTAGTTCACCATCCCTGTTAGACCCAGCAGAGAGATGTCTCGGGGCGGACTGGCCGGCCCTTTGGGGCTGTGCACCTTGAATTCTCTTTGGCTCTATCATGAGATGGTGAAGTTGTTGTGTTCTCTTCTTGCCGTTAGGAGCAAACGAACACATAGGGCGAGGACTGTCATCGTGCCGTGATCTGACAGATGGAGGAGGAGGGTCCTAAGTTCCTAAGTCACCGAAGCGAAAACATTCCGAAATGCCACAGTGTGATTTTATGAATGCGAAGTTGTTACATGCGTTTGAGAATATTACTGTGATTTCAGTGGCCTCTGAGTGTCCCGAGTCGTTGAAACAGGGTCGTCCTCCTGAATCTTCCGAAGTTTACGCCAGATCCGACACGGAAGCCCCTGGGGTCCGCCGGCTGGAGCCTCGTCTCTCACCCAGACGCCGTTTCCTGTCACCGAGGAGCTTTCCCTCCTCTGAACTGTCGCTCGCTGCCTTTGGGTCGCAGCCTCCGGGACGGCGTGGTCCTCGGAGACGTGGGCAGAGGAGGGAGCCCTCGACCTTTGCCGGTTCACCCGCAGAACCCACGCCCAGACTCGGCTTCTCTTCCTTTCCTCCTCCCTCCCTTCTGTCTGGCTCAATGCATTGTCTCCTGGCCCACAATCCGTCTGTGTCCCCTCCACGGCAGCAGACAGACCTGTGATCAGGGCTACTGCCTGGCTCAAGCTCCGAGCATGGGCTGCTTGAGGCCAAGGGCGTCCGTGTTTAATGTGTTCGCGACGGGGGTAATAAGACGGGAGCAGGTGACAAATGTAGTTTGTGGAAGCCCCACTGAGGACAGCAAGCCTTTGCAAGGGCCGAAAGGACATAGCTGAGGGTGATCGCGCAGGGCGGCTTCGGCGGAAGGTCACAGAGGACACCGAGTGTGGATTATGCCGGGTAATTCACATCAGGGAAATAACTTAGGCATATTACATCACGTCATCGCTTCATATCGCTCTGGGGACCTCTGTGGAATAGAGCCGGTGACTTGCTATTCCTTATAACGGAGGTTTGAATGGTTTATAAAAAAAAACAATGACCTGGACCACATATTACGAAAATATGTTTACCATGGTAGAGATGAAGACAGAGGAGTAAAAGGGGGGGCGGAGTGGAGAAGAAGCCAAGATGAGGTGTTGGCGGTGCTGCCGAAGTGTCTTCTCCCCCAAAACCACCCAGACATTTTCCAAACGTCTCTACTTTACACAACGAATTCAGGATTTTCTGAATTAGTGTAACTCCGCGGGTGAAATATTTGGGTCTGTACTCCCAAAATGTGTATTTTTACTTACAAATTATGTACATGTACTATATGTATACTCTTATTAAGCATAATATAAAGCAATCACAAAAACATTTTTCGTAGCACCAGATAAAGGTAACATGAACTTTATCATTTAATTTTCATTAGTACTGTGAAACCTTTTAATCATATAATGTAACCATGTAATTTTAGAGCGATGTGATTAAATACGTTTCATTATTTTTAACAGCTTCTTTTTGATAGCAGGCATTTGAAGGTTTGTTTCTAAGTGCTTTATTACCTTTTGCCTCATTGTTTTATTATAATTTATGTACAATAAACTGTACCCATTTTATTTTTTTTAAGGTGAGACAACCTTTGGTTGACCTCACAAATAGCAAGGACCTTGTCAGCCTACAATTCCTTATTTTTCATTTTTTATGCCTACAGCACCTGGTCTTCCTAGGTGGTCTCCCATCCAAGTACTAACCAGGCCCGACCCTGCTTAGCTTCTGAGATCGGATGGGATCTGGCTTGTTCAGGGTGTCATGGCCGTAAACAAACCATACCCATTTTGAAGCATGCAGTTTGATGGGTTTTGAATCAAGTAGTTTATTTTCATATTTGGTTTTAATCGCTGATTTTAATATAAAAGATGTAGGTTGGACATAATTATTAATGATAATGTGTATAACATTTCTATTTCAAATGGTTTCCTTGATTATTTCAGACTTACGTTGTATCATTTGTGCCCTGTTGTTTTCAGATCTGATCAGATCTTCAGTTTTTACCTATATCATTGCTGATTAATGTAAATCCACGGAAATGTCCATTTTCCCATCTTTGGTCTGCGCTTGCTCCCGTTGCTGGCGCTGTCCCAACCCCTGTGTTCTTCGCAGGACGCCTTTCTAGCCGTTTGCGCGCTCGGTAAACGCGCTTGGTTGAACCAGTGCAAGTCGTTAGCTGGGCGCAGGCGCACCGCAGCCTTTCACTGTGCGGGGAGCGCGGGGTGAAGACGAGGGCGGGCTCCCCCTTTTCTCTGGCGGCCACGGTTCCATTACCTGGGATTTCGGGGAGAGTTCATACAATAGACATTAGGAGAGCTTAATTTATGTCTAAGGCGCTGAAATGATATATATGCACAGGCAAATCCCAGTATGAACTCCCTGCGGCCGTGGTCCTGACTCAGGGTTGTCAATGTGTTGTTCAAAAAGAGAGCCACGTGACCTTTTGTCCTCCCCAAATAACTTCTTACAGAGAGGCCAGTTACATGAAAGTAAGCCGAGATGGTCTTCTTGAAGCTGAACTCTTCTCTGACCCCACCTGCTCCGCGCCCCCTCCCCCGACAAGCCACCAGGACACAGTGCGAGTCCGAGTGGGGAAGGAGAGAGCGTCCTCCATCCTCACGTCAGGTCTCACTGGGCTGCTCCTTCGCCGCTCTCCGGTTTTACCTGCGGGCACAGGTTCTCTTCAGCGGCCACACTGCCCTCCTGCCGTCTGTTCAGGAGGAGCTGAGAGCCAGTCCCGGCTCCGTCTCCCGCAGTCCGTGGAGATGCACAGAACACGTCTGGGCTCCTGGGCCTCCTCCCGGCCCGATCTCACTCTCACCTGATTTTCCTTGTCTTCCTATTTCTTTAATTTATATCTTCTTTTGATATCGAACAGGTTAAATTTCCTTTAACTTCCCATAATATTGAGCTTAAATTACTTCAGTCTCTTTTGGAATGAGTACAAGGGTGCGGATATCATTTATTTTATTGCTGCTCAAAAATTAACCAGATTTTTGGAAGAAAAGTTCTAAATAAATGTAAAAGAAGTGAATTCAAAATGTGGTGAATGACTCATGCTCAGTTCAGAGGAGCTGGGAGCAGATGCAGGTAAATCTAATGTTACACGAAGAATCATTTTTCTCCCCACAAGCACTGGAAAATACATAGTTGGCATTTCATTATTTTGTAGATTTTTTTTTGTCAGTAATTTGAAGGTCAGAGTTTAGAAAAGAACGTCCAGGCCCTCTGGTCCCAAGTCGGAAGTCAGTTAACATAGTCGTGACTTCTGTGTTGTTTTTGGCCACACAGCCAGGGTTTTAGTACTGAGTTTACTGGGGAGAAAAGAGCTGCTTTTCTTTGGAAATGGGACCCGTCGTGGTGGGCACACGTGGCGACTTGCCGAGGGCCTCGTCCCTTTAGAAGTGGAGAGCGGTGTGAAGTTCCTGTCGCCCAGGGCAGTCTCCAGCCTCAGGCTGAGTGAGGCCTCTGTGACCAGCTCAGAAGTCAGGGTGCTCATTTTATGACCCTCCCCATGAGGTCGTTCACCGGTCCCTGTCCTTGTTTTCCTGGGAGGAGAACCTTCTAGAAGCGCCTGGAGCCTTCACACGGAGGGAGCTGAGAAGCTGGGAGGGTGGCCCCTGGGCACTCCTCTCCAGCACCCGCACCCCTCGTCAGTGGCGATGTGTACTTCTGTACTCGTCACCCGGGGAGCGGGTCGGATTCTGGCCCAGGGGTTGTTGCAGGGGCCGGTGACAATGAGGTTCGCGATGATGCCTTCCCCTTGGACCTCTCTCCCGCGGGTTCTGAGAGACACAGCCGGTTCTGCACGGTCTCGCGAGTCCATGCATGCCGCTGAGTGGGAAAGCAAGCGAAATCAACTCGAAATAAATCCTCATAATTTATAGCATAAGTTCCGTATTGCCCGGTGTTAGGAAGGAGCCCTCTTCTTCACGATCATGATGTTCGCCAGGCTCATTAAGCTGAGGGAGCCGGTCGCGTTAGCGGTGCTTTCCTCCATGATGCGGGGCAGAGTTACTTCGTAGACTTTTGGGAACTAGGCATTGGTGTGGGGAGGCGATGAGCGGAACGACTTTTTTCTTGTGGAAAAACCCTTTTAAAGATATTCGCGTGCATTCAGTCATGCAGACGAGACGAGGGCTGCTCCTGTTTGTGCTGAGTTTCGTGGTGTGGTCTGCAGCAGAGAATTCTCACTGTGGCTCTAAGCATGTCCTTCCCTTGAACTTCAAGCCCTTGAACTGGATCCGAGGAGGAGGATATAAATAGCACCCTGGGGTCTTGCATGTGGCCAAAAATTGTCCTATAATTAGTAAGGCTTATGGTCTGCCATTGCCTTTCTAGAATGATGGCGGGTCAGTGAGAATCAGTACTTTTATTAGCTCTAGGCTTTGAATGGTTAAGAGAATAGAGTTGCATTATATGAGTCCTTTGAAATAACAGTAATTGAAATAAATAAACACTGGGTATGGGAACCGTAGCATTTAACTGGCTTTTTAACTCTTTTATGGGAAAAGCAGAACAAGAAATTGGACTCGTATGGGTGTGTTCTGTCAATTGATTCTAAAACAACTTTACATGTGGTATAAATTATGCGGATTTCACTGGGCCTGTGTTTGTAAAACTGTAAAATGAGAATGTTAAGAGGAAGAATTAAGAGCTTAATAATAGTGGAGGGGAGGATGAAATCAAGGGAAACGGTGGGCGTGCATGAGGAAAGGTACAAAGCTTTTTGTGTAGTAGTTTGGGGCTGGTATTAGGGCATCAGGACAGGATGTGGAGATACAGATGTTAAATGGTGTGTAGGAAGTAGGTCTGAGCCAACACAGGCCTGGTGATCCATCACTGAAATAACATAGCCTTAGAATGGATCAAAGAAATCCAGCATGGGAATTTGCCCGAAACACGGAGAGGAAGGGCAAAGAAAGGCATTTCAGTGGAAGTGCAGCATCTACTGAATGCCACATTCCTGGTACTGACAGACCTTTCTTTAAGAGGGGTATAGGGATTTGGATATTAAAATGTGGCTTAAAAAAAAAATATATATATATATAAAAAAAACTAATTTTGTTTCTTTATATGCATATATGTAAAATTATTGATCTAAAATAGACCTATAAATATCTAGTTAGACTTTTCTTTTAGGTTTTAATTAAAAAGAAATCTTTTAGGAAATAAATTGGAGTCATCTTGGGAAGACTTGAGAGTGTTTTCGTTTTCCTTTTAAAAAATGCCTGACTCTTTCATAGCTATATCAGATCGTCTCACATAATGTACTGTCATTTGAGCAAGCTCCTCTCAAGTTTTTATTGAGAAAATTTTGGCAGCCAGGTGCAAATTAAATTTTTTTTATTCTAAAATTTTTCTTTCTCTGATCTCTTTCTGACTTATTAATGGTTTCTCTAAAACCGATTGCGGTCGTTTTTAGATATCTTACTTCAGAAATTAACATCCAAAGGTGTCGAGCCTACATGTTCTCCTAACTCCTTCGTCACTCGCCCAGGCTCTTCTCCTCAGTGCAAGGGGTCATTTAAAAGGAATCTGCGATTTACGGTCATGGAAAATTCTCTGTCTGAAAAGTGAGCTAATGTGTGTGCAGTGACTGCAGGGCCTTTGTCATCTGGTGCCACCAACTTTCCCTCCGTCATCAGGAAATCCTGCTGCCGAAATGTCATACCTCACCCTCCGAGAGTTTTCAGCCTTCCACCCCAAAGCCCTGAGGAGTCCCAACTCGTTTACGCAGCCTCGTGTTACAGCTCCCACCGACCTGATTTTGCTATTCCATTGCTCTACCTTCTTAGGCTTTAAAGATGACACTTTATTTGTTCTTGGTCCACTAATTTCTTCTATGTGGGAGCATCGTGCTGTGTAATACAATAGTATGTGTACCTACTACTGTCTTTTTTTTTTTTTATGTGGGCAGCAGCCATATTTTACTCTTAGAATTATATACCTAAGAGGCCATCGCAAAGCCACAAAAGATTGACACAATTTGCCAATTCATCTAATGCCATAATCAGAAATTATTAATTGTGAAATCAGAACGAAACAGAAACAGCCATAGATGTTCTAGCTTCAGAATTTGGATTCTAGTAAAACCTGGCAATCTCAGTTTGTCCTGACAGTGTGAAATCTTACGTAGACTTTGAAATCAGTGGAAACTCAGGGCTGAGCTGGCAGTTTCCCTGTTGGAAACCGAATGATGAAAGCGGGGGTGTGCACTGGAAGCCAGAGCCCCCCCATACCTTCCTGACTCCCCAGGGAATCCCAGCGTTTGGCTTTTGTTTAAAAAAGGATCATCGGGACACTGTTCTTAGTCGTTCGTCTCAGTGGCCGCCTGGCATTTTCTGCGTGAACACCCTGTCGACAATGGGGGAGACCACCTGGCCTTTCCAAAGTGTCCCCCCTGGGCCACTGCACTGCTGTGGGGCCTGTGTGGATTACACGGGGCACCGAAAAGGCCCTGGGCAAAGAGGCACCAAGTTCAGGTTCATTCTCATTAACGTACAGTTCACTGTCAAGTCCAGGAATAAAGCCAGCAACCTTAGCACTGTATGGTAACAGAACCAGCCACAGCTCACCTTTCTCCCAGTTGGAGGAGGCCTCCCTTAAAGCTTAAACAAAAACCAAGCTTGTCCAGAAGATGAGCAGTATTTTAACAGCTTTTAGAAGAGGCCTCTTTAAGTTTGGGGGGAAATAGCAGATTGTATATTTGACCTTCTTGGGTGATGAGTATTCTGCATTCCTGTAAATATCCTCAGTGTTCATTCTGAGAGGCAGACACCAGCCCCAGGCTTGGACAGAGGCTGACTGGCACCCAAAGCCCCCTGGCAGATGTTAGCTTTTCGTCGATTCTGAAGCTGTAGGGATGGTGATTGTTTCACAGATGTGGGTAATGATCGCCTTTTATGGCGTCTCGCACAGAGTTTGAGCTGTCACGGGCGATGATTGCTTTTTTTGCGCCAGAGTCCAGCAGATAAGCATATCCAGCAGCGAAACAAGCTCCAGTGAGATGTAGGTTTTCAGCTGACAAGTTTCTCTGTTCATGTTAGGTACAGTTGCTATTCAGGGGACAGCGTGTTCAACAGTGACTCCCTTAGGTGCTGGTCGGTTCCGAATGCCTTGAGCGTCACCTTAGACGTGGTAGCTCAGGGGAACTTGCTTGCTTTCCACTCTGCAGAAGGAGCGGTGTTGTTTTCTTACCTTCGCCTTATGGGGCATAAATTTTAGTATACTTCTGTGAAAATTTCTGGCCGTGACCTGTGTTCCCTCATCTTTCAGTCGCATCTGCTGTAGCAGTGCCTTTGATGTCCGAGTGAGCAAAATGGTGTGATTCACCAGCCTGTCAGATTCAGAGACGTAACTGAAATGTTCTTAACCCGTCTTACAAACTAGTGTGTTTCAGGGGGCAGGGGGATGCCCTTTTTTGTTTGATATTATTATCTTTGAGGCAGGTTCTAAGTTTTGGGTAGGGGTGGACAAAAACGCTTGATCCTTGTCCTCAGCCAAGGAGTTTTTAGTGTCAAGTGATCGTTATAATGTATTGCTGGTTTGTTTATTGGTTTAATAAGTATTTATTGGGAATCAGCTGTGTTAGATACTGTTCCAGTCTGTGTTCATAGCAGAGAACAGTTCCCCCATTATTATTCTAATGAACTAGTTGGGAGATCTTGAGAAAGTCTTTTTTAACCTGAGCGTCCACGGCTCAAATACAAAATAACGTAGCCTGCCAAAAGTGTCTAAGGTTCTTATTTCTGAAAGGAAGCTAAGGGCTTTCATTACAAATGCTGGGGATCCCGGAAGTAGCTTGATAGTGGGGTATTCAAATACTACGCACAAGCCACACTGAAGTCAGCCTCTCTCATGTGCCTTCCGCCCACAGCTGTCTGCTCTGTCCTTGATGTTTGGATCTGCTGATGCTGGGATTGATTGGTAATGAACTCTGTGTTCTGCGAGAGTGGCATGTCTGCCTTTTCAGTAACACATGATTCTTCGACATCTTGTTCTCTCCATCGATGGCTCTTATGGGTGCCTTTTCAGTAGAGATCTTAATCTCGCCTTTCACATTTAGGCGATGTCTTGGTTATCTACAGCGTAACCTCTCATTGGTGTCTGTATGTTATCAATGCATCATTCATTCTGTTTGAATCAAAGCAAGTAAGCTCCTACTTTTAATGTTCTTTCCTTTGTGGATAAGAGTTGATTGGTGGCAGTTTCTTGGGGGTATAAGAATTGAATGTGAAACTGGTCAGTTTTTCAAAAGAAATAGTGAGATTGTTGAGGAGGGTCTTTTTGATTTTAAAGGCAGTTTAATGACAGGTTTGGTGAAGACGTCTGAAAGCCTTTCTCTGTTTTGCTGGGTAGGTGACGATGGCTGCTCATTTCCCTTTTCTGCCTAACGTGCTGTCGGGTAGGGAGCCGTTGCTGTCGTCGACGATTGGTCATTTGTATAGCACGCAGCCGGATGGCAAAGATTTAATTTTGTGTAGATTGCACATTATCAACTAAATACTTTTTTCCTCATGTATTTGCTCTAATTTTTGTCACGTGGCATTCACGGACTTTTCACTCAGCACATACTGGTCTTCCGACCTTTTGCCATGTAAGTGCGTGTTTTGTTTGCCTTTGCTGTCTCAGATGTGGGTTTTGCCACTGGTGTTGGGAACTTCTTGACCCTTCCTCACTGTTAGTGCTCCGGTGTCTCCTTTCCCCCCTGTGGCATGGTCGTCCTGTCCCAAGGCAAATACGGCATGAGCTTGGAGCATAGTGTCTTCGTCTCCTGGTCGCTGATTCCCGTGGACCACAGTGATGGCTGTTTCAGTGAGCGGAGTCGGAGGGGGTGTCACTAAAATGATAGATAAACATCCTCAGAGATTATTACTCTTTGTCACCTTGCCACCGGCCATTATTTTCATTGCATAAGGGACCGGAGAGTCTCTCTGTTGGCCACCGTGCTCCCCTGTCGGCTCGCAGGCTGCACTCTGAACGCAGTGGGGCACAGCTTGGCTCTCCAGGAGTAGGCTATGCAGAGGGAAAAGGGGCTCGAGCCAGGGTCTTCTCTTTGCCATCGAATCGTAGAATCCCAGGGCGGGAGGGGCATGGACGCCATGCCGGTCTGGTTCTTCATGTCAGTGACGGGAAAGGAAACTCACAAATGGGAGGCGTGATGGCCGAAACTGGAGTTAGTAGCAACACAGGAACCACAACTAGAAAGCCTTTCGTCCCCTGTTACAGCTACGGTGAAATGGAGCAGGAAGCAGAACGATAGGGTGGAAACGGGACCGGGTTTGGGAGTTTTACGCCTAGGTCTGTTATATATATGTAGTAGTAGTACGATTTGGAATAATTAACTTTGTCATTTTTGAAATTGTTTACTACGCATTGGATAGCGGGTTTGTCAGTGACTCTGCTTTTATCTAAAATTTGTCTGTTCACATGCATTGAGCTGCACCATATTTCAACCCTTAAAATTCACTCAAGGTATGGTTTGCTGAAAAATATTAACTAATGTGGAAAGATACTATGACCCCATTTCCTTCTCTTCCCCATTTCCTTGAGGTCAGAGGAAGTACATTTTTTAACCCTCATAATTGTATATTCTTATTTACTCTGACAGCTACACCTCAGGGTCTTACCTCTCCTGAAAAGAATTATAATAATTGGGCATTCTGTGACCTTCCTGTCATAATAGATGGGCATTTGAGATTCTTCAAAGATTTTTATCAGCAGTGTTCATCAGCGTTTCCCTGTTAAACCCAAGGAAAATAGTTCATAAGATGTCTCAACTCATGGTTTTAACTTGGGGCTGCATTGCACCCCGAGCTAGTATGTTCTCTTAGTAAAAAATACTTAGTTAAAAATGTAAAACTAGAAAAATAATAATTACTTCTAAATTCACTAACTGGAGATAACTACTTTAGACATTTCATACACTTTCCTTTTAAAATATATATTAGGTTTCTAGAACCTAATATATACAAATGTGCATACTTAATGCATATATGTACGATTATGTTAGTATTTTAAAAGGAGGAATACTGCGTGTACGGCTTTAGACTATCACTGAATGATGCTTGATCAGATTTTCATGCCGTTAAGTTTCCTTCTACAGCGCCATTTTTACTGCTGGTATCCTGTATGGAGCATCATGACTTATTTAATTAAATCCCTTTTATTGGACATTTTAAAACAAAAGTGCAGAGTCCACCTGTGGCGTAATTTCCCCTACTCGTGTCCCTTGAATGTGAAGACCTTTCTGTTTAGAATTCCGATTGGTTAGACGGTAAGATTTGATAATCCTGAACCTGGAAATGTAATTTCTGTCATCGGGAATCCTGTTGGAGGATTTCCATGTTAATCACTTATTGTTATTTCATATTAATTTCACCAAAGCTTCTCTGGAGAACGTTTTGACCTCACTTTAAATTGGGTCCACATACGTATGTGGAGAGTTTGATTTTCCCAGGTAGCAGGCTGCATACAAGATGGCTTAAGAAGGTGCCTGGGTCACATGTCGTTAGTGAAAGCAGCGGTATGAATAAGGCAGGGCTGAGAATTCGATGCCTCCTGGTGTCAGGCATGATGGAAACAGGTGGGGTGTAGACAGCAGGGATAATTGGAGGCCACTTTCATCTGAAGGAGCCAGTGGTCATTTAACTCAGACTGAATTTTTCAGCTGGGAAATGAGGGTTCAGAGTAGCTGGATTTTCTGATTTTTCAAGGAGAGCTGGAAATTTATGTATGAAAAACTCCCAAGTTTTAATTGTTGGCAGTAATTATTAATCTTTTGAAACACAATGCAGGCGAAACAGGTGTGACACGTGGGTCTAGTTGATCCCACCTGTGTAGACAGCAGCAGCCCCAGAGACCAATCTTCGGCTTCTTGGGAGTCGGGTGGTCCTTCAGAAGGAGAAGTCTTTGCGCCCTGCACCATCCATCCTCCTCGGGTTAATCCAAAGACAGATGAAATGGATAAGCACCAGAAGATCTTGAGGAGGCAATTACTTAGGAAAAAGAGAAGGGTGAATAAGAGTTTATAACTAGGCTCATGCATTTCTAGGGCCTCCAAACGAAATCGTCTTTAAAATTTTCTTCGTCGCACAGTACGCGTGTTGTATTTCAAGCTTATCAGCAGGGATCGTGGCAGGGGGCCTGACGCTGTAGGTCATCAGTACATACTTTCCACCGAAATAAGGTAAGAGTTGGAGATAATTCTAGCATCGCATACTGAGGTGTGGAATGCATTTGAAGTATATGTTTAAATGCGGGCGATGATTCCGGGGCGTCTTGGAAATTCACTGAGCCAGAAACAATGGACTGCCGTGGTATGCGGAGGCCGACACGCAGAGTGGCTCTGTTCCGCACCCCCCGCCCCCAGTGCGAACCCCTTTACTGTTTCTCTGCATCTCAACCGCCTCTCAGAAGCAAGGGGCCAACCTGACATGGACACCGGCACCTCTGGGGGTGACCTTGCTGCTCTGCACTGTTTCTTAGGCCCAGAAAGTGCATCGCTCTAATATGCCACTTTTAAAAAAAATTACCTCTGAACGAGATAGACACGATTCTTTTTATAGTCATAAAACAGTTTGTAACGAAGGGACAGGGGCTTAAATGGTTTCTAGCTGGCACCAAAAGTTATGTCCCTTCCATAGGCCCAAACAGGATCTGACTCGCTTCTCCTTGGATTTGGCATTTTTTGCCCCTTTGGGCACCTGGAGGAGAAACGTGGTCCCAGTGGTGTTGGTTTTTGGGATACACTCAGTGACAGTGTAGGGTGTAGCCGGTCCCGGGTGTGAGTGAAGCCCCGCAGGCGGCGGCACCATCGGAACGACGGCACTGCCATGTCCAGCTGGTTCTTCTTGCCCTGCCTTGGCATATTGATTCTCGGTCCCCATCCGGTTGAAACCCAGCATGACATGCGCGGTCGTCACCACTGAGCCTCTTCCGTGGCTCCTCCTGCAGTGTTTCGAGGGGTCAGAAGTCCCCACAGGGAGATGGTTGGTCGATATGCCTGCTAATTAATTTCTCAAAGCACCGGATCCCTACGCCATGTTTTCCTCCACGTGCCTTTGTATGGCTCACGATCCCCACTAAACAACGAATGGTGCTGTTACAGTTTTTCTAAAACACGAACATGGTCATTTTAGAAAATTCAGTGAATACAGAAAAATGCGAAGAAGACAGTTACACGACGCCTCAAACATTACCTTCCAGAAATGAAATATTATCATTTGGGGAATAGCAGCCTCTGCGATTTATGGACAGAAGGATTGAATGAATGGGTAAATAGACAAGGGCGAACAATTTTTAGTGGTGCGATTATGTCGTACATGCTATTTTAAAATTTAAAGCATTACATTTAATTAAATGAAACTGGAGGAACACTTGAACTTCTGATTAAGTTTTGTCTTCAGGAAAACAGTAACATATAAAACAATGCCCGTAAGGTAAGAAGAGTTTCGAAGAGCCATTATGGGATTCTACTCCGCACCCTTTAGAACGGCGGAAATTTAAAATACTGACAATACAGAGTTTCTATGAGGATGTGGAGCAGCGGTAACTCCCATATACGCTGGCGAAAATGTAAAATGACACAGGCCTTATGGGAAAATGTCTTTTTTATAAAATTAAGCATATTCGTATCTTAAGATCTAGTAATTCTACTGATCTTTATCCTTGCAGAATGAAAACCCATGTCTGCAGAAAGATTTGTGCAAGAATGTTCATTTCAGATTTAGTCATAACCACTTAGAAAAACTGACATAAACCGTGATACATCCCTACGATGGAACAGTGTCCAGCAATAGGACAAGAAAGGGACTGTCACATGTGCAGCACCGTGGTGTCACTCAGACGCTGTCGGGCAAGGAAGGCAGCCACGAGAGTCCAGGTTGCATGAGTCCATTCACATTATGTTCAACAACAGGCAGAACTCGGCTCCAGTGACAGAAATCAGGACAGTGGTCGCCTATGAGGTGACTGGGAAGAGGACTGACCGCAAAGGGAACTTTCTAGAATGATAGCAATGCTCTGTATCTTAATTGGGGTCTTGGTTAAGGGTATGTCTTTGTCAAGACCTAGTTGAACCGTCACTTAAGATCTTTGTGCTTTATTATCTATGGTTATACCTTGACTCACGAATCTTAAAAACAAACTGGTTTCGAACACCTTAGGCCTTATGGACAGTCCCCTGTGAGGACACCAGACCAGACGAGACTGGCAAGCGCGGCTTCCTCCCGCCTCCCCTTCCGTCGCTCCTGTTCGTCTTTCTTTTTTCGCGTTTCCCAGGTCCGGTCCGCAGCCACGGCCCCCAGCTGTTCAGTCTCAGTCTGTATCTACATCGATCTCGTGCTCGCCGTAGGTGCTTTTGCCCAGTTTTTCCATTTCTGTGTTCTTTATTTTGATCCACCTTTTGTTTATCCACATTTCATGGTCAAGTACTTTTTCGGCTTTGTTTATTCTAAGAGAAGACTCGTGGATAACCCCGTTTCCTGAGTTTTAAGATGTTCGCAAATGCCTGCCTTTTGCTTTTACACTTCAACCGCAAATTAGCTGGATTTAATGTTCTCGGGTCAAACGCTTCCTCTTTTAAAGACATGGCCCCACCGTCTTCTGACACTGAGTGTTGTGGTGAAGATGTCTGCTGTCAGCTTGCTTTTTTTGGTCTTTCTCCCTCTAGAAGATGACTTGCTTTTGATTCTTAAACGTCTGATTTGTTTTATTCTTAAGTTTGATGACTTAATCAGGCTGTTGCTTGACTTTTAAATTTATGCTCACATCTCCTCTAGATGAGGACGCCCTTTCGATCGGCAGTTTCAGACCCTCCTTTACTTCGGAGAGCTTTTTATGTGTATGTTCTGTGTCTCATAGGTACTCTGGTTTTTGAATATAAACACGTTTTCATTTCTCTTTCTTGCACGTTACTTCAAGGATGATAATCGTCCTTACATTCCATAATCTTGCTTCTCCACATATCCCGTTGTCTCTATTTTTCTTAATTTCTTTGTCTTTTCCTGCCACATTTGGTGATTGTCTCTCATCTTTATGCCATTAATTAGACTTTCATCTCTTCTGCCCTTGTTGTTTCTAATTAGCTTATTAACTCCCTGATACTGTTTAGTGTTGTGTGCATTTTCTTATTTCTACTGTCTTGCTTTCCTTTTGATCTTTCGTTCTATCATCTAGTCCTTGGGTCCTTGTTTCATAGAGTTCGTAGCTTTATGAAGTTTTTATGGGATGTGAATCACTCGCTGCAAGTCTTGTTTTGGGGTCATGGTCCTTATGGTCTTGGCTCCTCATCTGTCACTTGCAGGCTAGAACCTTTTCTTGTATTTTTTTGTTTCAACGTGTTCTTGTAATTGTCTTTATTTCACCTCGCTGATGCATGATGGAAGCCCTGCTCCACCTCGTCTGTGTGTTCTGGTCAGGGAGATGTGAATTCACTTGATGCTGTTGCTACGTTTTCCGAGACCAAACCGTCTTCCAAGTCCTGTCCTGCAGCCGGAGGGCTGGCTGGCAGCTTCAGTGCATCGCTCTAGTCCAAGGGCGTGAGAGTGAGGAGGACTCAGCGGAAGCCGAGGGCAGGTTTGTCTGGAGGACCTGGATCTGGGTGACTAGCCATCCTGGTGTGGCTGGAGCGTCCCCAGATTGAACCTGGGAAAACCTGTGCCTCCCAGGCACATGGGGACGGCTGGTCACCCGTCTGGACCTACTTTCTTTTCTGCCGCATCGTAAATCCCTTAGGCTCTGCCCACGCGGTGCAGCCGCAGTTGGTTCAGCTTGACCCAGCTCTGCTGAGGACCCTGAAATGCGCAGTCCTGGGGTGCCTGGGGAGGGGCAGGATTCTGATCTCGGTTTTTTTTTTTTCCTTTAGGATTTGCACTTCAGCTTCTCTGCCGCCGAGGGCATTTAAGTGAGAGGTTCAGGGTTGGGCAGCTCATTCTTCTTTTCTCGTTACTACTTATTGGGCAGAGTCCTCGGGCAGGACGAAGCCAGCGTCTTGTTCCATTCCTTCAGGTGCCACTTTTCAAAAGATGACACGGTTTCCTTTCCTCGTTTCGTTACTTTACAGAGACGTTTAAGTCTCTTCGTCGGCCGGTGCGGAAGCAGGTCCGTTTGACTCCTCCGTTGTGGCCCCGTCCAGGATCCACCTCTGCTTATCTCTGTCGGTCACATGATTCATCCTCGTGTGCTTCCTCTTTTCCCTTCTCTCATCCTGCCTCCCAAGAGTACACATGAATCTCTCACTCTCTTTCCCATACGTGCTTGCAATTGGGAATACGAGGCACTTTAAATAAAAGTAAAGATTCCAAAGGGAGCTTGGAACCAAGACCCAATCAAAAGCAGAATGGACGAGCCGGTGAATGGAAGACGTGCTCCTGTCTCACAGGATTTGCAAATTTAGATGCTGTCATTTGAGACTTCCTTTTAAGAGTAAAGAAAATCAAGATCCCCCCACCAGTGAAGGAGTGGCCCGGATTCTCGAGGACAGCGAGGCAATGTGTGCGGACGTCGGGGACTGGTGATGGCTCTCGGTACCCGTCCGTGGCGGAGCTGCTTTCGTGACTTTGTGTCCACAAAAACTGATCGAGCCGTCAGAACCAATCAAGTCAAGAACAAGAAGCCCGGTCTGAACCGCCAGGGTCAGGGAGAGCGTGCTGGGGGCAAAGCGTAAAGGAGGGCAGGACTTGAAGTTCTGATGACGGTGAGACAGCATCGCAAGCAGATTTCAGAAAGAAATTTCAGGCACTTTGAAAGTGTTACCGAATTCATTAGTAGGATGTAGCCTTGGCCATCAGAATAAAAGGCGTTTACCTCCTCCTTTATTTCGTGAAGAGGATTTTGCTTGGCTTTCTTCGCTCTGAGGGGGTGGGGTTGGGAGTGCTCAGAAATCCATTTCAATTTAAAGTTTTATACTCTTCATCTTCTTCGATCCTCAAGCGGTAGCTAATGAGAGAAACGATCATTTTTATATTTACTAATGTTAACCCATTTTTTTTTTTTAGTCTAGAAAGTAAAAAAATTTGGTCTATTTCTGAATTATGTTGTATCTGTCTGTATATTGTATTTCTTTTGGAATTATTTACTTTGAGTTTTCCAGAAATTCGTGCAGTATAAAAATGGGGAAAAATTAAAAATATACTTTTACGTCTTATAGGAGTGTTTGCTCAGATTGATTACAGTTGAAATAAACACCTGTATTTAGTGATAGAGATCAGAAGGGATTCCAGTGAATTTTATTTACCTTTGTTAGCTGAATAAACGGATGCTTTAACAGCTCCCTTGGCCTTTTTGTCGTGAATGTTGTAGTTAATTTATTTTTCTTAGAGATTAGAATATTCTCTCCTCATGGGAAGTAAAGCATATTATTCAGTCGATATATAAACATTCATTCGAGGCTAGGAATAGAAGGCAATGCCTTCATTTTCTCTCCTTCCCTACCCAGCCTCCCTTTGCAGGTGAGCGTGGGACACTGGGGAGCAATGGGACACGAAAAGTACGGAGTGTAGGGTCACAGTGTGTAGCTGGAGATCAGATCGAGTCGGCCTTTCAGCCGCTTGCTTCTCGCTGTTTCGTGTGGCGTTCACGCGACACGCAGGAGCCTGCCCGCGGGACACGCCGGGTAGAAGGAGGTGGGAACCTTCCGCACCTTCCCGAGTGCTCGGCGCCTTCCAGTGCATACCAAATGCCAGAGGCCCTTTTAAAAACTAAAGCCAGCAGCCCCAGAAATGGAAGCCAAGGACAGCGTTCAGGTGAGACCTCACTGTAGCAATATGTGAAGTCTTTGTGGGCTGTTAAAAAATTTAATCAGCTTATTTGTCAAAATAACTTCTTAATTGCATTTGGTGTTTATAGCCATTCATTAGGATTTGCAGTTGAGGGTAAGCAGCACCTTAAGCCTAATTAGTTTTCAGATGTCTTATTTGAAGACAGTATGGTACTTACTTCAGTTTCTCTGCTGGGGTAGATAGTTTTGTACACTCTCTTCCTAAGTATTTCATAATTTTAATGCAGGGGAGGTTTGGTCAGAATAACAGAATAGTGACTAACTCCAAGATGATGTACACATTGTCACCCATCACACTTTTCTTGCTGTCATTTTTTTTTAAGCTTTCGTGACCTACTTAAGCGTCTTAGGACAAGATTAAAATTTTTGGTGAATTTTGTGCTGTAGACTGCAGTGGATTCAGCATTTGTACTTATGTTTCCTGGTCTTGTTCCTATGGAGATAATGGCCAGCCGTGTCATACAAACCCATGGCCTTCTGTTTTTGGTAGACTAGCTTTTTGCTGTGACTCTCCAGCAGCGATGTCATTTGATTTGGTCGATTTGATATTCCTAGTGTACACTGCATGTATCTTCTGGTATTTTAGCAGAAAACGTTTCAGTTCTATGTTCGCCTCACTTTAGTTCTTGTTTGCCAGCATATCACTGATACGCCTGTTTTTCAAGGACTAATCGAGAAGTCTGGAGCGAGGCAAGAAATTACCTTATAGAATGAGATCGATTTGGAGAGGCTCGAAGTGGTGAGGTACACGGAGCAAATTCTCTTTGAAAAGAAGTCGGTCCACAAGCTGCAGCTCGAGAGAGAAAAGCGAGTGTGAGAAGTGAGCGGAGAGGCTCCAACTTGAGTGAAAGTTAGAACGTGCACACAGGGAAAGGTCACAAATCCGGGGCTGGGTTTCCTTTTTGAGACGTTTGCAGGAAGATATAATCAGTCTTTAACAACCTCGAGCTCGTACGAAGGACAGAAGGACAGATGCGAGGGAGAGAGGAAGAGGCAGGGGAGGCAGGGGGGAGGGGACCGGGGAGGGGACGAGAGTGGAGTGAGCTCCCCGCGCCCTCGCCCGGGTCAGAGGGCGACACGCCAGCTCCGCGGGAGGCCGGCCGGCGGACCAAGGGGGTTGATCGATGGCATGGAGGGTCCTTAGATGGGTCGGCAGTGGATTGGGCTGAAGACCACACTTCCTTGCCGAGGATCTGTTATGGGCCTAGTGGTTGGGTTCTCCCAGAACTTATATGTTGAAATCTAATCCCAGTGTCGTGAGAGTTGGAGCCGGGGCCTTGGGGAGGCGATTAGGTTGTGGGAGTGGAGCCCCCCGAATGAGATTAACGCCCTTAGAAGAGGAAGAAGAGGCCAGAGAGCCATCTCAGTTCCTTGCCCCCATGTCGAGACACAGCGAGAGGCACCCCGAACTCAGACTTCCAGCCTCCAGAAGTGTGGGAAGTCAATGTCTGTTGTTTATAAGCCAGTTTGTTACAGTCTGTCGCAGTTTGTTACAGCAGCCGGCGCTGACCCGTACAGGATCCGAACCAGCCCCTCTTCCCGCGTCCTCAGATCCAGTGTCATCCCTACTTGCCTCTTAGTGGTTGCTGGTGTCCTGGATTGTGTGGCCTGGGCGTCGGTAGGTAAGGGCCATGGTTGTGACTGCTTTGCGTTTCTGCTGTTTTTCCTTCTGCTCCGTCCTGGGACAGATGGGCATGGGTTCACCGTGACGAAGGACAAGTCACATGAGAATGCAAGCCGGTGACTTCTGCCGTCAGAGGCTCTTTCCGTTGCCCTGTTTTGCATCCCTTTCTGAATATGTCACAAACTGTGCCCTACTCTGAGTTCTATGTGGCAAGCCCTCCAAATTCGAACTAGCTAATAAAAAGTTTATTAACTGAGAAATCTGAGGTCTCGACTCTTGCCGCAGCGACTGCTGGCTCCAGGAGTCCATTGTACCATCGGAGTCCCCTTTGTCCATCTGTGAAGGCTCCTTTCTCTAGCGAGCTCTGTCTGTGGGGTTCTAGCCGTTCACATCTCCTAGAGCCAGAGTCCCCAGACAGTGAAAGATCTTCTTTCTCCGCAGTTCTGGCTAAACTTGGAGGGAAGTATCCGTTAGACCTTGCTCACCACTCAGCTGGGGAGGTGTGCAGTGTGTCAGACCTTTCCCCGCAAGCCGCAGGCCCTGTGCGGACTGGTTCTAGAGGATGAAAAGCACGCTGGTCACTGTGCGTTTGTTCTGGCCACATTGACAGTGTTTTCTGATTTTTGCAGTTTCATTGTGATTTAAAAACACTTGGAAAATATGAATCCATTATGCAGCTGCAAGGAGGCAGCGTGAGCACAGCTGAGCGGCTTCTCCGTGGCTGGCTTTCGGCAGGAGCTGCGTTTGTGCGGTTGGTCGGGCGTGTCCCGGATTCGAGCATCCTCGGTTCAGAGCCAGCCTGAGCTGCCAGGGCTGTCCCCAGTCTCGACATGCGATCCCCTTAGGAAGCCGGTCCCTAGGGCACTTGCTGCCCCGTGCCCAAACGCGAGTGTAGGCTTACAGGGCACCTTGTTGCTTTCTGCAGGACCAGCTCTGGTCTTCTGTGTTGGTCAGTATGCATCGGAAGCCAGCGTTTAAGGGGAATCATGTCATGTTAGGAGCAGAGTTCTTGACACTAGTCCAGGTTTTTGCGCAGATGTCGAGACTCATGTGCTTAACCGTTTCGCTCATATTAAGAAAGTGAAGTGCTCGAGTCATTTTGAACCAGAAAGATACGCGTGCAGTGGTTCAGACAGTCAGATTTTTTTGAAATATTATAGCTATTTAAGTGTCTTGAATGTTTAGAAAAATCATGAATCACAATACAGTTTAGTTTCAGCCATATTCTTGAAAATAATTTCTTCCTGTGATGCATTAGCAGTTTACCCTTGTCCTCCCAAAGATTAGATGGGATCAGATTGGTTCAGAATAGTATGTCCTTCTGTCTACGCAGCACTCAAACCACTGAGCGAGTGCAGTTACTTCTTCATTAACACTGCTGTCTGATTGAACTAATGAATTTCCACGTGAGTTCAAGAGTGACTGCTGGCTGACACTTCAGATTACTCAAGCCAAAGTGACAAGCTCCGTCCCTCATATTAGCACAGAAGTTCAAGGGTTAATAGCAGTTCTCATCCAATGTCAATTCGACTTTGCGAAAGATGTTGCAATCACCAAGCGCTGGTCCTGTGCTGACCACGAATGGTGACAGTTTGTGCATTATTTTTCCCCATTTCTTTTCCTCCCTTGAGGCCGCTTTGGATCTTTGTTTTTACAAAACAAATTCCTACCCAGGACTCACCTGTGCATGAAGCGGTTCCGTGCTGAGAGGTTCACAGTGGTGCCTCCTCAGGTGGGCGCCTGGGGCATCGGTGTCTTGTGGGGGAGGCGGATGTGTGTTCTTCACATGCAAGGCTGTCACTGGTGCTCATGCTCCCAGACAGTGGCCATTTCGCCTTCCTGTCCCTGCACATTCATTGTGATGAAGTTGGATCTGCTCTGGATTCCGTCGGCCCCAGTGATGAGACACAGAACCAAAGAATGAGCAGGCACATTTCCAAGCTGGGTGCCACCAGCTCAGTGACAGATTCTTCAAGGGCAGCTGGAAGGAGCCGGATGCCTAGAGACAGATGAGGGAAAACGCAGAATGCACCTCGCTTGCATCAAAATACTGTAGGACCAGCCCTGCCGGAATTCTGATTTACATTTTAAGGAGTCAGTTGGAAAATGCTAGTCGTAGCTTTATTATTTTTAAACAATTCGAGAGAAGTCTGAGAAAAACTCACAACCACACGAGCAGGACAGAGGTGTAGTGTGATTCAGTGTAAGATGTGTGTCACCCACGCTGACACAGAAATGGACCGAGGGAGCCCCGCGAGGCAGCTGGAGTCTTTCTGAGCCCGAGAGCGGAGGCCGCTCCCGCCGGCTGTGGGCACGATGGCCCGAGAGCTCATTCTCCTCCACGTCTGCGTCCCCCGCTCTCGGCTCTTTCAGAATGCGTTCCTCTGGGTTGACGTTTCTCCCACCTGGTTTTATTTTCTCCTGACACCTGTGACGTTCTCAGCCTGAGTCTCAGCCTCCAGAGGGCTTGGACTTCTGTTTGACCTTTTAAAACGTTGGTTCACCACTGCCATGGCTTCTCTTCATGCTCTCTTGATACTCCGTACCCGTGGGTCCCTGAACGGCTTTCTGTTTCCCTCCCTTTCTCTCTTGGAATCCTTGTCGCCGTGTAAACTCAAGTCAGGCATCGTCTTTGTGTGGCAGCTTCGTCATCCGTTGCCCCGGTCTGTCAATCATCTCTCTTCTGCGTTCAGCTCGGTGAGCTGAGTCTCATCCTTCTCAAAATGCACCGTGGCTATTGATCAGGCTTTGCATCTCTGCTCTTCACTAGACTGTGAGTCTGGAGAGGGAACCGTGACTTACCTCGTATATCAGCCCCTCTGCCCGGTGCTCAGGTAGGTGCTTCAGAAATGATTGTGGAAGGGAACTGGGCTTGGTGAAGGAAGTCACATTAACATTTGAAAAATAAGCAGAGACCCTTTCTTTGCCCCTCCTGAGCTTGTGCTCCTTGAAGCCAAAGCTTTTCGATGCAGCACAGGTTCTTGGCACCTGAGTGTCCTGCTTGCTTTAAGGGCATTTAATTTTCTCCTTTGGTCAAAACACCAAAGGTCAAATGAGTTGACTCCTTTGATTATTTGCCTGTCTATTTGGTGTGAATTAGGTTTTATTTAGTTAATTGAAATGAGAATTCTTAAAGACATGAGTAAAGACAGATATAGTCTGTCTGTATACAGAGCTCCTTTGTCTTTGCTTAAGGATCTTAAACTTCAGAATTCTACGAGAGCATCAGATTGTTCCAACATGTTTGTAGGGTTGAATCATCTTATCATATATCATTTTCAGTAGACTCCCCCAAATTATAAAGTGCCCACAAGTAGCAGATGAGTTCATCCAAATTCCTTGTGGCCTCAGCTTACCCAGCTGAGCTGCTTCATCATGAACAACAGTCTGTTTTCCAGGTGGGCCTGATCTGTCATCCTCAGTCCCGTTAAGTCTTGTCGACTTTTTAATGTCAACTTCTGTTGCATTTCTCACGTAAGTGAGCTTGCGTTGAGATGACTAGGAGGCTTGTCGATGAAGGAACTGGGTGTCTACAGCAGAAGTGGGAAGCTTTTTCTGTAAATGGCCAGATAGTAAATATTTTAGGCTTTATATTTATATAAAATTTTAGGGCTGTGTAGTCTGTTGCAACAACTCAACTCTGCCGTCATACGTAGTGCAAAGCAGACACAGTATGAGCGTTAATGAGCATGGCTGTGGCTCAGCGAGCTTTATGAACACGGAAATTTGTGCCTCATATAATTTCCACATATCACAAGTTAGTACTCATCTTTTGTTTTTTGTCTACGCAGTTACACATGCAAGACCATTCTTAGCTCATAGGCCTTACGAAACAAGTGGCAGGCCGGATGTGGCTGTTAGCCCCTCATTTGCTGACCCCTGGTCCAGGGGACAGTTGGGAAGATGGCAGGGGCCTTTATGAAGTACTTCCCGTGTGTTAGATAATGTTCTGTGTAATAGACAAAGTTCCGGGGAATCGGCGTGCCATGGGGGAGGCTGATGCTTGTGCAAATATGGAGGTGAGTGCTGGGAGGGGTTTGCATCGGGTATCATGGGACTAGCAAGGCAGCACTTCGCTGAGCCTCGTGGGTGGGCAGGGAAGGCTGCCTGTTGGAGGTGACAGCCTCGTAGTTGAACGTGAATGTGGCTGAAGGCTGTTTCGGCAGTAGGGCCCGCACGGAGTCAGGAAGGAACGTCCCGGGTGAGAGGAAGTACAAGGCTCTGACGTCACTGGTGTAATTAAAAGACGGCGAGAGAGGAGGCAGCCAGGCTGGACCGCAGAGGGTGAGGACTTTTTCTTAGCAGTTTCGGGGGCACTGCAGGGTTGTAGGTGGGCGAGACATGATCGCTCAGCTCCTGAGTGGAGGGAGAGTCAGAGGTGAGGCAGCAGGTGGCAGGGGATGGCTAGAGGAGTTTGTCACCGTGGTGGAGTAGGTCATCCCCTCCGTGGCTGGTCTGATAACTGAGTCCTTTGAACTAAGACGAAAAGGCCAGGGAGTAGCCAAAGCGGTCAGACAGTGTGTCGTTACTATCCACAGTACAGAGAGCAGCTGGGTCTGACTCTGTTCCTTGTCCCAGGGCGTCTGTGGGCACCGGATTGTTTCACGCACATAGAACCAAGCTGGGTGGGAACCTCGGTGACAGCTTAGGGAGCTCAGTGAGGAGAAGGTAGAAACAGTGGCTTTTTTATCCATCAGCGGAGCCCTAGCGCCCAGCGCGGGGCTGGCCCAGGGGAGGTGCTGCGTGAACTTGAGGATTTGCTTCACGTCAGCATGCGGGCGACAGCCGCAATGTCATCTCTGTCACCAGATATTTGGGTTGGCCTTCAGCATGTCCGTTGATTAACGCTTTCTCCGTGGCCAGCTGTGTTACGCAGACCAAGTCTCTAAACTTGGAAATTTGGTTATTTTGCAAATGCAAACCAAGTCTCTAAACTTGGAAATTTGATTATTTTGCACATGTATCCAGGAGCATGAAACAGTGAGGAGAGAGTTGTATCACTTTGCTAATTTTATGAAGATTTCATATCACATTGCTAATTCATTATGCATGGCCAGGCACTGCGGGTCTTGATAACCGCACTGCTCATGAGAGCCCAGTAGGACAGCCACCGATCTGTCGGCGCCCAGTGCAGGAGGAGATCGTGCTCTTGAGCAGGGGCACGACATAATCTGTCCCAGGTTTTAGAGGAATCGCCTTGGCGGCTGCGTCAGAGGTGACTTCTGGAAGCAGGGAGAGTGTCGGGAGGTGATGGCGACAACCCAGGCTTGACCCGGTCGGTGTTGGTGGAACGGGGGAGAAGCGGCAGACCCTAGATACACTTCACAAGCAGAGGTCAGGGCTCGCTGAGGAGTTGGTTAAAGGATGTGAGAAAAATGGGGCCAGGGCGACTCCTCGGTTTCGGCCGGAGCAGCGGGAAGGATGAGCGCTGTGTCCTGAGGTGAAAAGCTGAGAGCGGAACAGGCTAAGGGGACCAGGAGTTCGGTTTAATGGCGGCACCAAGCACAAGTATTCCGATATGGCGTTCACGGGAGAGGCCTCGACCAGGCTGTCTGCTTGGGAATCGCCAGCATTTAGATGATGTTTAAGCCAGGAGGCTGAGGGAGGTCTCTTGAAATTCTTGAATTACATAGTCGTTAAGTTTTTAAAGCAAGTTTATTACTTTATGAAGTCATTTTATTAGAAAATTAAAAGCACTATATCCTTGATCCTGTCTTTTCAAGGATGCATACATAAGTAATCTTTCTTGAAAAACAAATCATCGTGAAGCAATGTGTACCCAATAAACATTTTTTTTTTTTGCCTTCGAAAGGCATAAACAAGGCAATTTAGGAAATCAAGCTGTCGAGCAGCCTGTGATTGACAGATCAGGGGAGAGAGATGCTTTTCTGTACCGATATCACTTAGTTTCCTGGCCAGCAGTCAACAACGTTTAATAAGAAAGTTTTATTATTTTTTAAATGACATGAAAAGAGCTAGAATGTAGATTAAAGAGCAAGTCTATCTTTGAGAATTACATTTGTTAATTCCTCAAGGACATATCACGACTTTGGTAAGTCGAGGGTCTTTGCTGCCCCAGCACGTGCTATGTTATCCGCGGGATGGGGTACACTGTGGTTAGCGTCCCAGTGGTCGGCTCCCCAGGATGAAGTTTAGGGGGACAGAAGCCTTCGCTGATTTTAAAAATAGTGGGCACTGCCACCTAAGAGCTCCGTCTGCGACCCCGGCGTGACGCCGCCTCCGGCCACACTTGCTCGCCGAGGTTCTGCCCGTGCGAAGCCCGCGGCGTGTTTTCAGGGACCGGGCATCTTTGCCCATCGCTTGGCCCCATTTCCGGGGATGCTCTTTAGACGTGAGTGGGAATCAGCGCCGACTCTTCAGGGGGACAGGCTTTGGTGGCAGGGCCCTCCTGACCCCGCACCACGTGCACGTCACTGCGTCAGGGCTTCTGCTCCCGCGTGTGTCCGCTGGCTCCGGGCAGCAACGGGGGACATCCTGCCATGATGGCTACTTAGGAAGGGCTTCGTTTGCTAGAAGTTGTCCTCGGATTCCAGGGGCGATTTGTGGGCCTTTGGCTTCTAGTGATTAGCAGGAAGTGACGGCCGACAAATCACAGAAGTCAGGGACCGAGGCCGTGAGCACTGCATTAGGGAACGGTCCTCGATATCAGCTGCTTGCCCGGCTATTCTGGGAGCCGTGGGGAAGAGGGGGCGGTGGTGACAGCTGACGTCGCTCCACCACCCAGGCGTGCCGGTCACGGTGCTCCGCCCCTTCCATCCACTCCACGGGCCGGTCCTATCTGCTCACGGCCCCGCGGGCCGGTGCTGTCACTGTCCAAGTTGACCGTTGGAGGAGCCTGAGGCACAGCGAGGTTGCCGGGGCCACGGCTGAGCAGTAGCAGAATGGGGTTTGCACCCAGCTACGCGGAGCCTGAGCGGTGCCCCCCACGCACTAGAATGTCGTTAGCATGACGGGCTTTCTGGGGCTCGTCCCCATCATCGCTGGTTGTAGGGACCAGCTGGCCTGTGTAAACGGGGGCACAGGCAGAAGCGGGACGCCGGACGCCGGTGAGAAAGAGCGTCGGTCCGTTCACATGGTCACGTTGCCGGACGGGGCCAGTTTGCAGACCTCCCGAGGAGAAGTGACAGGGGACTCCCTGGGCAGCAAATAAACTCAGCGACGCAGTCGTGACGAAGCCGTGCCTGTGGCTGCGGGATGGGCATGGCAGGTCCCCTGGCGCCGACACCGGCTCGCGGAGCGCTTTAGCCACCGCACCTGCTGGAAGGTGCCGGCCGGGCCCCTGTCCTCCCGTAACGCACGGGGCTTCGGAGGTTTCCACACGGCTTGTGCATGAGGTCTGTGCGGCGGGAAGGGAACTAAGGGACGCAGGAAATGACCGGGCATAAAGAGACACACGACACACAGGAACGTGCCGTCCAGCTACAGAATCCGACGCGGGCCGGTGGATCCCAGAGCCCTACCCCCAATCCCCTGAACTCACTAATAAGGGTCTCCGAACTTATTAATGACGGTAATCTATTGAGCAGTGGAGGTGTAGAGAAAGCAATATTCTTTTTGACCAGATGAGCCAATTTTAACTCATAAAAATACACACAATTTTGTAGACACTAAAATCTTTAAGACCTAGTCTCTGGCAATAATGTGTTATCTGAAGCCAGGCCACTGCGATTAGCAGCTGCCACACCCTCTCCTTATATTCTGGCCCCGTGACCCTCTTGCTCAGCTTTTGTTCATTCATTAAATTTCTTTTAAAATTTTCACTCGTGGGGTACTATTGAATCTTTGGCATTGAAAACAAAGTCAATTTCTGCCTGTTTTCTGTGCCAAGGCCCTAGGGTTTGGGGTCCTGAAGGTTTGGTCATTTGAGCCAGAGACTTCAAGGAAGTCTTCAAAATGACATTTACTCATTTTCCAAAACCCAATGTAAATTCAGAAATTTGATTTTTTTACGAGGCCAGCAGGTGCAAGCGGCAGAACAAGTGGAAAACATCAGGGATTCAAAGCGAGATGGTTTTTTATTTTCAGCAAACAGAAGGACCTGCCATGGCTGGGGCGTTGTTTGAAGCTGAACTTTTTCCCCTCTGGGGTTTGAGATTCATGCCCCTTGAGGAGCCCATCATGTTACCGTTAACAGGACCCCAGTTGACTTTGGGACACTGACAGAATGATCGATTATTTCTACATATGTATCAGGATCTAAAGAAGATTCAATCTTATGGTAAAGAAAGAAAAATACTAGCTTAGTGGAGGGAAGAGTGGGTACATTTTAACCCGTGCATTTTGATGAGATCTTGGTTAATATGTCCTGTTTGTTCGACCCGGGGCAGGGGGTGGGGAGGAGGTGTTTCAGAAACTAAGACTTTTTCTCTGTTTGTCACACAGCTTCAAACACAGTATACGAAAGTGTTGTTGTTTCCTATAATTTTCAATATTTTTAATTGAGTAGCTCCAATTATAAATTGGATTATCTGGCATAATAGAATCACTTCTCCATTTAACTCCTAGGTAAACAGAAACCTTCCTGCCCACCCATATTTTTAGGAAGAACTCACAGAAAAAGGAAGATTTTTTAAAACTGCATTCTCTAGTAGGCAAATCTGTGACTCAGGATTCATTGAAAAGGTTAAAAATGCGCAAATATTTAGTGCACAAAAAGATCTTAAACTCAGTGATTGAAAACGCTTTTAAGAAGTATCTTAATCTTTCACTAATATTTCACCCAGCATTAAGAGCTCGAATTAGAACAGATGGCAGGTTCACTTATTGATATTTACTTATTTGTTTATATTTTTGTGTTTGAATTTTACAAGAAGTTGATAAATTCAGAATTTTAAAGCATATTATTTTGGAGTCTTAAAGAAGAAGGTCAGTTCTTTTTGATCCATTCAGTTATATTTAGAAATAGCTAAATTATTCATTTATAAAGATGGCTTTTTAACTTTAAGAATTCACTACATTTACCTGTGTTATTTGCTAATGGTGAAACATCTAGTAAATTGTGAATACTTTATAAGGCATAACTGACATATGGCTGTTATCAGAGGCTATAAAACAAAATACTTTTTAAAAATTATAGTTATTAAGAAAAGAAGAAACAGTCATATCTTCTTCCATGTACACTTCACGAAGGTGTAACTTCTAGTGATGGTTGGGAATTTGAGCTCCTGATTCTTTTTGTTAAATGGAATTATATATTTCAATTATATATTTCGATTCCCACCTTCAATTTAATTTTCAGGCCACTTTGGGGAGCCTGAGATTATCTTCCAAAAGATAAAATTTTCTGTGTTGTTTGAAGTTTTCTTCTCTCTCTGATCTCACTGTCTGGGTGCTCGCTGTTTCGCTCCGCGTTGGCTGGCATGTGAAAGGCCCTCGCTCTGTGCGTGAGCCCCAGCGGCCTTCACGGCCTTCACGTGGTCAGATCAAGTTCACCAACAGACTGAGTCACCTCCCGTGATGCTCAGGAAAATAAAAACAAATGTGAAATTATCATTCAAAACAAAGCATCGAAAGAGATGGAGTGTTCCTAATTACCATATTGTGAAATAAATGGCTGGTTTTGGCCCTAACACCAGACCTGTTGTCTGTTTTTGAGGCTATTTTGGAAAACTTATCTAATTTGTTTGGCAAGTTTCATTGGAGGTGGGGAAAGCATAAATCTTGACAAAGATTTTTTAACCTGAGCCTAGCACAGTGATTTTGAATCTTTACGGGGGCAGGGCCGAGGTGGGGGTGGGGTGGGCGGAAGGGGAATGAGGCTTGAGGGTGGGGAGCAGAGTTTTAAAAGTTTCTTTAAAAAAGTGCAGCACTTTGCTAACCAAGAATCCAGATTTCCGTCATTGTAGACATCTGGGGCTGACGGCAGAAATGGACAGTGAGAAGAAAGGCAGCTGCTTCGTTAGTTTATGAAATTCGAAGTGGCAAGGGACAGAGAGCGGGAGGCCCTGGGGCCTTGGTGCCCTCTAAAAACCCCAAGGCGGGCTTAAAGGTTCGTTTCCGCCGAGCTGGTCATGGTCATTTTCCTCCTGCTTCCCCGATTTGGCTCTTACAGTTTCATGAGTCCTGTCTTAACTCGTCATTAAAACCTCAAAGGTAAACTAGCAGCATTTTTCCGCCCCCCTAAATATCTTTTAATTTAAAAACGGCCATTGAGGAGAAGCAGAAAAGCTTCACAGAGAATTTACAAAGTGGAAATAGCAGAGTTAGATGAATTTCTTGGGAAGAGTAAGCCGCACGAACACCAGGTGGATGAATATCATATGGATAATGATGTGACTGTTCCTACATGGCCCTTGCCGTTCTGACCCTGTGCAGGTCTGCAGGACGGCTGGGCCGGGCTCCTGCCAGACCCCGCGGTCAGGCAGCTGCTGAGTCGCCCTGGGCCTGGGGCAGGAGTGGGGCTGAAGGAGAGAGGGAGAGCCTCATGCAGCCATATTCCCCTGGGGACAGGAGGCATGATGGGAGAGGAGCTGGGTGGATCCATAATGACGCTGTCTGTACTGGGGGCACTGAGCAGTGCAGACGGGTCACCAGGTCACAGCCTGTGGTGGCCCTTTGTGGGACTGGGGCTTTCCAGGAGACGAGACGAGAAGCAGGAGTTAGCTTCTGCCCATTGTCTGTCCATATGTCAGTGCCTGTCCACCTCCCCCATTGGGTGCCTCCTCCACTGTGAATCCCTCCCGTCCCCTAATCTTGATTGCATGTGAAATTATTATTTCAGCTGCTTAATTGATTAAGTAGGCTATTATGTGGTAGCTTGAGAATCCAGTCGTTGATTCTGAATAACCAGCGTTATGAAATTTCCAAAATGTAAATCTCTCATGAGTTAGAGACTTGCTGTAGTTGTAGTCAGTCTTATTTTAGATAACATTTTAATAATCAGTTCTAATAGAATATACAACAGAATCAGTAACTCGTGAGTTGCGAACATCATTAAGGCCTTCGACCTTGGTTGAAAAGGACTGTTATTGTACCAAATTGTTAGGAAGGTGTGTGAGCGAGGGTTCCCCAGAGAAGCAGAAACACAAGGATGGAGATATAGATATAGATATAAAATAAGGAGGTGGCTCATGTGACTGAAGAGGCAGAGAAGTCACACGATGCAAGCCGGAGGCCAAGAAAGCCAGTGACATAATTTGGGAATTGGAGGGCTGATGGTGTAAATCTGGTCCAAGGCAGGAGAAGACCGATGTCTGAGCTCAAACGGGCACAGAGATCAGATGCCTCCTCCTGTCTTTTGTCCTCAGTGGCCTGGCTGATGTCCACCCACGTCAGCGAGGGGAGTGTGCTTTACCCGGACCACCGATTCAAAAGCTCTTCTAGACACACCCTCGTACGCACACTCAGAAATAATGTTGGATCCGGGCACCCTGTGTCTCAGTCAGGTTGGCACATAAAATGAGTCATCACGGAAGACTAGACTCCTGCCGTGAAATAAAAGAAATACAGAGATTTACCACAAGATTTTTTATCAGTCATGAATAAGTGCAGTAAAGGCAGAAGAGTTTAATTCAAACCTGCAGGTGGTGATAGCTAATGACAGGACTCATCAAATTTTCCTTGAAAATGTTGGCTGCAACAGTTCAAATGCTATCTTTTACTAAACACACTTATATGCATTCTTTGCTAAAGGATGTAGTACCTAAGAGGTCACGTAGCTTACTGAAAACTGGGCAAAAATGTAACTTTATTCCACTTGGTTCGTTTTCTGAAACAAATGGAGTGTTAAGGTTGAGGTTTTGTTTTGTGTGATGTGATGAGCAGGTCCTGTCAAGGCTGCCCGTGGTCGGAGGGGTGTAGTTTTATGCTTTCTGCTTCAGAGATCAGCTCTGAAGCCAAGATATGTGACCGCTTAAGAAAGGACCCATTTTAGGTTTTGGCTGCCATTACAACAATCCGCTGGGTCTGGATAACCCTGTGGAAAACATCAGCGTTGAATTTGGCAAGGTCGTAAGCAAGAATCAGGATGGATACCTTAAATGTGATGGAGAACGCTATACCTGCATATTCTCAAAGCGTCTCTCCCCCAGACACTTATTCATTATGAAGAGAAAAAACAGTGACTCTGCGGTGGAGAAACCACCTTATCCAAGCGATCAGGGTTCACATCGCCCGCAGTGAGACACTTCGTCACCGGGCACCCCGATGAGGGATGCCGAGCAGGGCACAGCGTCGCTCCTGTGGTATTTCTGCCGAAGTTGCGTGTCCTACATTTTAATCATGAGGAAACATGAGACAAACTCAAATGAGTATTCTGCAAAATACCGGGACAGTATTCTTAAAAGTGTCAAGGTCATGAAAGACAGGAAAGACTGAGAAACTGTCGCATGGGAGGGCGGGAGGAGACAACTATTCTGTGGAATCCTGGATGGAGTCTTAACCAGAAAAAGCACATCAGTTGGACAATAGGTGAAATTCGCATACCATCTGTAGCATAAGTAATAGTGTCACACCAACATTAACTTCCTGGTTTTGGTATGTGTGCTACGTTTATTTAAGATCTTACCATTTGCTGAAGTTAAGAGTATGTCAACTTTTATAGTATTGTAAGGTTCTTATCAGTATGAAATTATTTCAAAATTAAAAGTTTAAAAAAATGAGTGTGAACTTAATTTTTTCCGCCCACACGAGAAGAGTAGAGCTGTAAGTGTGGCAGTTTTCTGTATACATTTGAAAATCACCGAGGATACAAGATACGGAACTGTATTTCGCAGGCACCAAAAGGTACAGGAAACATTCTTTCCCACCACTCATGGATTCGGTGAGGCCGGTGCGAAGTGCTGTTGTCACCACCGTGTTCCCAGGGCCCGCACATGGCGTGTGGACGGTGAATACCTGAGCCCACTGCCCACGCTTTGTATTAACCACCGAACACCCACTAGTCACACATCATGTGAGGTTTGGGAACGAAACGGAGCCCCGACACCAGACTGCTGAGGGTAATCACTGTTAGATGTAGGTGGGCGGGGTGCAGTGGGCTGGCCTCACCGTCCTTGACCAGGATGCTGAGTTGTTCTGGATCCCCTCGGGGTGGGGAAGGGCAGCAGGGAGCCCGGTTCCAAACGGAGGGACAAGCCTTTGCCGCTTTGCTGAGGCGCAGAGAAGAGGTGCGCGGTTTGTGGAGGGCGAGACCGGAGAAGAGCAGGAACTGGATTCTGAAAGAATTTTGGACTCTGCTCTAGCTCTTCATTGAACTATTCACGGGCTCCCCATTTTGTAAAGAGATTGTTTTTGACAGGTTTTCAGGGGCCCAAACCAGTCAAAATTGGTGCTTGCTCCAAATCGGAGGCTGGCTTAGCGGAGCAGAAGCGGGTAGCAGGTGGTAGGGACTTAGAGTTTCACTGTCTTCGATGGAGTCAGCGATCTTTAGGTGACATGCCAGCAGATGCCTTGAGAAGTCAGCATGGAGAACGAGAGTCAGAGCTCCAGGTGGAGAAAGAAAGGCCTGTGGAGGGAGAGTCAGAAACTCGGACGCTTCATTGTGCGGGAAAAGTGAGTCAGGGCTGGATATCAGGTTGGCGAGAATGTCGGAAGAGGCCGTGAGGACAGCCGCTGTCCCCACATCGGGGCGCCCTGTGAGTCACTCTGTTGCAGGCGGGGGAGGGCAGTGATGGCCTGGCCAAGTGGACCACTTAGTTCTGTGCTATTTCGTCACTGTGTATTTAGAACTGGGAGAGAGAAATCGGAGAGAGACATGGAAGGATGTAATAGATTTTTTCCCTCCTCTTCCTTTATAGCAACAAAACAAAACAAAACACTAGAACCAACAAGTCCAGAAACTTAGTCCTATGTTTCAAAAATTCTCTTAAACAATATAATTTTAATATTAATTATCTCACATTGGGAAAGGAAATGTCGAGGTACGTATTTTAACCCAATGCTGGGTAGGAGATTTAGGGTGTGCTTGCAAATGGTGTTTTACTATGGAGTGAAAATTTCATGTTTGCGTTTAGGGAAAGCAGTTATTGATTTCCGTAACTATTCCACTTGGCGACGTGGAGGCTTTACATTGTAATTTTTCTCTCTTGTCACTATAATCCCTTGGGCGAATAATGCACTGTTGTGGCAGAGCGAATATTAAAAGCTGAATCTCCGTCCCTTCCGATGTCTGCCTTAGAATATTGGAAAAATCCCTCTTAACTCTGTGACTCTCCTTAGTTTTATTTGCCAGAGTTTTTTTTTTTTTTTTTTTTAATCACTTATAGCAGTAGTATCGGCTTTTTCCCTCTCAGGTGGCTGAGGCAGAGCTTGTCTGAGTTCCACCTGAAATAACAGTTTTCGAGAAACTGTAATAATAAAGCAGAGAAAGGGTGTTTGACTTACTTCTGTAAATGAAAACCTTATTTTTGCCCATCCTAGATTCAGATCCAGCCTCCAAAGTTTCAGTTGGCAACGATGATGAAAAAATAATATCCGGCATTTACTTCCATTTACAGGCTCACAAACCCAGCTCTCAGACATCTGTTTGATCCTCACGGCATCTCTGTCAGGCGGCCGGGCAGGTAGAGCTGTCGGGCAAATGGAGGGGCGAGGACCACGTGGTTTATACACATGGCGGTGCCAAGTGCCCCGACCCCCACTGCCCCGTCCCTCTGTTTAACGTTCTCTCTCTCCTAAGTGCTATTATGCTTTTGACATAATTGTTTAAACTGCCTCTTCAAGATGCTCTTCTTGGCTGGCAGTTGGCCAAAACCCAAGTCTTTTTCTGTCATTTTGTTGTTTTTAAACGTACTGATAAATGGATGGAATCATTAGTTCAAAGTTTTGCTTGACCTTCACTTGTCCTTGTAGCCGCTTAGGAAAGTGCTTTTGCGTTTGGAGCATTAAAACCAAGGGGAAGAATATATTTATGACTCTTTGGGGAATGTAACTGTCACTCAAACTGTGACAATGTCTCCAGATGAACCTTGATGTGGAATGATTGTTTCCTGGTATCGTTAATCCGTTTTCTTGTTTGCGTAGTTCCTCCTCTTCTCTGTCTCTAAGATGGGAATAGAAACACCGACATCAAGGGAGATTAGAATAATACATAATTTAGCAAAATCCTTAACACAGAATAATAATCCAGTAATATTACTTTTCTTCTCCCTCGAAGATACGTCTGGCAAGAGTAAACTCTGAGTAAAGCTTTAAAGCTTTGTAGCGTGTTGTGTCTCCAGGTTATTAAAAATTAAACAGCTGTGAGGAGCATCTCTGAGAGCAGACTCGGAGGTGCAGATTAGCTTGCAGATGCGTGTCGGGGGGCGCCCGTGGGGTTCACACCTGTGAGCAGGACCAGGGACAGCCTTAGTCTCTTGAGCTGGGCTGGCCTCTCACAGTTGTACCAAGTCGTAGCGGGAGGGCGCCGCCCTGCCACCCTCGCCCAGTCGGTCACTGGTTGCCAGCCACCTGGGCCAGGCAGGTCCCTGCAGCTGAGGTGACTGCGGACGCCCTGGGGCTCTGGGCGGCTGGGAGACGGCGCCGTTTCGGCGTTGCTGTGGCACACGCCACCACGCGTCCGGTTCGCGTGCCGAGCGGGTCAGCAGGAGGCAGCTGCCGCCCCTTAGTCACCTCCACCTCAGACGGCGAGTGTCCCCCGGTGCCACCTGTGGAATGCCAGCAACAAGCACGTTCGGTTCAGTGCGCTCCTGGATCACTCGACTCTGTTTCCAAGTCACGCGGGCCCAGGGGGAGTCGTGGACACGTGGCGCCTGCCCGCGGCGGCCGCGTTTGGCGCTGCGCGCGCAGCTGTGACGCAGGTGCGTCTGCAGGTGGCGAGGCGTGCGGCGCGGTCCACGGCCGAGCGGAGCGGACCTCCGTGCGTGGGAGCCGGGGGACGGCACGGGGACCTCGCACGGCGTCGCGCCTCGAGCGTCGGCGCGTGCTCGGGAGTCGCCACCCGTCGCCCCCTCCTTTCCTCCGGGTGTTTTCGGTTTTCGGTCTCCCTGGACCGCCTGCTCCTCGGTGCTGCTGTCGTGCCGACTGGCGGCGGCTGGGGGTCCCCGAGGTCAGGACAGACCCCTTGGCTCTTCACCGCACCTCGTGGCCGGGGAAGAAGGGGCACTGGAGAGGGACAGCGCTGCCCGCAGCAGGGATGACCCCCACGGAAACCGCCCGGTGGCTTTTGCCCTGTCTTCTTCAAGTCGTCTCCAGACAGGAGGCCAAAGCGAGCGGCCCTGGTTAGCCGGTTACCTCGGATCCCTCCCCTGCCTCCGCTCTGCCCCTTCTGGAGGCTCCGCGCACCTGCGGAGGGCGTGGTCCCGTCCTCCAGGGTCCTGGTCCCTGTCCCGGCCCCGGCCCCGGCCCCTGGCGTGACCTCCGGTCTCCTCCGCGCGCTCTGAGTCTCCAGGCTCCTCTGCACGATCTTCAGAGATTCCTCCTCTTTCCCCGCTGTCGCATGTGTGGGCACCCCCTCCAGTAACCCTCAGAAAAGCTGGGAAACCTAAACGGAGATGCATCCGTGAGCAGCCAGAGCCACACGTGCGATGTGAAGGGGACACGGACGTGGGGAGGGACCAGAGTGGGGCGTCCCCTGAGGAACGGGGTCTCTGCGGGACGCCAGGGTCAGTGCCTGCTTGGTCCCCGCCGTCAGCACCAGCACGCGGCAGTTTACAGCTGCGCACGTGAAAATGTTTGTTTGACTCTGCTGCAGTCTTGGCTCGTTTTCCTTGTGAGGGCTTCATTGTCACATGACACGGGGTTCCGCGGGGTGACCTCAGACCCTGAGAGCAAGTGTGTGCCGTCCTGCATTGTAAATATCTCACGAGTCACCTTCCAGACCGATGACAGAAGGTTTCAGATCCTTTTATCAGATCGGCGAAGCCCAGACTCGGACCCTGAGAAATGATTTCCCTCCTCTGTGCCACAAGGAACGAGGCATTTTCTTTTTCTCTACATTGTGTTCCATTTGTCTTAGACCGTCAGCCCGTAAAGGGTAAGGGCAGTGCAGGCCAGGCTCGAATTGGGTTGTGGTGAGCGGGATCATTGTAGACATTATTGTGATAACGACAATGAAGAATATGTTACTGTCTGCAGTGTGGAGCTCCAGGATCGATTTATAATCGATTTTTATCATTTGTTTCTATTTTTGCTTTCACAAGTCATAGAACTCTGTGGTTGAATGTCTACTCAGTTTAAGTTTTAACATACAAATTTGTTCCCTGCTGGAGCAAACAGTATGATTGAAGCTAAGAAATGTGTCTCTGCTTCACAGCATAATTTCATTTTTACCTTCTTCATGGAAAATCCTGATGAGCCTTATAAGAGGATGTATCTCAAAGCTATTTAATTTTCAGTAAACTGTCCATAGGTACTAAACTAATATCATTATGTAAAAGGTTAATAAGGTAAGTGATAATAGGACATTTATAGGTTTTCAAGGTAGTTATACTATAAATTTAGTACTTTCAGCTTACATATATATATATTTTTTACAGGACCTGAATATAAACTAGGTTTATATACATACTTGTCAATCTAAATACATTTCTACATGGTAAAAAATGGGCAGAGATGAACACAATTCTATACAGTAGTTTTATTTCCTGTTTTTCCTGTTTAAAATTGTGCTCTCGGGGTTCTTATGACTGAAATAATAGTTTCAGACCTTTATTTTTGCAGTTCTATAAAGGGTTCTTTCTCTCTGGTCTCTAACTACGCAAACTGTTTAGTTTATAAGAAATAAACAAGAAAAGGAAATCAAGAGATCAAGACAGTGTTTGGTCATGTTCAGTAACCCCAGTATTGTTAGGGGACAGTGCCCCCAGAAAGTGTGCTATGAGGACTTTTGTATAAAGATGTAGCTACTTTGTAATAAGTGGGGACAAAATGAACATTCACCTGTGGACTTGTTTCATGCAAAAACATTTGGAGGAACTTAAAGGGATTTTGTCAGAAAGATGTGTCTAAAACGGAATCTAAAAATGACTACTTTAAGTGCATCGGATGGAAGTGGAGATTGAGTTTTTGTGAACGCCTGTGTTATGTTTGAACCTTTGCTTTGCTAAACCAGTTTTCTTAGTTTGTGACACATGGCATGCTTCTGCTGGTAAACACTAGCCAATCAGGTCTGCAAATCTTTTGCTCTTTTACGTAGAACTGCCTTCCCCTTTCAACTTTCTTGCAAACCTTTGGTGAGTTTAGTACACTGGAAGGTGGAGATTGAAAATGGCTTGCCGTTTTAGGGGGTAAAGATCAAAGTCATGTCTTGCACTGTACCCTGAAAAAGTGTTCCTCTCTGGTGTGATGTGCAATGCCATGCTTTTAGGTGTCTTTGTTGATGGAGGATGATCCTGACGTTGTCTGAATTGTTAAAACCTGCGTGCCATCTTCCGGTGGTCTTACTCATTCTTCCCAAAATGCGTTTATTCTCCTTATGCACTCAGACCGCACGCATGCTGGGTCTTGAAGATGAATTCGAAACAATTCATGTCCTCTGCTAGAAATACACAGCTAAACAAAGTGCTATAAAGTTATGTGATACCTTACCCGTTTCAGGTGTGTAAAGTTATGTGCTATCTTACTGTTTCAGGTGTGGCTGGCGTGCCCTCGGGCTACAGATGAGAAAGTAATTGTGAGCCTAAGGATGGGGAGAGGGAGGTGAAGCCTCAGGAAATGGACAGGGCTAACCCTGGGGTTGCACCTTAAGCTAAGGCTACTTGGCAGCCCCCGCTGGAGAAGGGGAAAAGGCAGCTCCCCAGAAGGGAATACTATGTGTAGGGACACTGGAGCCTGCATGAAAGCACTTGATGAGGGCTAAGGTGTGGCCGAGGACAGGGCCGTGAGGACAGGTAGGGGATGTGAGCCTGGACAGATGGCGGGAGAGCAGTGGTAAGGGACCTTGTAGCAGGTGCTGAGTCAGCTTCTCTTTCTGCTCTGTCAGGTGGCCGTGCAGGTGGGGACAGATGTCCGTTCTTCCAGAACTCAGGCAGTGACTAAACCGAAGCTGGGCTGGTTTGGGGACAGCTTGGTCTCGGCATGTGTGACGCTATGTCACTGCTGACCCAGGGGCCTCTTCCAGACTCTCAGAACGGCGGGCTGGCGGGGACCTTCCAGTTCACCTCGTCTGGCTCCTTCGTTTTATAGAGGAGGCATCCTGAGTCCAGTGAGACTGAAGAACATGTTAGCTTGCCTTTAGTAGTTGTCAGATATTATGTAGCCGAAGAGTAAAATCAGATCTTACCCACACAGGCTGCTTGGGTCAGAAATGAGATGATACGTGGTGGTGACCCGGACGAACTGTCATCCCAGGTTCAAGCAGCTCCTATGCAAGAACAAGTTTTCGCAGATAAATATAGTTTGTTTCTTAGAAGTTGGTGTTCCCTCTTAAAATAGGATGGTTACTAGTGAAGGAACCTGACTGCTAAGACCAGAACACGTGGCAGGAAAAGCCGCATCCACACTCACTTCCTCACGATCACGTGTGCCAGGCTCGGTACCGAATCAGGTGTGTCACTGTGAGCCAGAACCACCCCAGTCCTTACACGCGCGGATTTTACACTCGGTTGCAGGAGACATCGTTCAGACACCCACATGAATACGGGGAGTTCCTGCGTAGGACACGGTGCTATGGGTGCCTGTCGTTGGGGTGCAGGGGAAGGAAGGCTGGGCACGAGGGGGCAGCAAGGCCGGCGTGGTGGCGGGAGTGGAGATGTCGAGATGTCGAGAAACGGACGGCTCCAGCAGCTTTGAAGAGCTAGGACTGCGGTGACGTGGTGATGGGGTGGGTGTGTGGATGAGGCCATGGGGGTGGCCTTTGAGTGTCAGGCTTGTGCAGTTGCTAGACGGTGCTGGCTTTCAACAGAACTGGGGACCGTGGAAGAAGATCTGGTTTGGAGACCCCTAAGGATTGTGTGAGCTAAATGGCCCCGTGAAATAGGAGGAAAACAATTGATCCAATTAAACAGTCATCCAGCCCCAGGGCCGCAAACAAGTACCGGTCCGGTCCGTGGCCTGTTAGGAACTGGGCCACACAGCAGGAGGTGAGCGGCGGGCCAGCGAGCGAAGCTTCACCTGTATCCGCAGCCGCTCCCCAGCGCTGGCATCACCACCTCAGCTCCGCCTCAGATCATCAGGCATTAGATTCTCACAGGAGCACTGGTCCCTGGTGTCACAAAGGTTGGCGACTGCTGCTATATATTTTATTATCTCTTACTATAATATGAAAGAAATTGGACCTAATGAAAGAAATTGAACCCAGTAAAAGAAATATAAAAATATTCCAGATGTGGCATAAAAAAACACCACTTAAGCACAAATGTGGCGGCGTTACAGGTGATTGTGGTGTGGCATTGTGGGTATGTGCTGAGGAAGGGTGCCCACTGGGCAGACCTCCCCAACGGCTGTGCAGTGGCCCCGTTGGGAGACACGGACACAGCCACCACGGAATAATGGGGCAAAACAGGACTAGCTGTGGGAGACTAATATTTTAGACTAACTTTAGCGCGGGTGCTTGGGAGAGAGAAAATTGCTTAGATTTGGGTTCGGGAAGAGGGGAGATAATGAGTTTGTTGGAGGCACGCTAAGTTTTAGGTGCTTAGACATCGACGCAGAGATACTCAACTTGGAAGTTCATGTCAGATGCTCAGGGCACACAGGACTAGAGAGCGACTTGGCAAGTCACACATCAACTGGTGATTCTGGAAGTCTTAGAATTTCTCCAGGTAGGGAGAACACATATGGATAGAAGAGAAAACATATTTAATAAAATATTGAGGTATTTATTAAATAACTGGAATATACCCGAGAGCGTGTTAAATTATTTCCAACAGGTGCCTTGTTTAGTCCTGTTGCCTTGGTAGTTCCTTGATGGCCACGCCCATTCGCCTGATGAGGTAATGGAGGTTGGCATCTTGACCAAAGCCACACGGCCAACAAGTGGCTTCAAGCTCCCGTCTCATGATGCCAGATGCACCGTTCCTGTCACACGGCCTGGCCTTTACGGCTTAGCATCAGGAGGACGGAACGAGCATCTCGAGGATGCCGCCGACGTCTGAGAGGACGGCGAGGGGAAGGTGGTGTGGACAGGAAGCTGGAGGGGGCGGAGGAGACAGTAGGCGATTCGGGAGATGGCAGCGCCTGACAGGCTGTCACGCCGTGGGGCTCCATGGGGACAGTGGCAAGGCACAGCGAGGGCTGCATCGCCTGGACTGAGGCCTGAAGTGGGGGTGAGGAAGCGGAGTCCTTGAGCGGGGCTGCTGTGCTCGAGAAGGTGCCGAGGGCAGGGGAGGGCGACCAGGGGCGTGCATCCATGTGGCAGCCTCGGGCACCCCCAGGGCCTTGGCCGAGCGTGCCCAGGGCTGGGCAGGGAGTCCATGCGCTCAGATCTCTGGGTCGTGAGAGGTTGAGGTGACTTCGCAAGCGTAGAAACGCAACTCTGGGTGCAAGCTTGTTTTGATGTCCCGTAACTTGTAATCAGTCTACTGTCTGTTCGTTTGTTGATCCTCGTCAGAAGAGGTCTCTGAAAGTTATTTGATGTGACCCGTGAGGACACACAGACCCTTGGCTGTTTTTCATGTGGACATTTCCCAGCACACACGTTGGTAGAGGCCGCGTGGTATTTACGATTATAGTTAGAAAATGACATCATGAGTTAACGCTGGTCTAAAATGCCCCAACTTGGTTACTATGTAGTTCCTTTTATCCATCTTGTGTACTTTGGGTTATGCTGTCTGTCCAGTGCTTTGATTTCTACTGTTAATTTTGTTTAGAGGTCATAAAAAAGCTTTAGATTTCTCAAAAAAGCCCCTTACTTATTGGCTCATTTTGAATTTTGAGAGATTCATGCGTTCCTTCAGGCTTTTAAAGGGCATCCACAACAGTAGCAATCATTTATTGAGAGAATTGGAATTGTATCTAAATCTAAAACAGAATTCTTAAATTTGCTTCCAAAATTTTGGTCTTTTGAAAACCAAGCAGTCAAAGCATTTACTATCATTTTCTTTTGATGTGAATTTCAAGTTGATTTCAGCAAATATAGTATTCGACAGATGTTTCTTCTCCCTTCACATGTCAAGGTTCATTTTTTGTTATTTTTCCATCCTTCTCTCCTTTACGACTCGAGCAATGCTAACCCCGGGGGAATCACAATGCTCTATTTCCTTTAAAACCCCTCGCATTGCCCAGGGACGACTGACCTGCATACGTTTTCCCTCTGGTGTTACATCCTAGTCCTGTTCAGCCCTGTGACATGTTTCAGAAGCCAGTCAGTTGGGAACCAGTAGGTAGGGCTAAGCGGTGACCCCTCCCCTCACCCATTCCACCTGGCATGGGAGCTCAGAGGCGTGGAAATGCTCACGGAGCCCGTGTGCACAGGCCGGGGGTGAGGTCCAGTCACTAGTAAACAAAACGTCACTGTCGATCGCTACATAAGGAGACCGCTGTCATGCCACATGCCGCGCCAGGTCCTGGGGACATGGCAGTAGACATGTAGATGCAGCCGCTTCTCTTGAGGGGTCCCAGTCTAGGCAGAAGACATTGCCTTCAAACAGCGTAGCGGAAAGGTAAAGCAAGCTCAGTAACGGGAAGGAAATGTTGTCCTCACTCACCATTGGACGTGTATTTATTGAGTACCTGCCGCGGGTGGCAGTGAAGGCAGCAGTGGAAAAGGCCATAGTAATTTAGTAAATTTCACATCTTTGACATTCATATTTGTATTACTTATTTGACCAAGAAGTTGGCAAATTACATAAACTCGACTCTTCAAAAGCATATAAAATTAAAATATGACAATAGATTCTAGCTATCAAAGCGTACTTTCTATTCACACTCATTTCCCCTGTCGATAACCTGTCATAGTGAGCAGTGTAACTGGCTGTAACTGATATGATTGTCTTCATTTATTCTCTCATTTCTTGCAGTTATTGCCAGTTTTCGAGGAACCGTCCCGTATGGCCTGTCATTGGAAATTGGAGATACCGTTCAGATCCTGGAGAAGTGTGATGGTAAGTGGCTGCTGGTGACTGATCGGGGTTATGGGGACAACCTCCCCAATATGGGACAGCCGTGAAGTTTATAAATTCTATCCATACTCTGCTAATCTGGAATTTTTACAGTAGTCACAATGAGCCATTTTTGACAAAATTTGTCTCTTGCATATTCCATGTGCGGCTTATGGGAAAGCATCATTTGGTATTTTTAAGTTGACGGTATTTTTTTCCTAATATTATTTCCTTGTATTCGATGCCAAAATAGAAAGCAGTCGAGGCTACTGTATTGACTGGGTGTCAAACTCGAAGGCCTTTCTCAGAATCTCGGAGACTGGCAGGTACCCTGGGACAGTAGATCCAGAGCGGAAACTGCTCACCCGGTGTCAGGCAGCCAGATGCCTCGGGGGAGGGCTCCTGCCCGGGGAAACTCAGGTCTCGTCCTGCAGCCTTCTTCTCCCCACAAACCCCCAGATTTGGACCGAAGTTATTCTCTGCATTTGAAATGTTAGCAGAATGTATGATATGAAATTGCATGATTATTATTAACTTATGTAGCAGGTAACTCGTTAAATCAAGATACCTAATCTGTTCTCAGATGTTTCCATTCCTGTTTCACAAAGCATCCTTAAACTTTAGTTCTTAAAAAGATCCCAGATGAAATGACTACCCTTTTTTTTTTTTTTTGGTTGATAGAATGAATACATTTCAAAGTCCCATCAGTATATTCCCAAACATTCATTTTTCTCCTAATGTCCTTTTTAGGAATTTATTATATGATAACATTCTATCACATTAAGGTTCATTATTGATTAAATTGTATTCCCCCTAAACAGCTATTACATTTAATTAGAGCCTGGAATAAAATGGTGGTGATCCATGGACATTTATCCTGTCTACTGTAATCGATACCTTTAAAAATATAATGTTTACTATGTCATTGCCAGATGCATTTTGTCTATTTCTACTTTGTATACAGAAAAATATAAAATCTGTCTTGAATTGGTACATGAAAATGGACTCCATAGCTAATGGGAGCTGTTTTGTAATCTAAAAACCTTACTGAATAGTATAATCGGACAGAGACCTCGCTATGACAATTCTGCAATTCTTGAAGTTTGGTTTCTGTTAGAATAATTAAGAAGGGATATATTTCTTGGATATGTCTTTGAAGGACCTAATAAACCCTAAGATACAGATATTTCTGGTTCTCAATTCATTCTACTTTCTTCAGACTGATTTTAAAACTGTTAGTCACGATATCGTTTTAAGGAAACTTATGAGGAACAAAAATATTTAAATGCAAAGTTCAAGTATTTCTTTTTAAAAATTCAATTAGTCCAAAAAAAATAGAACATCTGTCACATGGTAAAATAATTTCTTGCCAGTAACATGGGTTCTATACTTGAAGAAATTGTAAGTTGAAAATAATACATTCGTAGGGGGCTATATCTTAACCATATATACATATACTCTGTACTAGTTTTATATAAAAAGGCATGTTTCCTTAAGGATGGTGCTGTAAAATTGATTCAGAGTTGCTCGGAGGTTAAGTCGTAGGCGTTCCATCGAATACAAATGGTACCGAGCCTGGTTGGTAGGAGATGCTGATGGCCGAGGGCCCGTGACTGCTCTGAGTGTACTGGGTTGTGGGGACAACCTCCCCAATATGGGCTTCTCTCTCCTTACTCCAGCCCCAGAAGGGGCCCTGAGGCTGTGCAGACTCACTCGCAGCTGTTAGCTGAGCACTATTTGTTGGTTCTAAGAGTCTGGGCTGGAGTCAGGCAAAGAGAATTTGCAGATACATTAAATCTTGTGCACTCCTGAATTTCCCTGAGACAGAAATGAACAGATTGATTTGTAATCATTTCTTTTCTTTAAAATATCATAATGGTTTATCTAAATGTGAACGTGATTATTTCTCCACAGGCTGGTACCGAGGATTTGCCTTAAAAAACCCGAATATCAAGGTAAAAAAAAAAGTTACTTCTAACCATAATTATGAGATTTTTTAAAAAAGTTATTTTACTTTATTTCATCATACAATTGAAATTACAGTTGGGATTCTTAGTTGAAATGCCACATGGCAATATGGATTTTCATAATTTTGGAAATTCCTTTGAACTTGGATTATAGTTAAAATATGCTATTCAAGTGATAATCCTATGTAGCTCTTGAAATTTGTACTGAGAAGACCGTAATAAGCTCATTATATAGAAACAAAATCTTTTTGAAATGTTAGTTTCGCAGAGGGTGAAATTAAAATTCAGGCAGGGGAAATACATATTCCAAAAGAAATATTGAATAGAGGTATTTAATCTCTGAGTTTTCTGTGTCATCATTTGTAAAATACTGGTTTGGAGAAAGAAGTTTATCTTAGCAGTGTGTTAAGTCTCATTGGGTTTGGGCAGCTGAAAACGTGGGAAAACCATATAATAAAGTTCTCGTCTTTCTGACCGGTCCAGACAGAAGCTAAGACTCATTTTCCCTTATATATTTATACAAATCGTCAGGAATTATAGAAGGAAGTAATATGATTTTTGTTTTACCTTTCATTTTTGTGGTTTATGATTTTGACACTAATCTTTACTAATATCTATGTTTTTCTACTTTATTCTAATCTCCCCAGTTTTCACCCATATACTCCACATTCTCTAATATTTTCTTATATGTCATGTTCATTTTTTTAGTTGAATTCTGGCTTTATTAGGATCGTAGATAAGAAATGATATAATTTCTCATTCTCAAAGTTTAATATAAGAGATCTAAACTCTCGCCTGCCTTTCTGCCTTTTCGCCTTTTTCTGGATCACAGAACTGTGTGTAATTACTTTATTTCATTTATTTTAGGTCATTTTGAAGGAGAGCCTGAGGGACCAAAGAATATACAAATTTAATTTTTTAATACTTTAGCCCTCATTTAAAGTTCTTTTCAGACATCTGTGAGGCACATGCACATGTAGCTTTAGTATTAATTATTCATTTAAAACATGTTTTAGAAAAAATCCATTAATGACTTGTTATTTCTGTCACTCATCTAATCTCAAATTCTGACTTCTTCTTATCAATTATAATTACTGTATTTGTTAATCCTACCATACTGAGACAAATATACATTTTGAAGAAAAAAGTTTTTTTAACCTATATACCTATTTAATACTGTCATACATATAGAATTTTCTTATTAAATTTTATGTTATCCTTGGATCCACAGTGGTGATAATACATTCAAATGACATTTGTTTTCCTAAGTATTTAATTGAATTCGTCATTTGAGTACACATCAGAAATCATTCAGAGGACATTGTCATTTAATGGACGATAAAATTGATGCTCATTTTTTTTTTTTATGTCGTTTCTTCCAATTTCCCATTTAGAACAAAGGAACAGTTTCATGTCCTGCCTTTCCCCATAATAAAAAGCTTTAAGCCAGCCTGGCTCCTTTTGTTCAATTTTTGTTCATCGGAATGGAAGCCTGGTGATTAATTGCTGCTGTGTTTTCATTAAAGACCTTCTGGAACACATAATGCACGGGTTGTCTCCAAATTCACAGTGGTATTTTTTTAAGTGTATATTTTTAAATACACACACGAATGTTTAAGAAGAAAAAAGAATCAAAATAAAAAGAACAACCTTCTTTCAAAACTATGCAGTAATTAAAAAAAAAATTTTATTCAATATAACATGCTTTCTATGCAGAATTCCCGACGTTTTTAAAATTTCTGTCTTATAAGAATATATTTTGAATGAGATTTCATTTTTTGATTATTTTAGAGAATATATTTGTTAACTAGTGAAGAGTAGAAAAGGGAAGAGATGTATCTGAGCTATAGTAGGTTTTAGCCTATACGACGTGGCGGAGGTGGCGTTTATCCGTGCTCCTGATGTCGTCGTGGCTGTATGGCTGTGTTTTGTACAGAGGATTTGTGAAAACGACCACGCCTTCACCTCCGTGTTTTCTCTTCCAGGGTATCTTTCCTTCCAGCTACATTCACTTGAAAAATGCCTTCGTAAAGAACAAAGGGTAAGAAAAGAGCTGTGTTAATAGCTGGAGGATTTGCACAGAACTGTTGCTTATTTCGAAATTTGAAAGGCTTAGTCATTGTCTTGAAAAATGAACCATAGAAAGTTATGCCACTGACTGTGCTGTTTGATAAAGAATGATTACTCTAGGGCAGTTGGCGGAGAAAATTAAAGAACCGCGCGTGTGGGGCTGGACAGTTAAATAGTAGGATCCAGGGCCAGGGAGGTTTCCCACTGTCCCCAGATCATGAAATCAGCTGAATCTTAGGCAGTAGGAGTTGGTTTTTTCTGGTTTCCTGCAGTGTAGGGAAATATGGCAGTTAGACCTATCAAATGCTGAGTCATGCCTCAAACCCTAGGAATTTTCTAGATTCACCACTGATTATAAGCAGCTCAGTCTAACTCCTTCTCATGGGAGATAATACCATGTCTTTGTGTGACCAGTTCACAAAGCCATTATTATACTTCAGAGATCATTTCTGTGACAATTTTGGATTGATCTCCTTGATCACTTAGGATTTCTCATACATTTAAAAAGTTTTTTCCAGTCTGTTTTCAAAGGACTTGCAGTAGCTGTTGGGATCGCAGATCTTTTAAATAAAATATCACAGGATAAAACCATAGAAGTTGCTTATATAAGTGATAACATGAGCAGATCAGTATAAAGGGGCCATGGGTTTGGAACTAAACATTTGCTGCTAATGTCAAAAGGCATGTACATTTGGGTCATCGAATATTTTTGTTTTATGACAAAGGAAAGAGTACAGGTTCAGCCATTTTCCCTCAAAAAAAAAAATAGACATTTATCTGAATTATGAAAGCACATTTTAAAGTATAGTAAATAAATGATATCTTTAAAATGGAATTTTAGTTAAAAAAATTCCAAGGATGCTATCGAAATGGATGATGCTTCCATCCACTTTCTGTAAAGGTCAGGTATTAAACCTCGATCAGCAAAATACCTTCTGCAGGTGGCTCAGTGTCTGTGGCATAGAGTGTTCCTGTATGAGTAAAACTTAGAGTCTAGGAGATCCTGATACTATATGTCTCATGCGTCAGCTCCTTTAAGCAATGTTACTATTATTAGTAGTAGTAATAATAGTAATTACTCAAAACAGTAGTTGAAAGCATCATAATCCTAATACTAATAATGACCACTGCTACCCTTTTAAGAAACGCATGTCCTTCAGTAATGTCATGGAGCTGTCATCCACCAGAAGTGAGTCAAGCAGAGTAATCGTCCTTCTGGAGTTCTCCCAGACTAGGTGTGACACTATCCCGCCCTCAAGTGAACCAGAGGACACTCCAGAAAACGCTTCAGCCATAGGCTTTCTCTTCTTTCTGACCTCTGCCCCAGTGACCTGGGCTAGGTGACGTGGAGGCACCAGGGTCTCTGCCTGGTTCCTGTACGTGTCCCCCTGGGCAGACCTGTGCAGCCAGTCCCCCTTGCTGCCTTTGCCCCGAGCCCCACCCTGACTCCCTCAACCTTCCAGAGCAAAGGGCCACCCAGCCCCACCTTACACTTGACCAAGGAAAAGAGGCCAGCAAAGATGATGGCTCTCACCCACTGAAGGGCCCACCTCTCGAGGCGGACGGGGTGGGGGTAGGGACATAGTTTTAACTAAAGTACACACTTTCTTTCATTTCTGTTTTTGTCCTAGTACATAACTGTTTCACATCTGGCCCCTATCCTGAGCCCCGAGGACAGTCGAATGGGGGTAAAGGTGACTCAAAATTTGGATAAGTTTAAGACTTGGTGGTGGGTTTTCCACCTGACACAGGGCATGGTGAGCGTTATACTATAGGAGAACTTTGGGCTAGAACCAAAAGTTATTTGCTAAAAAAACAAAAAATTCAATTGTTGGAACTAAGACCCTAGATTCCAGGGCGGTTAACTAGAAGCACAGCTGTGGCCTGAAACGTCTGAGAGCCAGCATTACCAGGCAGTGGCCTTCCCCGAGAGGAACCTCTTGCGGATTTTGTTGTTACTTGTCTTATTTTAAGCGGATTAGCAGCCCGATGGCCCATCAGGATGACAGAGCTGCAAGGTACATCTCAGAATAACTGAAAGAAATATAATTTCAGGGGCAACTACTTAAGATAGACTGTTTGAACGTTGATTTTGGATTTGGCATAATTAAGAGGAAACAGCTGCCTCCCTTAAAATGGCAATTCTGTGCTTCTTGAAAATTTACGTTTTGGTTGAACAAACCCAGATCAACTTCTCGTAGACCGAACTGCCTATATGTTCTCTCCTGGGTCTTCAGAGGTCTGTAGGACTGGTGGGGGTCCTTAAATTAAATTATAGTTTGTGAGCAGTGAGGCCACTTCTGTATTGTTTAATTCCTGCTGAGGTCATATCACTTTTTAAGTATTAAGTAGAGCATATATGTCACAGTGCATACATTATCGTTTACTTTTATTTCTAGTTTTAAATCCCAGTTTTACATTTTAAGCTATGTTTAAGCTCTAGAAAGAAGAAAAGTTAATTCAAAGGGCAAGCATTTTGGCAGCAGCATGAAATGAGGAGATGAGGCTATATCGGTGAAGAAATCAAGGCAAGATTTTAGTTCTCACACTTGCTTTCAAGAAGAGTTTACAAAAGACGACACCCTCTTTGGACATACTATCAAAAAGGAACTGCAGAGCAGTTATTAGCCTCATGCTAAGAAGTAATTTTCTCTCAATCATCTAGACTGCCTGGTTCAGTGTCTAATATGTTGTTACTTTCTACATATTAGATGTCATTCTTGAAAAAAAATACTCAAATGAAGAAAACAGTCCCCATCCATATAACTGGTAGCGTTCTTTTCAGAAGCAGTAGAAATAGCCACTTAACCATTTTAACTTGCATAGAAACTGAAAGAATTTGAAAAAAGAAACTCAAGATGAAGACAAAGGTTATTGTCTGTCAAAGGCAGGACACAGAGCACAGATTAAATCTTATGTTTTATCTTCTTATATATCTTCTCAACAGTAGGCCCACTATGTGTGCCTTACTAGGCGTTGGTACGAATATTTTCTAAGCATAATTTCTGTTTTATAGAGGAGAAATAGGAAGAATAAATCTCCCTAATTGTAGGAATATTCTACAGTGGATGTTCAAACATCCGTGATATCTCGAGCCTTTAGTAAGTTCTACAGTGCACACCGGTACCACTCGGCATTAATGCTCATCTTTTTGCGTGGCCTCGTTGACAAACAGCAAGACGGGGGTGGTGGCGAGATCGAGGAAGCGTGTAATCGGTACCTGGTGTCTAGTTATTTATGACACTGAGTTAGTTTGGATGTTCGCGGCCATCCTTATCCGCATCTTCGAACCAAGTCCGTCACTCTGAGTTCCAAGGCTGTAGGGATGCAAAAGCTGTCTCTGTTTCTGTCGGCCTGGTGACCTCTTGTTACAGGTGGGCTTTGGGGCCTGGAGAGGTTAAATGAGTTGCTGTTTGGTGCTCTAGCTACGGCTGGAGCAAAGCTCTTTGTATGCTGTGGCTTTTCCCCCACACCCCCAAACTCGGTCTGGATGACGTGGCTGGTCATTTTGGGGTCATGTTACCATAACCCAGAGCATCCCTCGTACCTGTCTATAATTAGATCCTGGTTACCGTCTGCAGGACCAAAGTAGCCGGGCAGCTTTCTCTCCAGGTTTGCCTTTCAGAGCGTTTTAAATTTACCATTGTCGATGGTATTTGCATATATACTTTGTGTTTCTTTTTTAATTTCGCAGACAATTTGAAATGGTTATTCCCACTGAAGACTCTGTTATCACAGAAATGACATCCACACTGAGAGACTGGGGAACCATGTGGAAACAACTCTACGTGGTAAGTAATGTTTTAATGGCATAATCTTTGGACAGAGAATCGTCTTAAGAAGTTTCTGAACGAGAATGAGCATTGACTAATACTTGAGCGTCCGCTATAAGTCACTATAAGTCACTGCTCCAGGGACCAAGGCCATAGTGCTTAATAAGACAGCCTTATAATTCCTGTGTCCGCTGAGCACAGGTTTTATAAATTCTTTCTCATTGCTGTCGGACTATAAAAGATAATTTTTCTGGCATCTAATCAACCGTGGAACTAGTGTTAAGCTTTCTGAAGATTTTAATTTTAAGGGAGAAATAAACTTATTTTCAGTATAATTTTTGTATTGGTGGTATTTTATTCTAATTCTCTATAAGCGATTTGAGTATACTGAAAATGATATAATACCCGGAATCAATGAGAATAATATTCTAAATATATAAGAAAGATGTTTTTTAACTAAAAAAAAGAGGAGGGTCAGTGTTTGGGGGACGTGTGTGTGTGTATATATTAATTTATGTATTATGACTAATTGCATTTATTGAGAGCCTCCTGTGCTGCAGGCCCTGTGGGAAGTTCTGTATTTGCAGTATCTCATTTAATTCTGAGAACCACTCAAACAATAATGCCTGTGATTATCTCCGGCTCACAAACGAGGAACATGAGGCCAAGAGTGACGTACATGCGCTGGGCCATGCCGTTGGAAAGTGACTGAGCTGGCGTCCCCATGGGAATCGGTGCCCTCGCTCTGAACCACTATCGGTGGGGAAGTTTGGGATGGCACGGTTTTGGGGAAGATGGAAGCTGTTTCTTCTTTTATTTTTAAAGGAATGTATAGAACAGCCCAGTCGTTTGAAGGGCTGCGTTCAAAATACAAAGGTGTACTTATCCTGACAAAACCATTTGGAAAGCCCGTCAAAGACTTCATCCAAATTAGTGAGGGACGCAGGCACAGAGTGACAGTTTTCATTGTTTGTTACTTATTAAATGCGATGGGATATTTCACCGAGGCAAGAGAACCTTAAAAAGGCACTAACAGAAACGCTTTTGAATTTGGATTCATCTCAGCGGGCCCTGCTGGAGCCTGGTGCCCTTAGGACTCACTAATAAAACCCCCAGGCCGGTCTCAGATGAAGGGCGCCCCGTCTGTGCCCCGCGGCAGTGAGGTGACGCAGCATCCAGATAAAACCGCCTCGGGGCTGAGCGGGGAGGCTGCAGCGTAAACGCAGATCTCCTTCTGAGATTTTTAAAAAACAATTATGTCGAAAAGACTATAAAAGCTAAGTATCATTTCATTTAAAATAAGATTGTGCATGAGACTAACGTGCAAAACGAAACTATTTTTTTTCAAATCACTGCCTCCTAAATCCCCAACATAGGAGTTGTAAAAATAACGACAGCCTGTAAGTGTCATCCCGTAGCTGAGCGAGGGCTCTAGCACTGTCCTTTTAAGTAGCTGCTCGTGGGGACTGGAGGTGAATTTCCTCTTGACTTTGCCTTCTTTCGCTATTTTTACCTGCTTTTGAGGTTTTGAGCATCTATTTTGGGGACGTACGAGATTGGCTTGAAAATGCGTGTTGTGAGCTCTAGGAGTAACCTCACCGCCCAGGATCCTGCATAATGGAGACGGAACGATTTATAAGCTCCCTGGAGACGGGAATGGCAGTCACTTATATTAGGAACAAGTATAAAGTTTACCCTGGAGAGAGCAGGTTTTCGACCTTGAGAATGAGCTGACTCGGCTCTGTCGGACCTTTCCGGTTCTCTTCCTGATGTGTTTTGTGGCAAATGTTTTGGTTCAAGTTCATCGCGCTTGAGTGTGTTGGGCACTGTCCGTGTTTTAAGGCTCCCCGCTTCCCCCCGGACGGCGCTCGATGAGGGAAATGACGCCTTGTAGCTCGTAAGCAGTGCGTGAGACGCGCTCGATGGAAATAGAACATCTAGTGTAGAAGCACATGGTAAATGCTTGAGAAATGCTAGCTGCGCTTGTTAATGACATCGGGAAGGGTCTGAGTAACGTTCTTTAAAATATCACTTAATGAAGAGTCAGCAATAGAACCACGAAAAGTTTAGGAGGAATTCGGCAGCCGTCTTCTCCTGCGCACCGTGGGGTGGGCCTTTGGCGGGGAGTTTCACGTCTCTCTCTCCCTTGGGGCCCCGTCGTTCTCATTCTCAAGTCTTATCAGAGCTAATCTGTCCCAGGTCCCAGGCTCAGTGGCGAAGCCTGAATCTAAATCTGATCTGCCGCTCTGAGAGGTGTGCCGTTTTCATTTTGAGGCAAATAAACACTTAACCTGCTCTCCAAAACACTAAAACAGATTTTTTTTTTTTGCTGTATTTCTGATATATTGTGGAAATGTTTAGATAGTGTTTTCTCGTGATATTTTTCCTTTAAAATTAAAGCAATTATCATAGTCTTCATAACTGTCCAATTTTTAAAATCCGTTTTTAAAGCATCGTCATCCGGCGGTGAGCCGTCAGAGCAGATGTGCATGGTTTTCATGCACGAGGTGCAGGTTGCTGGCCTGGGCTGCTGCCTGTCCGTGTGCCTGCTACCCCTGCCTTAGGGACAACCGACCCACTGGTTTTCATTCTTATAAAGGACCCGGCTTCCTTCTCATCTCAGGTTCTCTTAAACTTAAGTACTAGAGGTGACATCATGAGGAGACGAAGTCCGTCCTGCTGGACAGCAGCTTGTCACCTCCCGCGGGAGCAGAGCAGACGACTCTCATGCCGTGCCCATCGGTTCTGGAGGGAGCTGGCGGTCCCCGCTGCTGCGTGACTTAATTCTCCTTACGTAGTTTCTCTGAGTCGAGTGTTCCTTTCTTTACCGACCACTGACTTCCTCGAGTTCTTCTCACTCTTTCCTGCTCCCTCTTTTATGCGAACTAAATAGAACCCACCTCTCAGGATCTGCAAAACTAACTCCTTCATATGAAGGTTCGTTCGTTCGTTCGTTCGTTCATCCATCCATCCATCCATCCATCCATCATTCCATCCATCCATCCATCTTATATCCATCCATCTCATCCATTCACATCTTCATTCATTCATCCATTCATCCATTCATTCATTCTCTAGTGCTGGTGCTGTGACCAAGGCAGACACAGCTGTTGTGGCTGCGAGCTTCCAGCCCAGCAGGGAGTGCAGACTCTGAGCAGCGAGTTGCAAGCGTGTGCGTCACAGTGCCTGCGTGACGACGTGTCGGGGAGGCTGTGACATGAGTCGAGAGTGGGAAGGAGCAGCAGAGCCGGCCCCAGGGGCTTAGGAGTTGAGAGTGAGGTTACTTCTGCCTCCTCGGGTCAGGGGCCATCATGGAGAATGCTCCTCGTTCAGCTGGCACCCCTAACCAGCCCGCACAGAGCACGAACACGCTTCGAGCCACCAAGCATCGATGAAGCAGAAGGCCCGTCATTGCTTTTTAAGATAAAAACCATTAGGCTGGATCGTCCTGCCGTCACACAGAGGACGCGGGGTGCACGGCGCCCTCAGCGCCTCACACCACCACGCATCCAGCGTGCAAATAGATTTGTAGGAAGTAAAAGCATAGCTTTTGGCTAAGAAAGATGAGGGCGAACACTTCTGAAGGGTTCACCCAAGTGTCTCTGGGTGAGAGGCATCAGCCTACGTTTTGGCAAAGACAGCGTTTGTCGGGCTTATCTGGCCCAAGCCCGTAACGGTGACGTGTCAGAAACAGCCGATACTTTGGTGATATTTCTTTCGGGCCAACCATTGTTCTCAGAGTTTTATATATTAGCTTATTAATCCTCACAACAAACCTACGAGGTAGGTACCCCGATACCCGGCTGCAGATGGGAAAATAAGCACAGAGAGGCTGCCGGAATGCGGTTTTCAGCCGGCAGGTGGCCGGGGCGCGGCCCAGGGAGTTCGGCTCCCAGGCCTCCCGTCTCGCCGTGTCCCACTCTCTTCACGAACGTCGTGCAAACCCGTGAAACACCCTTTCCAGAAGATAGCACTGGTCCTGTTTCACAGGTGACAAAACCCACGCTCAGAGCCTCTAAAACGAGTAAGTGGCAAAAGCAGGACCTGAAGCCAGGAGCGTAACCCACCCCTTCCCGCCGAGCCCCCGTGCGTGATGGGTTTCATAGGGCGGCACCTTGAATCCGCGTGAGTGTTCAACGAGTGAGATGAAAAACACTGTTCTTAAAGGTTTCAGTGCTGAGCAGTGTTACTAGTGAGACCCCGTCAGTGCAGGAGTGTGACAGCCCATCGTGTGGCCCGCTTCTGGTGGGGAAGTGTTTTCCGTTAAGTCGGCTTTGGTCGCGTGCAGCCTTGGTTCCAGAGGGAGATAGCATGGCGGGGTCTGACCAGAGGCGGGGAGGTCTGGGCGTCGGCAGAGCCTGGAGGGGCGCTGGAATCTGGCTGGAGCTGACCTTCCCGCTGGAGGCGCAGTGGGGACGGGAGCACAGCGCTGTTTGGGAAGCGCAGCTGGCTTCTTGGGCAGCGTCCTGAACTGGGCAGAAGCCTGCAGAGCGGTGACCGCGTCTGCAGACGCGAGGGGAGGGTTAGTCTGTTAACGAAGAGTCTGTCCCCAGAGTGGCCAGCGCACGGAGGGTGAGCAGGACGCACCCCTCCCTACCCTGCGTCGTTACCCCGCAGCTCAGTGTGGGGACTGAGGCCGGGTCTCGCGTTTGCGTGTTTCCTAGAGGAACGAGGGCGACCTCTTCCACCGGCTGTGGCACATCATGAACGAGGTCCTGGACCTGCGGCGGCAGGTGCTGCTGGGCCACCTGACTCACGACCGCACGAAGGACGTGAAGCGCCACATCACCGCCCGCCTCGACTGGGGCAACGAGTGAGTACCGCCCACCGCGGGGCCCTGGGGGCCGGGCACAGCCAGGTGACGCGGACACGAGCCTGGTGTGGCGTTACCGCGGGTGACACGCGCGGGCTGTTCCGCAGTCCTCTCGGGGGTTCAGTGCAGACTGTCGTGGTGGAGGGAGCACCCCAGGCCCTGGCTGCTGTGGGCAGCGGGGCGTTGTTCGCCCGCTGGTGGCCTCTGCTCTGATGGTGGGCACGTCCCAGAGTATGACGTGTTCACAGGCATCAGCGAGCTACGTCTTCTACAGAAACAGGTATTTTCAAATAGCCTTTAGGTTTGACCTGTGCGTTCCCTTTTACCGTGTGCCACCTCTGTGTCGTGGTCGCCAGTCGCCAGTGTCATCTGGAGGAGTCGCTCAGGCCACAGCCCTGGTGATAGTCAGCGCAGGTGCACGGCCGGGACCTCCCGCTGCCGGGGTCGTCCTGTGTGTGTGCAGTAGCCTCCTTGAGGGGCTGCTTGGCAGAACTTGATAAAATACAGCTCTTGACCAAGATTTACTTTAAAATAAACCTGTAAGTGACTAATCTAAAGGAACTGCCGAGTTAAATAGTGAATCTGATTGCCTAAAGCTCTGATCGGGGCTGATACGCTGAGTGTGACTGTTAATATGCGGGCGAGCAGTCGGAGCGAGCCAGCTTCTACCCTCATCCTAAGCTTGGCTCGGCTGAAGTTTAAAGAAGTTAAAAGGTCCCTTAGGATCGTCTGTGGCTGTACCCTCCTTGCCTTTCCTCTCCCCAAATCTCCGTTTGCTCTTTGGACCATCACTGGATCTTAGAGGGACAGAATCAAAGAGAAGCAGACAGAATAAAAGAGAAGCAGACAGGAGAGGTCTACCACAGATGAATCTGCCTGTCACTGAATCTGGAAAAACCGACGAGAAAGTGGAGAGCCGCCCCCCTCGCCTGGGAAGGTGCTTTATCAGAAGCCAGCTTTGGTTCCTGCCGAGGCGTCACACCCGCACGCAGGCACACACGTCCTGCAAGGCGTTGCACCCGCATGCAGGCACACATAAACGCTGACCGCTTTGCCTTTTGATACCTCTCTAGAAATACAGACTTAAACAAAAACTTGACCCCAGCAGAGGTGGTGTTCTTCTGCAGGCCAAGTGTTTTTAAAAACGCGATTGGCCAGCTGAGATGCTTCTCTGCCCGGTGCCTCACGTTCAAGTGTATCCCGGTGCGGGATGAATGGTTAACCACTTCCAAGTCTGGGGGCTTTAACAAGGTAAACAAGTGGGCGAGCTGTGAAAGTACACACTGCATTTCCACCCAGGCTCGTCCTTGGCTCCCAGATTGCCCCCCTCACTCCCTTCACCAGCCCCAGCCTTCCCCTTCCCAAGTCTGGTCTCTTGGACCCTGTCAGAGCCTTGAAATTACAGAGAAGACATGTTTAATTACAAATACTACAGTAATGAATTCAAGGACACTCATTTATCATGAAGGGCTTTCCCGTCTGTCTCAAGTTTCCTTAACAAGGCTGCGTATTTGATAACATTAGTCCGAGCGTCTTCTACACGGTCACGTTCAGCGTTTTCGAGGTGCGCAGCCCCCGCCCCCAAAGACAGCGCCGTGCTGCCTCCAGGAAGAGCGCGTTATCTCCGTGTTGGGGAGCACCCGTGGGGTCTCTTCCTGATGTCTTTGAGCCCCAGCCATCGGAGATAGCACGGCAGCCCCTGCAGACAAGAGCAGATTCGGGGACGAGGAGGTCCGCTTCTCCCCACCCTGACAGAAAGGGGAAAATGACTCCCGAGTCACACAAGTTCTTCTGGCCACGGTACCAGTTGCTCTGAGCATGGACGCTTTCCCGAGGCCCATTAGCCTGTCACAGCAAACATCTGTCTGCATTCGCTAATGACCCAGCTACGCTTGTAAGCTACCAGAACCAGCATATCTGATCAATGCCGAAAAACCAACCAAATACCTGTTAAACAAACAAACAAACAAACAAAACAAAAAAATAGCTTAGAAATAGAGCAGGCAAGAAGATGGTACTTTTTCGGCTTTCGGAGAGAAGCTAATAACAGAACGAAAGGGAAAGGAGGAGAGACAGGGCTTGTGACCGAGTCACGCCTCAGTTTGACGCCAGTGAATTCCAGCGTGTACTCAGGCAGTTCCATGGCTAATTTATAATAAGCTGGGGAAACACTGGTGCATGACAATGAGCAGTAGAATTTATTTAGATCATCCTCAAATTCATGAATTTTCTGGTCTCATTCTGTTTTCTTTGAATTTCTTTGACCACTTGTAGAAAAATGACTTACGGCATACAGGCCACGCGTTCACCTTATTCCTTTAAGTATAAATTAGTTTTCTGATTGAATAGTGCTAAGTGGAAAGCAAATTCAGATTATTCTCTTGCATATTAAACTAGATCAAACTGTCCTGCAAAATTATTCATCAGCATGTAGCTCTGTGGATGAACGTAGGTTAAAAACGTGTTCAGTCTCACGTCGTATGTCAGACCGTAGAGTGACCAAGAGAAGCCTCCAGGCAGTGAAAGCTCAGGAGGAGGACGTGTCAATCATCTTATTCCCTAATGGGGACATCTAAAGACGCGCTCTCTCCCCGACGCCTGAAACCAGAGTTAAAGTAATGGCACTTGTTTCTGTTCCCCATGTCCTGTGATGTCCTTTGACTTTCTTGCTAAGAGGATGTGGGACGGAGAATCAGCTCCTCTTTCCTGATTTCCCAGAGCAGTTTGGTGACAGCTGGTGTAAAACGTGACCCTCCCCTGCCCTCCCCCACTGGCTTCTCCATCCTGTGTGCTGTCCTTCCAGCTTGTCCTTCTGCCGGCCTCATTTCTTCTTGTTTTTAGAGCACTGCCCTGATGCCGTTCCGTGAAACCTCAGGCCGTGGGAGGTTCATCCTAAGGACAGACCTAGGAATCGACAAAACCAAATAGAAACAGGAAATAGAAACAGATAAAACTCTCTCCGCACAGCCGGGAGCCAGGAAGCCAGCAGCCGAACGATCAGAGTTTTAGGACAGAAGGACACTTGCAGCTTCAGGGTCCGGGGGCCCCAAAGGCCAGGACAGTTCTGGACCCCACACCTCCAGAACCTCTGCTGCCAGTGAGGCGGACCAGCTACTCTTTACGTGTCTTTTCTTCCTGTTGTCACAGATTGTTGCTCTCTGGAGCTCCAGATTCAAATTCTCGCAGGAGGATTCTCTGTTAGCCAGTATCTGTTATTCACCCCTGTTTAGACTGAGCATTTTACACCAGACACTCATCAGCTACTGGCCCGTCCATGGATTAGTTGTTCTTAGGTCGGGTTTGGCTCTGCACCTGGTGAGACACCAGTCAGTTACTATGCTTGATCTCGGAGGCTAGAGACAGCCTTACAGTGCTCAGCACAGCGGGCCACGTGTCGGCCATGATGAAACCTGACTCTAAACCATTGTGCCAGGCCAGGCCTAGGGATGTGCTACCCCAGCCTCTTTCCGCTGCCTTAACTGGTTTCTCCTAGCGACCAGCCCCAGAAGGAATGGCAGCCACACACATTGCCACAGACTCCGATCAGAAATGAGTCAGCCCTGGACCTAACTCGGGTCAAATCCTAATGGCCAAACCTCCTTCTCTGCAACTCCAACTTCTAGAACAAAATTATGTCTAGCTCTAATTTCTACCCCACTCCAGTGTGGAAGGGTTTCTGTGATAATAGTTCTGTGATAATAGTGTTCAAGGCTCCGCACCGTATGACATCGAGGCCCCCAAGGGCAGGGGCACCCCACTGAGAGTGCCCGTCCATCCCCCCTGATTTGCCTGCCCTTGTCACCTTCTGTTTCCTGGCTCATGCCCATGCCCAGCCTTGTTACATTGGCTGACCCGCCCTGCCCCTCCTCACCCCCCGTGGTAACAAGTTATACAAGGTAAAAAATATGGGCGAGGAAAGCATGGTGGCTGATACGTCTAATTTCAAGGTGATGTAGTTAAAAAAAAAAAAGTTAATTTTAATATATTCCAGAAAGATGTCTTTTCTCCTAAAGTTTTGCAATTTGTCTTCTAGACAACTAGGGCTGGACCTGGTGCCCAGGAAAGAGTACGTGGTGGTGGACCCCGAGGACGTCAGCATTACCGAGCTCTACCGCCTGGTGGGTACAGGTGGCCTCGGCTCATGGTTTCCGTGGCGCTTTTCATACTTGCTTGATTTCGTGAGAACGGGGCATTCCAGATTTAATTAGGAGTGAGGAGAACTGAGAGCTGAGGTGACCAGGCCCTGGGTACAGAGCTGAGAAAGCCGACCTGTCTCAGGATGACATGATGCCCTCCACCGAGCCGCCCTCTCCCAGGCGCTGGGAAGAAAGCCCAAGCAAGTTCTAAGTTCGTTCGCAGATCTATGTGCTTTTCGCCTAGTCTGGTGACGTGGTTTCAAGTCGCGCATCTCCACTGCCGTGACTAATGGTACCAGGCCTTGCTCGCCCTCCCCGCCCCCATCATCAGCACACGCCCAGACTTCTGAAAGTGTCTCCTTGGTCCCCCACTGGCCTCGCCCCGCCCCGCCAGGCCCCAGTCCATCCCTAAGTGCCGAAGCCTGTGAGTTAGCCTGACACCTGATGGTACCGCCTACTGCGGCACCACCTGTGACTCGTGGCCGCTTAAAGCCCCGTTGTTTGCTTGGCATCTCAGTTTTCCAAGTCTGGTCCCATCAACCTCATACTTAGTCTTGTTGCCTTAAGGGTTATATAATATTTATGTAATCTCTTAATATCAACCAAACCCTCTTAAACCCGAAATCTGAGAAGATGGTTGGGCGGGGCTTTCCAAGGCTCCTCCCCCAGGGGGGTTTACCTGGGTCAGGTGCTGCTGCGTCCTGCCCTGTGTTCCTGGGAGGAGCACCTGTGGAGGGCGGTAGCTCTTTTTCAGAAGACCCTGCCTCCCTTTGGGCAGCTTGCAAGCCTCTGGTGTTTTATAGAGTAGTGGGCTCTTCTTGACCTGAGGTCGATCATCCATACCTGAAAAATGTCGGGGGAAATCGTCATCGAGGCTCCTGTCGATTCTTCATACGGCTGTCAGTTCTTCCCTTAAGCATCGATCTGTCCAGATTGTCTACACTTCATTATGTCAGTTGAAATAAATTTCGTTCCTGGGGAGGATCTCCTCTAGCCCGAGTGTCTCGAGCGTGACAATGCACGCTGCACGCCATCTGGCCACGGTGCTGAGCAGAGTCTCGGCCGCCCGCTGGGAGGCAGCTCAGGGCCTGCCGTGCAGGGCAGGAGGGAGCGATGAGGCGGGAGTGCTCCACGTTAGCGCCCTCACTGCTGCTTGGTTTTTATCACAAACCTGTACAGCTCCTTCGTCAGTCACACCCTCTGGTGGGACGTCTCTCTCGTTGAGGCTCGCTTCTTAAAAACCTCTCACTCCCTTTGAAGTTTCTTTAGCTTCAGAGGGAGCACTGTATCTTATACTTCCTCTGTTAGGCCCTAGATCGCCCTGTGCAGTGCTTGGCACTTAGCACTCGCTGTCTTTTAGATCATAATGGGGTTCTGGAAGGACCATGGGTGGAGATCAGAACCACGAGATTCGACTTCCATCGCTTCCTGTTACCAGGTCTGTGATCTTGGACTTACCCCTTATCTCCCAGAGCCTCAGCTTCTTCATCTGTTAAATGGGAAAGCAATTCTTATCATGTTTTTTTTTTCTATGATGATTAAATAAGAAATGCACGTAGAAAGCCTTTCCTTGACACATGATGTTTATAGAGCACCTGAGCATCCAGTCGATTTCAGTTTCTTTCTCATTATTTTATTCTTATTATACAGGCAAGGTGGCAAGAGTACCTGATACCTCATATGCTAAACCTGAAAATTAGATCTAGCTGTGTTCAATGAAATAAATAAGTCATAGAAGCCTAGATGTGCTAGAAATTTCTCTCTCACAATATGCACGTCCAAAAGTAGGACGTTCTGGGCTTTTTTGTGGTTTCGTGGTGTCAGAAGTGGATACAGTTTGATTTTTTTTTGCTATGCAGTGTGTGGCTTCCATTATCTAGCATACTTCAAAGTACAATATAGCTGCCGGAGCTCTAGCCATTGCATCTGCTCTCCAGCAGTAGGAGGGAGAAAGCTTCCTCTCAGTGATTCATCCACTTTAATGAACCTTCTTGGAAATTTCACACGACACTTGCGCTTGTATTTCATTGGCCAGAATGTAGTCCCGTCCCCATATTTAGGTGGGGATGTCAAATATTTGACAAGCAACTAAAAACCTCTGACACAAATACTTTTTATTTCCCGTAGTCCGACTTTATGTGCCGGCAAAGGTATCTCTGTTCTTTTCACTTACTGTCACGTGGGATGGCAAATTGATTGTATCGCTCACCATCCCACTTTGTTAGTGGCGGCTGCCAGGAGCGCCATGTTGATGCGATTCAGGGCAGGGGCCTCTTCCGGGCTGTGATCGATTGGCAATGACCACTGTTGGTGGGAGAGAAGGGCCATTAATTAGCCGTGACAGTCCTTGTTTTACAGATGAGGAAAATAAAACATTGTGATTTTATATGAAAATGTAATTTCTCCTCAGTAGTGGTTGCATTTTACTGTTTCTAAAGCAAAGAAAACAGCCCAAGAAAACCCCAGGTGATTGTCAGCTTCAGAAGGACGAGTCCTGTTCTTTAAGGCCGCTTCGCGTTCCTGTCTGCATGCTGGCCCGGATCGCTCAGGTCGTCTGGGGCATGGACGGCACTTTCTCTCCGGGCAGCAGAAAAGGGACTGACTGTGTGACTTCCCCATGCTGTTGTCCTTGTGGTGATTCATTATTCCTCATGGATCGAGGACCACAGCATGGAGGTAAAATGCCCAAAAGAGGAAGTTCAATTATTGCCAGGTCTCTTCACATTTGAAGCCCAAGTGTTACCACCTCAGTAAATCCTTATCGCATCATTAATAAGAAGTCTCCCCGTAAGTTTCCATAGCCCTGTTAGCAGATCGTTCTCACCCAGTGTTGGCCTAACCAGTCAATGCCACAGTGTTAACATTTGTCTGTTTGGAAGGTCTGGTTTATTGCCAGAGGCCAGACCCAGTCCTTCTGCGAGAAGTCGACCTTAGTAGCTGGATTCTCCGGTTACCTGTGCATGTGGAGCATCTTCTCAGGAGTCTTTCTTGATTTTATAAGGTTATGTCCCCTGCGTGTTTCGTGATCCTTAATGCATAGACCAGTGGTTTTCAAACAGGCAGTTTTTCCCCCAGGGGATGTATTTGGCAGTGTCTGCAGACATTTTTGGTTGTCTCAGTTGGGGATGCTGTGGGCAGGGCTGGGGAGAGGTGTCTTTAGTCAGAGGCTAGAGAAAGCTGCTAAACATCTGACAAAGCCCAGGACAGCCCCCCACAGCAGAAATAAGCAGCCAAACTGTCAATAGCATTGAAGTGGAAAACGCCTCAGGCAGACAGTTCACCCAGCCATTAATGCTTATACGAGGATTAAACATTTGTGTCACTTAAATAAATAAATCTTTGGAATCTGTTTATTTTCCTAATCAAAGATCTAGCTGAACTGTAAGCACATTTAGATAGGTGCCTTTGTAACCATAAATTATTTCAGAGACGGATTTTTGTCTGTATGTTGGAACTCCCAAATTATAGCCCTTGAAGTATGAGTGTGCCTTTTAAATTTTGTTTTTTTAGCAATATTTTCAGAGATATTTTTAGCAGTTCCCCAAAGTAGTGAATTACCAAGGGATAAACAAGCAATCATACCCTACTTAAGTCCAGATCCTTCCCAGACCTGGAAGAATGGGGCGGGGGGTGGCGGGGGAGCACCAGCCATGAGGACTCATGACCGTGCAGAGGACAGGAGCAGGCAGGCTTATTGCTAGCGTGCACGCAGAGAACGAACGTTCAGGGCACTGGTGATGTGCACGAGCCAGCAGTACGTTTTCATTCAGCTGCGGTTTGCATCTCTGCATATGATCTCAATCAGGGATTCTCAGCCCTCATCGCACATTAAAATCACCTGGGGAGCTTTTAAAACTACTGCTGTCTGGAGCCCCAGCCCCTGGAAATTCTCGTTTAATTGTTCTGGGATGGGACCTGGCTATAAGTAATTTTTAAAAGCTCTCTTGGTGATTCTGAAGTGCAGCCAAGGTTGAGATCCACTGATTTAGATATATTGGATTCTTTGCATGAGTAACGGAGCTAATTTTTCCCTTCGGTTTTTAGTGAATGTCATGATTGATTTGGGAACTCGGCACTATTTGAAGTAAAGACCAGATACCTTTTTGAAGTCTGTTCTTTTCATAAGGTTTTTATATCTCTTTCTGCAGCCTTAGCCTTTAGTAGCCTAGTAGTTTGTGCTATGTTACCCTGAGCTATAAAGTAAATCAGTAAATAAGTTAGCAATTTTCAGGAAAAAAACAAAACAAAACTTCTTTGTGAGTTAAAGAAATGTATTTTTATGAATGTGTGATGCTTCTGCCATGGGTTATTAAAAGCATTTTAAAAGCACAAAATAGAGCAACCTTTATAGAAAACAAGGCAGAATTATGCTTTTTTCTAGTTAGAAGATTTTTTTCTGCAGGAAACGTTTTTAAACAATTATGGCCACCACATAGCACAGTGCTGAGGTCCACCCACGTTAAAAGAAAATGTACTTTCTCTCTAATTTTACAGAGAAGAGTCTGGTATACCCATTGAGTATTCAGTGATTATAGATGCATTTGGTTAATTGCACTTTTTTAGACCATTTACTTTTCAAGTAGTTCAAATTAAAACATAAAAACATAAACAAGTTCTGGTGGTTTTATGCTGCTGCATTTGCAAGTGTAAATTGGGATGGCATTTCTTGCCTTCTGGCTTGGTCGTCAGAAGTCATTGCATCATACTTAGACACATAACGAGGTGTCTAAAGTAGAAATGAGGTTATACACCTCAACCTCAAGCAAAGGGCGTGACTCCTTACAGGGGAGTTCAAGTCTCCGAGCTTTTTTTTGGTTAATTGTCAAGTGAGTCAAAAGAAATGGCCTCATCGGTAGTCTGTGTTCTGAAAGCACGAATCCTCCACGCTCAGCTCCAGGACGGTCACTCAGCCTTTGCGTGTTTCCCTCCTCTTAGCCCGAGTCGGTTCTACCCACAGTGGGGTCCAAGGACTGGCCAGACCGTGAACGGCTTGTAACTGGTCCAAGTAGCATTTAGAAACGTCTGTGACATTCGGACGTTGCCATTTTCATCGTATTTTATGAAAATGTTGGTCTGCAGCGGGCTGGGGGAGAAACAGCCTGGTCCCTTGCGTGGTTTGAGAAGCAGTGCTCTGAGCGGGTCATGGTTCCTGCTCACACCTTAGCTCTCGGCTAAAGTGTCACTTTCCTAGGAAGCCCCCTTTGACTGCCCCGGCACAGGTCAGGCCCCCCTTAGAGTCTCATGATGACCTAGTTCCTCCCTTCGTTCGTCACAGTTGAGTTTTACATCTGGGAGTGTGACCGTTTAGTTGACGTCTGCCCCCGCTGGTGGATAAGCTCCGTGAAGGCTCGGGCTAGTTCTGGTTGTGCTCATCATTGCACTCCTCGTGCTTGGCACATAATCGATACTCAACAAATGTATGTTGAATGATCATCCGCACGTTCTCCGCACTTCTGAGACCGTGAGCGATTCCTTTCCTCCCCCAACTTATGGTAACTCTTACTTCTGGTCCCGCCTCCCGGGTGTAGCCTCGGCTGGCTGTGTGGAGGTCAGAGTGACAGATGGACACAGATACTGTTCCTACCTTAAGACGCCTCCTTGGTTTCCCTAGGTCCCTGTCTAGAGCCTCACAACAAGCTAGAGACATTTTCGTGCTCCAGTGATTGAATATGTTTCGCCACTGCCTGTCTCAGAAAACCACCATATTTTGCAATTTGGCATACTTTGAAAGATCTTTTAATTATGAGAAATGCGAAGTCATAGCTGCATCATTTAGCTACCATCAATGAAATGATCATTAGTTACAATTTAGTCTGATTTTTTTAAAGATGACTAATAATTTGTTCTCGCCCTGGGAGTTGATAAGGAAGCAGTAGAATCCTTCGAACTTCATGCTTCTCGAATCTACTCAGCATTAATGATTAAAAAAATAAATTCTTTAAACAAGATTCCTTGATAGTTTACAAACTTCATACTTTCTTACTTTAGAAGTTGGCAGCAAATTTGAAATTTAACATCTAACCAGATCCCAAATCCATAGCATAAAAAAAATTACAGATGGTCCCCGACTTGCAGTGGTTCAACTTAAGATTTTTCAGCTTCACAGTGGTGCAAAAGCTATACACATTCAGTTGAAAGCGTTCTTTGAATTTCGAACATTGATTTTTCCCTGGACTAGCGACTTGGGGTGCGCACTCTCTCGTGATGCTGGACAGCGACAGCACCCTGGACAGCGGCAGCAAGCCGCAGCTCCCCGTCACCCAGGCGATCACGAGGGTGAATAGCGATGCCCTACAGTGTACTGTGTTGTCAGCGTTTTTTGGACATTGTGTTTTGTGTTTTCACACCCCGCTGTGTCTACAAAACACCCACCTTTGTCTCCTGCTTCTTGTGAGAAGAGGAAGGCAGTGGCTCTTGAGATGAACCTCAAGATACAGGCCCAGCCGTGGGCTCCTGTGCGCGTTCTGAGTGCGTTCTGAGTGGGCCCCGCTCTGCCACGATGTGCGGTGGGTGGGGCGTATTAAACGCATTTTCAATCTGTGATGTCTTGAACTTACAGTGGGTGTATGGGGACATGGCCCCTTAGTAAGTCAAGGCACATCTGTATAGTACAGAATATCGTGCTCACACCGTAGCTTGCAGGCATGTGGGGTCCATTGTTTTCTTCAGTCCATTTCTGATGACATGTTTGTTGGGGGGGTGTCACTCAGATGGAGCATCGACATCGGAAGAAAGACACCCCTGTGCAGGCCAGCAGCCACCACCTGTTCGTGCAGATGAAGAGCCTCATGTGCTCTAACCTGGGGGAGGAGCTCGAGGTCATCTTCTCGCTCTTTGACAGTAAAGAGAATCGACCAATCAGGTAACTGCACCGGGAGCTCTGACTGGAATTTCTCAGTGTTGAAATCGTTTAGACCTCACGACGAAGCTTTAGACCGTATGACCTTGTGCTTTTCTTCTGTCAGCCTCAGTTTCTCATCTGTAGAATCCTGTGATTTCTAAGCTTCCAATCCTTGGAGTTTTCCACACGAGTTGGGTGGGACGATGCAGGCTCAGATTCTTTGAAAAACGCCAAAGGGCTGGAGAACTGTAGTAATTATTATGAAATGAAAGGGTGGCATTGATATCAGATCTGTTATTTGAGTTATTTTGTATTGATAATTCAAGGGAGAAACAGTATCTCTGAAGTCTGAAGTTTGTTCATCAAGGTCAACACGTCATATTTTTCAAATTTTCAGTAAACAATTATATGATTCTTATCCCATCTGAATTAAATGATATCAAGAGATGACCAAAATACTTCAAAACTTTGCGGTTAATGTGTCAGAGCCATGAAATTATAAAGTTTTCACATATATATGTGTAAATGTAAAAAAATATGTGTATATAGATATATATATGTTTTTTTCCCCTTTCTCAGTGCTTTAAGTCTTACCTGTTGCTGTTCTTTTACGACAAACTTTCGATATTTAGGAAGAACTTATAGTGAATGTTTTTGTGTACTTTAAACTTACGTATATATTTTTTAAGTTGAGCACCCGCAACCGTCTTTTACATTACAATGTTTAAATTTAAATTTAGAATTTAAATTCTATCATACAAATCACAATGACCTAACTGTACCATGCTTAAAAAAAAATACTTATTAAAATAAATGCTGACAATTTTAAGCAACATCGAGCCACATATATTGTTTTATAAACACAAAACAATCCTGGGGTATTTCTTTTCTAGTAAAAAAAGGGTTTCTTTCCCGAGGAAATATTCATGAGGCTTATTTTTAATGCATTTATAGCCATAAAATTCTTTGGTGAATTAATTTATATGTTAATGTTCATCTATTCATCTATTAGTAAGTGTACTTTCTATTTCTTGACAGCGGACTGTGTCCATAGAATTTAAAGGTGACGTTTTTTGTGCAGCAAGGACAGAATTTATGAGGTGTGGAAATATCGAGAGAAATACAGTTTCAAAAGCTACTTTCTATACTGTTGAAAGAGATGAATCAGTGAGGTAGAAAACCCTTCCCCGTTCACGTATCAGCGCCACTCAAATGGAAACATACAGGCATGAGAAACTGATCCAAGTGACAGCTTAGCACCTGCTTTAGAAATTTGGAGGATTAGAGATAATGCTCGCTTACATGTGGAACTCCGTCTCAGAGCTTGGTTTATAGGTGGTTTAGTTTAACAGAAAACTTCATAGCAGCATCTGTATGATCTGCGGTCTCTAACACACTTCACGGATGACGTGGAATGTAAAAGGGAGACATGAAGTCACTCTTCTGCTCATTCCCATTAGGCCAGAGATTTGGAGGGACACAAATTCCCCGTTGTCGTTGATGTTCAAATTGCGTTAATTTAGGATTAATATCACCTCTTCTCTCAGTTTTGTCTTGTGATAAACATTTTCAAATTTTTCTAAAACGTCCTAATAGGTTTTGATCGACAGAGTTCCCTTGTTTTATTTCTATTTACTTGGTTAAAGTAGAGAATAAGTCTGGGTTAGTTTGGGTGCAGGATCCCCAAAATATTATATTTATGGTCTTCGAGTTCAGCTAGGAGCTGGGCGTTTTCTGTAAATGATCCGCCTGTGTTCCATACCCTTCTCCTTCCCTCCCTCTTCCCCCACCTTCCCCCTTCTGCTCTGTGTCTCTCCCTGCTCTCTCTCTGTCACACACACAGGCTCCTCTAATACCCGACCACAGGGGAAATCAAGCCTGAATTCCCCTCCCCTGAGGGGAGGGGACTCCTCTCTGAGTTGGGCATGGCTCTCACCTCCCAAATTCATAATCACCATAAACGTGATTGGCAAAAGGATGCAGGATGCGTAAGAATGAAAACACGCTCACCAGGGTTTGGAACAGCCTCAGATTTCTTTTCCTGACTTTTGCATAGAGATTGTTCTTTCAGGGAGTGTTTAAAACCTCGCTGGAGCAGCCTTCGTTCAGACTGCCCCGGTCAGACTGCCCCGGGCTACGTCACCGTTAGCGTCTGAGAGGGGACGGGCTGCACAGACCTGAGCTCTGCTTGGATCTTGCCTCCGCCATCGACTGCTGCTGCCTCGACCCCTTCACTTACCTCTGTCATTCCCTTCATCTCAAAACTGGTGACAGGTCCTGCTCCCTTTCCTGCCCCTGGCATAGCTAATGAGTGTCCGGTTTACGCATCGTCCCGGAAAAATGTACTGTAAGTGAAGGGTGTGGTTTCGAGGCTTCGTGGTGTTTGTTCTTATGCCCTACAATCTGCAGTGTGGGATGTGTGGGTATTTTAAAATCATCGTGTATTTTTCAAGTATTTTAGAGAATTTCAGACATATAAAAAAAAAAACAGAATCGAGTCATAAAGTCTCATGTACCCACCACCAGCAGCTCCATAATTGTCACCCAGGGCTGATCTTGTTTTAACCACATCCCTTTGCAGTCTTCCCTTGTGCCCCAAGATTATTTGGAGACAAATTCCTGACATAATATTTTTTTCAAATGTAAATATTTCAGGGTTTATCTCTAAAAAAGCTAATGTTAAAGTAATTACCACCTGAAAAATTGGTATTTCCTTAACATCACCAAATATCTCTTTCCGCCCGGTGTTCCGGTTCCCCCTGCCGACTCGTGAACACCGTCATGCAAATTCCAGATCAGTCGTTTGTAACTTACAAGACCCAAATAAGGTCCATGTGTTGCAGCTGGTGATGAGTCTCCCGAGTCACTGTTTATAATTTCCCTCTCCGACTCTCTGTTTCTCGTAAGTTTTTTGTCGAAGAAACCTGGTCCTTTGATCTATTTCTTTTTCAGAGTTCCAAGTCTAATTCAGTGAAAATCTGTGGACAAAAGCTGGTATAATTAAGTGAATGCTTTTGCTGTTAAATAAGACAATTCGTGCTGTCATTTACAAAAGTTAAAAAACACAGTCTAAGTATAATCTTTATGACATTTCTCTGGCCGTTGGTCACAAGAAGTTACCTGGCTCAGGTACAGGGGCTGTCACGTGCAAAGCCCGTAGAGGCGTGATTAGCAAAGGTAGATGTCTATTCTTCTCATGAGATGGACAACTGGTTAGGACCTAAAAACCACTTTCCCCCATGAGGAAGCGAACATCCGGCATTTACTGAGCACTGACCACATGCCAGACTTCACTCTAAATGTGTTCAATATTGTGAGAAAGGAAAAAATTCTTCTTTCCCTCCTCTGGAGCTTTTGGCTAGTCGAATAACAAAATGGACACGAGACAGATTAACAAGAGAAAAATCAAATTTAATTTTGTGCTCATGGGAGCCCCACATCCACGAGAGTTTCGGAAAGAGGAAGGAGAAGTTGAAGAGCATGTGGCATCGTGAGCTCAGGCCGAGGCAAGCAGCTCGGGACTTCAGCGGGTCATCGCAGGAGGCAAGCAGAGCAGGTGTCGGTAACCAGCCCTGCAGAGTGTCATCAGCGCTGACGTCACAGGCAAGGGGGTCGAGGCACAGGGAGGTCACGCAACTCGCCCGCGTGCCCAGAATGGAAGGAAAGCATGGCCGGCCCTCCGGGCGCCACCCCCTGCCCTGGCCGCCCTCCTCCCTGGCGTCAGGGTGTGTCTGAAGGTTCCCCCAAGTTAAGCAGGATTTCATCGGCCAGAGTGAGAGCTTCAGAGACTGATAGTCTTAGTAACAGGTTGTGCTAAGTTCTTGATAGTGGCGAAGCGGAAACTAGCATAGGGCCTCGGATACATTCTGTGCCTCAGAAATGGGTTTTCCAGTCTCATCCCTTCTCAGAACTCGGTAAGAAGAGCAGAGTAGCCTCGGCTCTTGCCACGTCCAGGGATCGAAACTTAGAGTCGGTCCTTGGAGTTGTCCGGTGCACAAGGAGCCCACGTGTGAAAATGACCCCCCTGCTCGTCAGCTCAGTGGACAGCGAAGCGCATCGTGTCGCCTCAGTCCCAGGACGGGCGCAGTTTCACGAGTGAAACGTTTTTAGAGAGCGTTTCTCTGAGAGTTCTGAGTTTCCTCAGTCCCCAGGGTCCAGCTGGGAAAGTCAGGGGCTCGTTTCCCTAGATAGCATCCGTAATTTGATTTTGTTTTATTTTATTCTACTCCATTTATTTAAAACAAAACAAAACAAAACACTCATCTAATGCTTACGATGTACCAGATACTCTTCTAAGTTCTTTAAAAAATATTACCTTACTTACCCCTGTAAGAGCCCCATGAGGTAGGTTCTATTAAGAGCCCCATTGTTTTATAGACGGGGAAGCTGAGGCACGGTCATGATTCGCTCAAGGTCGCACAGCTGGGATGTAGCGGAGCTGGTATTTTTCCATCTCAGTCATCTCATTCTCTGCTGTACACCCGTTCTCATTATCTTTAGTACTTATAATTCTGTTTTCTTCTTCGATCGGTTTCACTCACCATGTATAGCAAGGGGTCTAGTAAGCGTTTTCTGTTCTTTTGTTTTGTTGTTGTTTTTTTAGGAAACCAGAGTGAGACAGGCTCGAGCTTGCCAAGAGCTGACAGGAAGTGCGCAGTAATGAGGCAGAAGCCACGCTCTGGGGGGGCGGGGGAAGGGTCACCACTGCTGGACCAGGGTCTCCTAGGCGTCAGGAAACAGGCTTGACATTGCAGGTGGGGGTCAGGCGTGGGCCCGAGGAAGGAGACGTGTGGATGTGCACAAACGGCATAGCATTGGAAATAGGAGGGGTTTTTTCACATAAAGAAATGCAGTGGCTGCACATGACATGCTGCAGTTGTCTCCCTCGTCCTGCATTCAAAATTGGCGCGTGCCTGTTTGCTGATAGAAATGCTCACCGTGTTTGTGCTCGCCACAGGCCACGCAGCTACGGATGTTGTATTAAGTCTTATCTTTCCCCTGTCGATATACGTCAGTCAGTCAGCAACAGACTGAATTCCATGGGCCACTGAAAACGTCGTTCGCCGCTCGACTGCCTCCCTCATGACCTCCGTTACTTTGCCTGCTGCCGTGTTCTAAGGCTTCATTAATTAACGCTGTAAATTTGTTTTAGGACTCATCTATTGCTGTATTTCATTCTCATCAGAGAATATATTTAATGGGACCTGAGTGTCACATATGGTCACTAGGCTTAGTCCAGGGCTGCGCGTGCATGCCAGCTGCAGGCGTAGGCTTTTATCTGAGCAGCTAGCAGCAGGGTGTCCCTTCTAGAAAGGATTCATCCTGGTGATTACATACAGAAGTCTTCGCCCAGTAATTTAATTACATTCACTTTCTGCCGGTACCTTATTTACATACTTTTTATTTTTTCTACCATCATACAGCTAAACTCTTCCTTTTGCTTGAAATGCTTCATTTCCATATACATTTTTTATTACCCATAATTACTTTCTTTTCAGTATATTATTCCAGTTCTGTCACTTAAGAAAAGTATCACTAGTGTGTTTATTATTGGCGAGGCACAGGTATTTTTTAATATGTGCTCATAGGGAACTGCGAAATCCGTCTGAACTTCGCTCCATCCTATGACAGGTTTCTTTCTGGATCTTGCACAGGCGCCATGATACAGTGTGTAAGTGGCCAGGCCTGGAGTCAGAGGGCCTGGGTTCAAATCCGGGTTTGGCCTCTAGCAGGCCGCATCCACTGAGCAAGTTAATTTTCTCTGTTGGCTGTTAACTTATCTGCTAAATGAAGATAATAATAGTGCTTTCCTCGTGGGATTACTTGAGGATTAAATGAAATAATACATATACTTCATGGTGTAATGCTCAGCATGTGATAATTAGTAAATTTTAACTATATTGGTAATAATTTTTAAAAACCAAAACGGGAACTATAACATAACCAGAAATTATTTGTGGTGTTTGGTCACGGATTCTTAAAGAAATCATGTATTCCAAGGACTTATTGTTGACGTTTTAGGTATGTGTTATTATATATGAACTGACAATAATATTTTTGATGATGTATTTGGCAGAACCTAAGAGGACTGTTTTCCTAATGGTCTAGGACACTCAGTACTATATAACAGTATAATTTATCTTTAAAGCATAAGCTTTGACTCATATTTAATCAAAATAGGCAACTGTTAGAAGATTAATATTCTGAGAGAGGAAATATCTTATTCGCTTAAGCGAACCCTGAGTCTACATGAGGACCACCGTCCCAGGAATTCTGAATTCTTAGAGGTCCATCCTCCCCCACGTGAGCGGATGCTGCAGTTACCTGAATGTCACGTTCCCGCGAACCACGGCCTCGTGCCCTCATTCACGCAGCACACGCGTGTGTGGGGTCAGTGTGAGTGCCAGTCGCACGGGCCCCGTCAGAGGGCCGGAAGTGGAGCCTGCAGCAGATGGCCAAGGCGTCCAGGACAGACGTGAGGAATCTGCTTTGAAAGAGAGGAAGGACGGTGAGATGGGCGTAAAGGGTTGAGGTGGAGGAGCGAGGCTGGGCGCGTGGCCTTGGCCTTCTGTAAGTGACGCAGGAAGCCGCGTCAGCAGCCTTCGGAGAGCGAAGCAGGAGAAAGCTCAGGGCTGGACGGGGGAGGCAGGAGCGAGGTCTGCGGACTGAGCACGGGTGTGACAGGACGTGAGTTTGCGACAGGTGGCGGAATGGCTGAGAGACTCGTCTGAAATTGGTCGTGACCCTGGCTCCAGCTCTGGGCAGGGCTGCTCAGGACGTGGGGATCAGAGGCAGGAGGCTGCCGGGGTTGGAGACCAAAGCCTCACAATGGAAAAGGACGGAGAAGATGGGGGACCTAGCACGAGGACGAGGAAAATCGAAGACGTCAGAACCACAGCTTCCGATGAGGACTCTTCAGAAGATGACACGATGTAATAGCCTTTCCATTTTTTAAAGGAAATTAAAGAACTCTTGTTTCTCTCGAACAGACTCAGTGACTGGGAAGTTGTTTCAAGAGCTTATAGAAGGGAGTTGCCAGAGGGACTAGTTTTTCCGCCCAGACTAGGAAAAGCGCTAGTATTTTCGTGCATATATCACAGTACATAACACAGTTCGTAGAGCAGATACGATTTTTTAATTCTGAGGACCGCGCTAGAATTTCTCATTTCATACATCATTTACAGCTTGTTATAGTGTGATATCACACGTTCAGCATCTCTATTTTTACATAAACTAGGGGCATTCATTGTTTTGAACGTTGACAGATAGTTGGCACACATCTCTTTTTATAGTTTTATGTGATAAAACAACTCAAAATTGCAACCTCTCCAAAGCAAGGCAGCCGTGCAGGGAGAGAGACGGCCTCTGACTGACCATTCGTGCAGAGGGAGCAGCTCAGGACAAAAACAGACGACGAGGGCGCTCAGAGACCCTCCTCGGGTTGTGGGGCTGTCAGCCGTTCCATGCGGCCCAGAGCCTTTCCTGCTGTGTCTAGACACGCTGGCACAGACCTCACCCTGGGTGTCTGTGCGCCCGTGACCTGCAGTGACCCTCCCTCGGGCGTCCCGTTGGAAGCCATCGCTGCTTCTCGTCCACGGATCCTTCCAGCAGGTGCAGGAAAGCCGGGGCCGCTGTCACTTACACTTAATCAGATTTCGTGGTTTACTCCCGCTTTGGTCACACTTCTGAGTTACAGAGAAAAAAACAAATAATTGCTTTAGCGATGTGGCGATGCCGTTAATAGGAGAGATTTTAAGAACTGTCCCAGGAGGAAGATCTAAATTAAAACAAAATAAGCCAAGAAATAACTTGATTCATGCTGAGAACACCCAGAGTAGAAGTGATTCAGTCTCTTTCTTCTCTGTAGCATGTTAAGAGCCATACAGTTTTAATTAATTTTGAAATTGTAAATTACTGCATTATTGTGGTAATAAGTGGCTGGAAATTCAAAGTGGCAGAAAACCAAAAAGTCGTGGCGTAAAAGGATTCAGTAAAGGGAAATGGATTCCCTTTAGCTCCAAGCACTCGCTCAGGCCACTTGTCTCTTTTTACTTAAAAACGTCAGTGTTTTAGAACGTGACCAGAGGAACTCTCACCCCTGTTCCTGTGTCTGAAAAGATGACCAGGTCGTTATTCTTTTCAAAAAGGGTTCTGGTCATCTCTGTCTTTCCTTCTCTGCTATGTCTGCTGCCTGTAGGGAATTCAGGTTAATTTACTTGTCCTGAGTCTCCTACAGCACAAGTTACTGTCACACCTATAGCGACCCACCCGGCAAAGACGTCTTTGGTGTTCGTGCCATTCATGCAGTAGGGTGACGCGACAGTGACGAGGGGATTGGCGCCGAAACGGCCCTTGTTAGATCCTTTTCTGAAGATGAGGCCCGGCCCGCTCATCATCCTTGTGTGCCCCGCACCTTTCCGAGTGCTCGACGCAGGGGGGCGTCGATGCGGCTCAAGGAAGCCAGTCTTTCGTGAAAGACCTTGCTGTCATTGTCTTGATCTTTTCTCGTGCCCTCCCGTTCCAGTGGGGACGTGCTTATCGATAAGAGCGAAGCCGAGGGGTCAGGTGCATCAGGAATGCTCATGGGGTTCTTCCGCGTCTCCCTGTGTGGCTCAGAGCTGCATTTTCAGACCTGTCTCTAGGGGAGCATTTTTGTAAAAACATGCTAAACGAAAAGTAAATAAAAATTGGCAGACATAAAGCATCTTCTCCTAAGTATTTTCCATTTAGAGATTTTTCCTACAAGTCGAATAGCCTGTGTCTTCTTTTTATTTCCATTGAATGTCGTAGACTTCACATTATTGCTGTTGAATCATTGATGTTCATTCATTCAGCAAAAAATTAATTATTGCTCTCAGGGCCGGCCACTGACCTGGCCACTGGGGACAAATCGATGAATAGAACAGGAAGAGAAAAATTTCTGCCCTTCCAGAACTTACATTTGATTCATGTTTAAAATAATGTGAGGCTTTTAGTCAAAAGATGTTTTTAAAGGCCAGATTTCTATACCATCTCTTTGTATGGTAACTGATATGCGATTTTCATTTCACAAACATATTTGCGGCTTCTAAAGCAATGCTTTCTAGCCTTTTCAGTGCCTAAAGAGCCTTTCAAACTTGTGAAAACTGAAGCCCCATACAAAAAAATATGTACCTATTCTCATACTCACTGACGTTTGCATATCAACTTAGAGGCTTTGTAGCTCCCTGGTTTTCAAAGAGGATTTGAGTGTAGAAGTCCAAATGCATGTGTCATCTAGTTAGTAAAAAGTATTTAATGATTTTATTTTTTAAAGTTGTGATAAATATGAAGAATCCATCAGTAAGCTGTTCTCTGTTGTGAGCTGTTGGAAGAGAATTTGATTTTGACTTCTTTTTAAAATAGAACATCTTCGTGAGATAACAAATACATCACTTATTTGTTACACTTACTGTTTTTGCAAGGCTTGAATTACTTACATTTTTATTATTTAGTCTGTTTTCACTTAAGGTTTCTTTGCTTTTGCAAGGAGCTGCCTGCTTTGACCCAGGGCGCTTAGAAAGAGCTCAGGTTTGCTTTACATTGGAGAGTACTTTGCTTTACTTATTATAGATACTTTCTCCAACAGAGAGTCATTGTTAGAAGTTCAGAATAATTACATATATATCACAGTGATTGCTGCCTCTTGACATGTCAAAGATATAGTGTTTATAATGATCGAATTATGTAAATTCCCAGAGGAATTAGAATACCTGGTCCTAAGACATGCCACAGCTATGCAGACCTTCTGATTTCATGTCGGCCACATACTGGCATCACCTAACTTTTTGTTACTTCTCTGAGGAACTTGTTTTCCACTGAAATTTTTAGATTACTTCTTTAGAGACAGATGCGAATGAATATTTTTGAGTTGTTCGGTCAAACATTATCGCCGTTTCTAAGGGTTTTCCTTGAATTCAGCGTTGGTACTTGCAAGGTCTCAGGTCTTCTGAACCTACAGTCGTCATAGTTTTTGTCAAATCAGCGTCAGTGCCAGTCACTTCTTCCGTCACGAGCCGGTTGCTGGGTCCGGTGGTGACACAGGCGCCGTGAAACCCCAGGCGATCTGCACGTTGCTTATTTATAACTTTACATTAAAAGCATTGCATTTTTTTTTTCCCATTGCGTTTTACCTTCCTAAAAAGAGTTCTGATTCAGGTCTTTTTATTTTCCAAGAAGAAAAATAAAACGACGTAGTTTTAAATCGTGCTACGTAGTAAGAGAGAACCAGCTCGATGTTCAGAATGGCAATAGAGTTGATTATGGCTTAAAAAATTATCTCCCCCGTATCAGCAAATTCTTTGCTGTCCTAACAGAGCCATCACATGAGTAGGTTACTTAGTCCCTCAACACTCAAATATTTGTGAGATGGGTCTGGGCTCGGGCTTTCGTATGAAAGAAAGGCAGCTCAGAATCAATCTGTCCTCTAGGTAAACTGCTGCAGAAACCTGACACCAAGGCTTGTCCTCTTTCCATTTCTCTTTAATCAGAAGAGCTCATGACCCTAATGTCGCTTTAAAATTATAAAGCGCATTAGCAGCCTCATCTAGGAACGCAAGCTTGAGGGGTTGCTTTCATTTATTGCCAAGAAAAACTCGGTCATTTGTGTCAGTGACGTGGTTGGCAGAGGAAAGGGAGAAAATCTTTGACTGAAGATGCAGGTGTCTGTCGCCTGTTCTCCGGTGTATGTGGCTGTCAGCAAGTCTAACTTGTTAGAGCCTGGGCGTTTGGGTCAGAGCAGCAGTCTGGAAGCACCACTGGGCTTTGAACCTGTGGGGGCTTTCGGCCCGTCCTGCCTCATGAATCGGGGCTCCCAGGGGAAGACTGAGGCTTCATACGCCTGCCCGGGGGGATGCTGGGCACACCCAGGCTGGGAGCCCCTGGACGAGAGGGCCAGGGGGTCTCTTCCCTTCACACTGGGTGATCCTTTCAGCCGTCTGTGCCTCAGTGAGCACAGAGCCCTCGGGCCAGCGGCCGCCCAGGACCCTGGACCCTCCGCTCAGGCTGCAGTGGCTCCAGCCCCTGGGGGCATTGCTGTAGCCGATCAGGGGCTGCTTGAGCAGTCCCGTTTCAAGCTGTCCTTTGCCAGGTTTGATGGGATCAGTGTGTGTCCCAGGCAGATAGATGACTTCTTCCCTATCTAAATATTTTGGAAATATTCGCTCAATATTTCTATAGAGCGGAGAAAGTATTTACCTTATAGCATTCAAATGAAGCGTGAGAGTTTTGAGTTAATTTGTAGGCTAGAACCCCTACTCAGCCACTCACCAGCTCCGTGATCTTGGGCAAGACTATTCATTATTTCTCAGTTTTCTCATCTATAAAATGGGCATAGTGAAGATAAAATAATTAATTCATGTAAAGTCCCTAGCAGAGTGACCATCGAATGGTGAATTCCCCCTAAAGTAGTATTACGGAATAACGTGATTATTTAAAGTATAATTCACTTATCCCGAGATGAGTTTTTGCACATTTCCTCCTAGCGTAGCTTGAATTTGGAATAACAGCGCATTTCCGTCCGCCGTGAGGCGCGTTCACACAGTCCTTTTCCTTGAACTGTGGTGAGTGGCAGTTGCATCCTCACTTGTGCCTGTCATTTCCAGCCTCTGCTTCGGGATATCGTACGGGGATGTTGGCTTCATGTGAGAATTCTTGCAGCAATGTACATTCTCATCGTTTATACCTCACCGGCCAGTGCTGTGTGGAGGGAAACCTAGGTAACAGGTGTGGAAATGGCCCCGTGGAAATGGGGATCGGCCGCCCTTTCTCAAGGGGAGGTCGGGAATAGGTAAATATAAGACAAGGATGCAGTAAGCCGAGCAGTTGAATCTCTTAAATATATCCATCTAGACTCAGATCGCAAACGAGCGTGAAAATGTTCCGAAACAGCCATAAATTCAAATCCCTCTGCTTCCTTAGAGATCTAACCACGGCCCTCATTTCTCCTCCTGCATGGGTTTGATTGACAGAGCTGTTATTTAAGGTGAGGACCCGGCGACTTGGTGGGGCCTGGACCCTTTCCTGGTGCCCTGCACTCCCTTTCCTTGCTCGTCTGCTGGGCGATGCCCACGCTGGCCGAGGCCACCCCACGTGCTCGCTCCACGTCCTGTGGCTGATGGCTTTGTGTTTTCGGCCTGAGAGAGCCAGCCATTTGATATTGTCACAGGTCTGAGGATACCGAAATTCAGAAGCTCGTGGGAACTGGTAGGTTAATTTTTCTTGGGTTGATATTTATTATTTTTTTGAACGTAGTAAATGGCGTAACACATTGCCTTGGATTGAAATGGTGTCCACGAGTATTTATTGACTGCTCGTTTTATGTTTGCCTTAAGTCTAGGTGACGCTGTGTTTTCCAGTACAGGTTCTGTGGGGAGTTGGAGGTTTTCTGTTTCGTTGTGGAACAAGAAAACTCAAATTTTATTTCTTAGGTCCTCTCTCTGTGTTTTGAATGACAGACTTATGAGTGCATGAATTATTAAGCCTTCTAATGGATGGTTAACACTCAGAGTGATGTCTTTGTGTGATGTTAAATAATATGACAGACATAAAAAAACCTTTTTAGGATACAAACACATGAAACACGGGTCATGTTTTCTCTTTTAGTTCATTTGTTTCTATTTTTAAAATAACAACGGTGATATTACTGATACGGAAACCTACTCTATCCTTTGAAAAGTTTTTTTTTGTTTGCATATATCTTTATATTTTCTGCTTTTGCAGTTGCTGCTTTGCCGGTTTTATCAGAAGTGAAGCAAATGGCGATTGTGTTGGGTGCGCTTCCATGTTATTTAAGCACTTCTGATGTCAGATGAATCACCTAACAAGTTTTGAGCTTAACTCGGGGTGAAGAGCAACTAGAAAAGCGATAAGTCCTGAAATATTAAATAATTTTCAGTGGATTAAACGTTTGTTTTTTTTTTTTCCCCTCTTGCAGTGAGAGATTTTTCTTGAGGCTGAATAGAAACGGGCTTCCCAAAGCCCCAGATAAACCAGAAAGGCACTGCTCTCTCTTTGTGGTAAGTGGGTCTTGATCCATCCAAGAGGCAGAGTCTTCCAATGAGACTTCATATTGTTTAGGAGAAATAAATTATTGTGGGAGAACATAGCGGATTTGCTTAACCTTTGTAAATAACACACAGATCACCAGTGAGTCCAGACTTCTGACTGCCACCAGTCATGGTCACACTTTTGTTCCTTCGCTGTGTCTTAGAGTGTGTCACTCTGCTGTCAAAGCACAGTGGCGATGGGCCCAGTGTGGCCTTCGATATGTGGTATGTACTTAATTCGTGGTTGAAGAATGAGTGAGTGAGCATCAGAATAAAAATGGGCTTTCCCTTAAAACATCATCTGACATCAGGACATGTCCAATAGAGTCGATCGTCATGGTATATTTAGAACAGGCTTTGAACCACATGCTTCTGCTATAGAAGTTCTGTTAACGTTGACCTTTGTCTTCTATGACTTGTGAAAATAATGCGCTGGGCCCTTTAAATGCTTCCATAGAAATTATGAGTTGTAGAATAACCATACTTAATTTTTTGGCAGGATTTGGGTAGCAGCGAGCTGCGGAGGGACATCTATATCACCGTGCACATCATCCGAATCGGTAGGTGCGACACTTGTCAGCGCGGTAGTTGCTCTTTGTGTCGCTGTGTGGATTACAAAGATGTCAAAGCCAGACTTGAATTTGAGAAACATGGAATTCGGAAATTGTTCCCTGGTGTCCCTGAACTCATGTACGACAACTCAGCCACCATACACAGATTTCTTTCTCTAAGTCCTTAGGTAGTTGCTTGTGTTTCATTTTGTTTTGTTGATGTCCCTAAACATATTTAATTCAAAAATTTTGTATTCGTCTTTTTAAATTCTAATTTCTGTTCACAGCATAAATTAAACTTTTAGAAGCTAGATTTCCTACAAGTTTATGAAAACTTCACAGCAGGTGGCACTCCCCAAGGCACAGGATGCTGCAGAGCATTATTACAGAAGACGCTACGAGAAAGGAGTTTTGAAATACTGACTACTATATATATTGATTTCCACTTAGGTAGTATCATCAGCTTATTAAAGGGTCTGAGAAGTCCTGCAGGGAAAAATTAAAACGCCAGTCTAACTCTGTTGACCCTCACTTTCCCCCACATTCGATTTGACTGTGGGAGCGTCTATGTAACGTGACAGTCTACATCCTGCAGAACACACTTTGGGCATTCCGCGATGGCCTTGCGCAACAGAACCAGAAGGTGTTCGCTCATTTTTACATGTAAAACGCCTCTAGAAGCAGGCGTTTTCTGGCAGAGGAAGTAGGTACAATGAGGAACGGTGGAGTGAACGCGGGTTTTCTGTGGGAGCCCGCCAGCCGATGCTGAGAGCTGGCTCCCAGCCGGCAGGGCCGCACTGCCAGCTTGGGAAACTTCTGTGGGGGGTGACATCCCGTGTGCAGTCCTGCAGAGGGGTCTTTATTTTAAATACTCTTTCATTTTGTGCACGCGGTAGCCGCATGGTGCATTGAGGCTATAAAACCTGATATCATGCCAACATAGATTTTTCTCTCTCTCTATTTTTTTCACATAAAAGTCTGTGGTGAAAACCTGTTTTCATTTTCTACTCTTTTTGCATTTGAGGGACAAAGTTTTTAAAAAGTCAACGGTTTCTGGTTTTGTTTTAATTTTCTCCTTACAAATGCCTGTGTGGGAAAAAATTGGAAAGAGCTTTTTAAAATATTGGAAAAGTTAGAACTCATGCTGCTCTGTATTTATGAGATAAAGCCTCTGACTGTTCCTGGAATGGCAGGAACAGGGGTTCAGTTTGTTATGTCATTCTTTGTGCTTTTTTTTTTTAATTCAAAATTTTAATACCAATTGTTGATGTAGATTGTGGTTTTGGACGTTTTTGTGTAAACATTGCTAAAATTTTCTCCAGCATGGAGAGAGAAAAGTAAATCACTGTTGCTTTCAGAGCTTTTTAAACGGCATCTACGGGTTGGTGGTGGGAGAGACACGGGTGGCAGAGTGACAGGTGGCCCACAGCCGGACAGCTCTGTCCTTCGCTCACCGGGTTATCACCACGGAAGCCACTTCCATAGAATTGCCCGTCGCAAGGCCGCCTTGAACTCTGTGGCGGTTGACCAGTGATGGCATTTTCGCTAAGATTTTGATGACCATTAAGTCATCAGAATGAGCGCTGACGCGGAAGCCGCCCGCCCCTCCGCCCCTCCCCCAGTCTTCGGTCCCGTTTCCGCTTCACTGAGGTCACCGCAGGCATTTGCCTGGTGATGAGGTTTCCTGGTTTGACACCTGGAAACTGAGGAGAAGTAAGATCAAAGGTAAGGAAGTCTAAGAAAGGTCTAGACTTCGTCTGCCGCAGTGAAATGGAGGCGTGGAGGATTCTCATCCATCAGCGACAGATCAGTGCCCACCTGAGTAGGGAAAGGGCACACTGACCCTCACTGGCAGTGGACAGCGGGGACAAAGTATCACCCCGCCTCGGAAGCTAAGCCCGGGCCTTCGACTGGACAGAGGGGAGGGGGAACAGAGAGATGGTCTCCTAGCCTCCCTGTCCATCCCCCCCGCTTTCCGCCCCCAAGTCTCCCCTCGTGGCCTTTAGCTGGTCGCCAACTGTTTTTACCTTTCTCCAGTCCCGCTTAGTGAATTCCCCTAGGAATCTGACCAGAACTGTGAACCATTATTCATCCCGGAGTCGGGAATGCTGGGGCTGGCATCAAACTGCCTTGTCCGCGCAGTCATGCGACCAGGGGTTTGCTGTCCACAGAGCCAGGAAGGAAGACTTAACATCGGGTGTCTGAGGACAAGGTGGCGTGGAGGTGTGGGAGTCAGTGCGGGCGGGAGCCTCGCTGGAGAGTCTCCCCACGTTGTCCTACAGACACTTCCTGCCTCTCCCCCACTTTGCGGTTCTCCCCGAGCACCCACTTTTTTCTTGACAACAGTTCTTGCTGAAGGGGTTAGAAAAAATCGGACTGATGTGCACGCCGTCTGTAAACTTCTAAGTTGGAGTGAGCTCTCGGGAACAATCTCGAGAGTTTTTTTTGTTTGTTTCTGATAAGCTTCTTGTGTAATGTTAAATAACTTAGAATACCTCACTCAGAAATCTTGTAATCACTTTGTCATCTCACATTTACAACAGAATGATTAAGTAAGAAAAAAATACATTTTCTAAAATCATGATATTGGTAAAGATTGCAATGTATATTTCATCCTGATACAATCTATAATAATATTTGAAGCAGAGGTAAACTAGATCCTTTTTTCTGTTTAAAGAGTGATCAGTTTTAAGTTTGTTTAAATTAATTCCGTAAGTAAAAATTCCTTGATAAATTCAGATATGACAGTGTAAAGTATTTGATTTGCAGGCGAAATTTATATTAAAACGGATTGAAATTTAGCCACATATTACAGCATCGGGTCATGAAAACATGACATGTGACATGCCTACATTTTGTGCATCTAAAAAACAAGTGACTTATTTTGACCACGTTTTAGTTTTGATTCTAACTGATAAAATGAGAGCTTTTAAGGCTGCTATTTGTAAGCATTTCCATGAAAATGGTATTTTGAAAAGGGAGTTTTCCTTTATTACCCATAAATCCAAACCAAATTGGACATTGCCATCCTTTTCCTTCTGTTTGACATCGGATCTGGGAAGAGCTGAATTTCACTCAGATGGACTCAGCTGACAGAATGCTGGCAAACGTCTGGAAGCAGATTTGCAGATTTTCTTTCATTGTTTTTCCCCATATTAACTTCTTATAGTTCAGCTCCAGTGTACTTTCTGCTTTCTGTCTTAAGAATAAGCCACTGGTAATTAAATATAGCACTACCAGAAAACAATCTCTCCATAACGTGCTTGATTTCAGCAAGTTAGAACTGTCTGGGTGAGCAGCATCCGAGGAGACTCAGCCACCGGCTGAGTGACGGACAGTCTCAGCCCTGACTCGGGAAGGGGCACACTGTGCTTACATGCTATTCCTCCAGGGGATCTCAAAGTGCTTCCTTTCGAAGGTGAAATAGTTAAAATAGTTTTTAAAATACAGACATTTTCTAAAATGGAAGAACGAAAGAGCCTCCGTGACTGCCTTTGCTGACGCGAGCCTCCTGGGGTGCCTGCCCGGGTCTTCGGGGAGGGGGCCTCCCAAACGTGGGGTCGGCGCTGCCTTCGCGTTTCATGGATGGCAGCTGGTGCCCAGAGTTTGAGCTGCGGGCCGGAGGTCACGCAGCGAGGCGCGCGCAGAGGGGAGTTCAGAACTGAAGCGACCTCTTCCGCTGCCCAAACCCGTGTCCTTTCCGGCACCCAGGGGCGTTTCGTGCGGCCTGCGTGTCGCGGGCGTGGGTCTGTGCGCGGTCCTCTGACCCAACGGCTCATGGCCGCGTTTGCTTCCTCCCCGCACAGGACGGATGGGGGCGGGGGAGAAGAAGAGCGCCTGCAGCGTGCAGTACCGGCGGCCCTTCGGCTGTGCGGTTCTCAGCATCGCCGACCTGCTGACCGCGGAGACGAAGGACGACCTGGTCCTCAAGGTGTACATGTGAGTCCCGGGCGCGCGGGGACGGGCGCGGGGGCGCGTGTGGCTGCCGCTCGGGGACCGCTGCTCTCGGGGGGTCCTGGATGAGCCAGGCTGGGGCGTTTTGAGCCGGTCGTCAAACACTCAGCCATTGCAGACCCGCTGCAGGTCGGGCCGCACATCCCCTTCCCCGGCCGGCGGAGCCAGGAGCCGGAGAAGCAGGAATGCAGGCGGGTCCCCTGCGGGACAGGCCACCGCTGGGGACTGAAAACCTAACGCGTCTTCACCTGGGACAGGTCTTTCCTTCTCGGAAAAGAAATCATTTTTAATGTGAATTCATCAGAATTAGGAGAGGGAGCCCCGGGGCTGGCCTTTGCCCGGCCTGTGTTCGGCCCCGGGGCACGGGGCCGAGGCCGCAGGAGCCCGTCGCCTCGCTGCGCGGGGGCCGCGGGTCCGGTCAGGGCCGGCTCCCTCCGACCGCACGAGGGCGGCCGCAGCCTTCGGCCTTCGCGACTTGTGGGTGCAGCACCCCATCTCTGCCGGCCCCGTCACGTGACGGCCTCCCCGTGTGCGTGCGTCCGATGCCCCTTTCACGGGGACGTGGTGATGCTCGGCCACCCCACGGGCCTAATTCCAACGCGAGCGCTTGCTCAGGACCCGGTTCTGAGGTGCCGGGGTCAGGACTGCAGCCGTATCACTTTTTAGGGGGGCTGGAGGGGGGGAGGCGGACCCAATTCAACTCATCACACTCTATTAAGAAAATCACGTACTGTGCTCCTAATCCAAAGTTAGCGACTCCTGTGGTGCGGTGGTTCCGGGTCGCCCCACGGAGCACCCCCTGCGCCTTCCACTTCGCCAGCCGCGTCGGGGGCGGTGCTCAGAGCCGGGCCCCAGGGAGGGCGTGCTGTCTGCTGCCCTGACCTGGCGACCTTGCCACTGACCACCGCCAGGACTGAGCTGCTCTGGTTTCTGTTCCGGCTCTGGAGTTGATCCGTCTACCATGTGCCCACAGTGTAGCCGTATGTGGAGGTCACAGGACTGGCCACTGCCTGTGGGACATGCGTTTCCAGTTGCTTTTTGAGCCCTGGGGCAGGTTTCATGGATTCTCTCCTGCCGCATCCAGTGCCCCTGGGACCTAGGCCACACGGTTCTAATTAGTGGACAAAGATTTGTCTATAGCCTGTGGTTTAGGGCCGGAAACTCTCTCGATCTCTTTTAAGAGAGATAAAGTCTGTGCCCTTGACTTTAAACTTGAAATTTCTGGTGAAACCAGTGAGTAGTAAAACTTGCTACTCTTTTTTCACATGGCAGCCCTTAACTTCAGTGGTCGGGATTAAACCCATGATAATCTTTCCAAACTCTGCTGTTAATTGTAAAACAATTTATTTGGCATAATACTGATGATAACGGCCACCATTTACTAGGCCCTTACTGGGTGCAGGGAACCGTGTTAAGCACGTGGCATGTGGCGTGTCACTTTATCGTCATATAAAATGTCCATGAAGCAGACACTGTTGGTTCAGTTTTACACACCAGCGGACGGAGAGGCTAAATGACCTGCCCAGAGATGCCCGGCCAGTGAGAGCCGGAGCAGGACTCCGGGTTGGGACTGTCTGACCCCAGACCCCAGACCTCAGCTCCTATGTTACCGGTGTGTGTGTTTCTGGGCGTCATTTCACACCCTGTCTCATAACGTGATAATGAAGCCGTTGCGTGGCATTGCCTTTTAAGAAAACTGCAATTCCTCACACACGCAGACCTTGCCCCTGGAACATCTTAGGGACTCACCGTTGTTACATGCAGACTCTTGATTATGCAGGCAGCTGGGAAAGACTCAGGAGTTCCAGCTCTGCCTGTGGGAGACAGTTGCTCTCATAAAAGTACATCGTACTGCTCTTTGTGGTTCTTACTGTTTTTCATAAGCATCAAATGAAGTTTGGGGTTATCTTGCTGGAAGGGAGATCCCTTAAAAATGCCTGTTCAGTAAATTATGAAGCTGTTCATAGAAGGAATGGCAGCCAGTTAAAACACTCCCTGCAGAGCAAGAAGGAACTGTGATTCTATAAAGGCATTTTAAGGAGGTGCCTGTTAGAAACAATTTGGAAGAAACCTGTTGGTTAAGGTGGCCGAATCCTTAGCCCACCTGCGAATCAGACACAGAACAACAACAAATACCTCATCTGGGTCTGGAAGATATTTCAGTCACATTCTGTAGGTGGTGCTGTGTGTGTGTGTGTGTGTGTGTGTGTAGAGTTTTGTAGGTTAGAAGCAGGAATTCTGGAATCACTTACCTATGAAATAGAAAGCAAGCCACCTTTCTTCCTTCCCCACTGAGCTAAAATAAGGAAACGGGGCTGGATGCCCTGAGTGGCAGTTTGGTGCCTTAACAGCTGGACAGGCTGGATGGTTCCATTCCCTCTTAGTTTTCCAGGCTCACACGATTCGGTGCTCTGTTTGGTATCCTACTAACTGGCTGGAAAATAAACTCCATCAGGCTCATCCCGGAAAAGCCTGCAGTGATGAAATAAATAAATAAATATGTAAGCAAATTGTGAGCGATCAGCGACAGACAGGGTCCACTGTTCGTGCTGTTCTGAGATTTGGGGTGGGGAGGGGGCTCGCATAACTCGTGCGTCGTCCATCCCATCGCTCCTGGCGTGGGGGAGGTGGCTGTGCATGACTCGACATGGGCACTCCTGTCATCTTGGGGTGCCTGCACTGACTGGCAGTCACTTGCAGTCAGTCGTGGGGACCTCAGAGGAGGGCGAGGACGTCCATTACGGTGGCTGCGTCCGAAGGAGCAGGTGTGCTGTTCAGGTCCTTGCTTGCTCTCATGCACCAGCAAAGCTCATCAGAGTTAATATTTTCGCAGGTGCAACACAGAGAGCGAGTGGTGCCAGATCCACGAGAACATCATCAAAAAGCTGAACGCGCGCTACAATCTGACCGGCTCCAACGCGGGTGAGCACGTGCGGCTGCTGGCGCGCCCCACGCTCTTCCTGTCGGGCCCTTTCCCTTCCTTGTCTGCCCTTGTTCTCTGTTTGCTCCCTAACTCTGACGATGCACAGTCAGCGTTCTGGCTCGTCTCCCGTGCTGCGACAGGCTTCTACTGTAACTCCCTGAACGAGGTCTTCCATTCCGGTTGAAGCAAGGTGAATCTGCTCAATAGTACCAAGTCTTCAGACCTCTGAGTGGTTACTGGCTGTGAAAAAACAAAGGACAGGCGTACTTGGGTTCACGGCAGTCGCGTGTCATAGGTTTGATGAAGGGAAATTGGTTGGCGAGGCCCGTGCAAAACTTGCTTCGCTGCCCGAGGCTGTCGCGTCGGAGACCAGCCTGCAGGCTCCAGGCTGAAACTGGCCAAGGAGAGTGGTATTGACGGCAGTGTCACGTAGAGAAAAGCGTGTGACACTTGTTCAGAAGGGAACTAAGGTATGATGCAGCATTTTATGTTATGTGGCACAGTCCTACGCTAGTGTATGTTATAGAACATCTTAATATTATGTAACCTACCTAGATTGTATAGCACAGTTTGGTCAGTAGACAAAAACTTGGTGAATATTTCTGCCCCCAGTCCCCCTTTTACACCCGTGTTGAAGCAGAACAAGCTAGGCAGGTGTGCGCTTTCGCTGACATAAGCTTCAAATTGCGTAAGCTGCTATTTGAACTGAATGTGCTGTGTTTAAGACTGCTTGTTACCGTCCCAAATATAGATATTTGCCTTATAGTCCATCTTGCCTGGCAGTTGGAAGAACCAGAATTTGGATCGACACCACCTTTTTCTCAGACCTGTGCACATCTTGCTAGGCCCAGATGATCCCCTGAGACCAAGGACCTGCAGACAGAACCTTTGTGCTTCAGTCCAAACACTGCCCTGAGTACCCACAGCTCCCGCGTGTGCCGCACTCAGGTGCGGTGAGTGGTGAGCTCGCCTTCCTCCTCGCCTTCCCTGGAGCTGGGAAGGGAACTTCGGTTTTATCTGATTCAAAGCCCAACATTTCCCACTAACTGCATAAGAGGCTTGCAGTCACTATGGCAGCTGGGGTCCCTCTAGGATGAGGAGGAGCTGGTGGCGGTGGGACACGGCATGCTTTACAAACTGGTCTTCACACCTGCCTTCTCTGTTTCTGCAAAGGAGTGATGCTAGCACTCAACCCAGCACTTCCTGTCTCCTTGGGTCGGCCCCAGCTGCTTACATGTGCCCCGTGCGCGTGGGCAGTTATGTTGACCGACTGACTGGTTATTCTCGGCGGATCCTGAGCGAGGCCACCTCATTCCCTCGGTGTCCCCGTTCCTGTTTTTAGCCGTTGTACTGAAATGAAGGTCTACTTATTGCATCCACTGTGCTGTGGGACCCTGGAGAAAAGGTCTCCCCGCCCGCTGGCAGAGTCCGCCCCCCATGTTGGCACCTGCTGTGACTCTCCGATTCCTAGGCAGCCAAATGCCTCGTCTCTGTACTTGGCTTTTGCTGCAAAGCCCTCTCTGCCCCTCTGTCCTTATGACCCAGGCCTTGTCCATCCTTTCCCTGTCAGGCCCCAGCCCCCGCCAGCCGCACGCAGCCAGCATCCATCTGCCTTCTGGTCCTCTGGCCTCTGCCTGACCCTTCTGGCTCTCTCAGGCCAAGTGATGAGCCTCATCACTCCAGAGTTCTGCTCCAGCAAGATGAACCTCAGGAAGAAACTTTAAAAAGTGAGGATTACTAAGCCCTTTACTCTTTCCACTTAAGTGTCTACCCTTCCGTCTTGGCGGGTCATTATTCTGTGTCACCTGGATCTGTTCTCCTTCTGGAGAAAAAGCAGTTCTAAGGTCAGCAGACAGGTGGGTGTTCAGGAGAGCTTCGCCTTTGTTATTGGAAAGGAGGCTCTGGAATGACTTTCTTAAAAACAGTGAGGGAAGTGAGTGTGCACAGCATCGAAGTGGGAAATCGGGCCTCCTGACGCTCTCACAGTCGCTGTGGGGAGATGTGTTGACTTCCGCCGTTTTCTCCGTGGACCATAGAATTGTTGATTAAATAAAAACAGTGCAAGCAAACGTTTCGAGAGAATTGCGTTCACTCAGCAAAGTATTTATTTCTTTTTCCGTTCATTTCCCCTCTTGTTCTTCGGTCATTGGTACTAAAAAAAAAAAAAAAAAAAAAAAAAAAAAAAAAAAAGAAAGAAAAATAACTTCGAATTAGTTTTGGAAAAAATTCTCCCACTTCATTTTGAGGCTCTTTGTGCTTCGCTGACGTCCTATCTCTTAGAATTGTAATCTTGTCTGTTTAATAGATAAAGGGGTTCATCTCGTTAACCGTTTTTATTTTCCTCTAACCTAAGACCTATATTGCAAGGGTACATTAACCACTATCTCCGTTGTGTTTAGAAACTGGGAGAAAATTGCTAGTGATTCATTTAACTTTTATAGACTAAAAAAAAAAAAATAATTGAGTTAACACGTCTCTATGGCTAGATTCAGTTAGGTTAAGTGATTTCAAATTTCCAAAGTTGTGCCCTGTGGGAATTTTTAAATCCAAAAGTAATATCATAAGAATTTGAAATTCTAAAAATAGTCATTAAAATGGTCCTGGTTTAGGTTTTTCGAGCAAATGGATATTATACATGTCGCCTCTGATAGACGCTAGCAGTGAATTTTAAGAATGTGAAATGAGAGTGAGCCAATCTGATTTACTGTGGAAATTCAGTTCTGTGATTTGACATAAAGTCTGTAAAACTCACTGGCCTTGGTTCAGTATGTCCTAAGAGACACCTCAAAATCTTTTCATGGGATCTATGTATTTATGAAATTCTCTTTCTTGTAGTTTGCAATTATAGCTTATAACTAGAAAAAAATCATATTTGCTAATGAGGCCAATTTCTACAGTGTGTGTGTGTGTGTAAGATGAGTGTACATGGTTGCCTTCCTACCACCAACTGTACTTTTTAACCCCCCAGCAGGTTAGAGGGAATTACCTAGATCAAGACCCCCGCAGCCCGCAGGGAGAGCGTTAACTCCACCCAGGAAGTGGGCGTGGTCTCCATCTGGCTGAAGGGAAGGGAGGCTTTGGGGGAGGTGGTGTTTTAGGAGTCGAGCACCCTGCCCTCACATAGCTCTGGAGTCCTTTAATTCAATGTCCCTGCATTGGCGTAGTTCTTAAGGATTGTGTCACTGCTCCTGAATTTTCAGCATTGCATTTAGAAAGTTCACTTTCTAATATCGTTAAAGGAAAGCCAGAGCTTTTTGGCACCACCTGTTGGCTAGAAATATAGTGCGTGACCTCTTTGCTCGCTTTTGGAATTACCCAATTATTAAACCACACTCTTTTTTATTCTTAACATGTTTTAAAATTTTCAATTCATTTTACTTGCAGAAATGTTGCAAGAATAGGGCAGAGAATTCCTAATTCCTCAGAGGGTAGCACTGTGTTATGCTCGTTTCTCCCTGCTACCTCCCCTCTCCGTACTCTTCATGTTTGTAGACCTGGAGGGTTTTAGAAACAGTTTTACATGTATGTGTATATAGATGCCTTCGATATGTCGTTTAATGTTACCGAGTTAGTATAATCCTAAAGAATGACACACACATATCACGTATGCACACACATACCCATGTCCACCCCGAACCGTCTGAGAACACCCTGCAGTCCTGACTCCTCTCTAGCCCTGCTGACTCCGGGGCGATGATCAAAATCGGGAAGTTGATATTAATATAATGTTCATATCTAATCTATAGCCCTCCTCTTCCATATTTTAATGATGTCTCAATGTCCACTGTATCTCATTCAGTCCTCACGTGTCTAGTTTTTTATGGTCGAAACCCTTCTCTTTTAATGATACCAGAGAAGAACGATGTAGTTCAACATATGATATTAAGATGTTTTTAAAGCTTCATGCAGTATTAAAAAATAAAAAACCCCAACCCACATTATAAGCAAATGGAAGTAATGATTAAAAGTTCATTATTATTATCTGAATTTCTCATATTTTGTTAATTTAGATAAAATCACTAGTAATGCTGTTGGAAGATTTGCTAGATAGAAAATATTTGCAGTTTTACAGCAAGTATTTCAATAAATTAAAATAGTCAGATATTAAATTACACTCATATATGCTATGCTCTATATACAGTTTTTGAAAAGTAATTTTCAGCCAGTGGCTTACTATGCGCTTCATGTCTGGAAAAAATTCCAAATAGGTAATAATAGTTACAGGAAAAAGCAACCAAACAAAACCTTTCTAACGCTGACAGCCGAAATCAGAATGAGGCGGAAACTTGACGGTGAAAATTCTCCTTTGTTAAAGGAAGCATTAATTCTCTGTGAGTCGTCTCAGGCACCCCTACAATTACAGCCCTCCCCACCCCCCCATATGCCAGTGGTCCCCTCTCCAGCTTGCACTTCTGCTCAGTAAATTTCTTTTCTGGTTAAGACTCAGAGAAAGTGAACAATTTCAGGTGTTTAATGGCCCTTAGCTGGGCACTCCATGACTTATGTGTCGCTTCGATCGTATTTTCTCTATTCCTGTCAGCCATGGGCTCGCCTCTTCTTTAGAGAAAACATGAAAACCTTCCCACCACTTTGAAATAGCAGCTCTGTGGACTGGTACTTGTAATCACAAGATGATTTGCTCATACTTATCACATGTTGCATGTTAGAACGGAGGCCTCACTGGGCGTAGGGTCACCTGTTCAGCCATCTCAGGGAGGTGATCTCCGGAAGGTGAGCCTGTAGTCAGACACTTTGATTCATCCTCAGTGGTGTCAAAATTACATCCTTTAAGAGGTAAGTCGATTTAAGGAAGCAGTCGTCAATAGGCGTGTTCCCAAATTGAATAATACTGGCTGGAAGTCAGAAATCAAGGTGTGACTGTTAAAGGAGAATGATTTTTTTTTTTTTAATTTAAATTTGCTTTAAAAGTACATCTGAAAGAGGAGCTGCTTCCCCGGATTTGACCATTGGCAACATAAGTGACACAAGAGTCCGGGTTTTCAAGGTGACACTGTCCAAGGACTGTTGTCATCTGTGTTGTCTGGCCTCCTGGTCCAGGCTCGAGGCTTTGGGACCCCGTCCATTAGCACTCAGGGCCTTCGATCTGCCACGGCCCCCGCTCGCTTTCCTCATCTCATTGCTACGCTCCGGTCGCCTCCTAATCGCTCCACTGGCTCGTTTTCCAGCAGAGTCTTCTCACTCGACACCATTCCTGCTAGACGTTTGGCTTCCTTCCTTCTTCTGCTCCAGGGACCCTGTCCCTGACCTCCCTCTGCGAACCCTCGCCTGACCCCACCAGGCTTTCACTGCATGAGGCAGCCAGGGTGTATTCCTGAAAGTTCTGTCTGGCTTCCAGTTGGACCCAAATAAGAGACGCGCTTCAAGTGTCTGTATTTGAAAAGTCAGCAACTATCTTACCTTTCAGAGACATACGTTGTGTCTATCCTCATGCGTAAAATAGTCCCCGAGCAAAGCTCTGCTGATAGAATTTGTAAATCGAAATGGAAATAAAGTACTTGCTCTGATAATAATGAGGTCCTAAATATTTTAGAAATAAACATATTACTCAAGATAATGTTTTGGAAGAATTTAATAAGAACCATCTTTAGGAAGTTTCGCCGACACCTGATGATGTCCGTAATTTTGCAGTTCCGATTTAGAAGTTCTGGCATCTGCGTTTTACCCTTTACCCGCTGCCTTCCGAACATAGACAAAGGCCCGAAGCATGCAAGTACCATCGAGAGCTAAGGGCTTTGGTTTCACTGTGGAATGACAGCATGAGGACCCCATGGACTCTCTCCAAACCGGAACAACCATAACTGATAAAGATCATATTTTAAAAAGGCATTAAAGTCTGCAAGTTTTCCTAAGAGCATACAGCAAATAAAGAAATACTTATTCAAGAATAGCTGCTACATCTTGATAAGAACAGCGACAGTTGGTGGCACTTGTGCACAACCCACTCGCTCCCTCCCACCTGCCCCTGCTCAGTGTGATGGGGATTCGACGCCAGGTAGATGCGGCCAAGATGGAACATCTCCCCTCAGCCCTCAGTCACGGGACGCTGCCTCACCGGCAGGTGACAGCTGCCAGCGTTTCTCGTCTCGCTTAGCTCTGAGTTGCTAATTTCCTGGCAAAAGTAGCTGTGAGGTCGGGCAGGGGCTCCCTTCTTCCACCTAACCCCTACTGACAGAATAGGGACTGTACCCTAGGTATAGCAGGCCAAGGGTATTGGGGACATCGATCACCCCAGCTCACTCATTTGCCGGAGGCTCCGCATGAGGAGAGACCAGCGGAGACCAGAGGTTCCTGCCGCTGCCTGGCATCTGGCTCATCGAGCAGGGAGGTGCGGCTTCTTGTTCTGACAGAGCTTTTTCGAGAGTTTTCCCACCGCGCTGCAGCCCCATTGGCACGAGCCTCCGCCGTCTCTTGCCTTCCTGTCTGCAGGCGTCTTTAACTCGAGTCGTCAGTTCCACTGTCCCGTTGCCAGGCCCGTTTCCCAGGTAACACAAGAATCCTTAATTAAGACACAACTCGGACCATGTTTTCTTTACCCCAAACTCTCCAGCGGCTTCTCGTTGCACTTAGAGTGAGAGTGACTAATTGTGGCCTCCGTGACGGCCACTCACCTTCCCACCCCGCTCTCCAGCCCCAGAGAGAGGCCTTCTTCCGTTTTCCGCATCACCCCAGGCTCTTTCCTGCCGCGGGGCCTTTGCACATGACCTTTGCCTAGGTCAGGGTCTCCCCATCTTTTGCATTGCCATCTTTTCTCTAAATTTGAATGTTCTCTCAGAAATGCCTTTGGTAACCACTTTTCCTTTATAATTCATATCCCGGTCTCTGGCTTATCTCCTTTATAACAATTACCACAATTAAAAAGAAAAAGAATTCTGGTCGGATACACAAAAAGTTATAAATGTGGATTAATTCTAGAAAGTAGAACTCAGGAACTGGAGCGGGGAGTACATTTCCTTCCAGACTAGAACCTTCTGTACAATTTGAATGATTTAACATATGCATGGACTACTTAAAATTTTTTAAATCTAATTAAGTTTTAAAATGCTAATATTTAATCACCAGTAGACACTCAATAAGTATGGATTTCATAAATGAATCTAAAAACTAAATTGTTTCTTTGGTTGCCTAGTGTCAAGTAGGAAAACAATTAGAAGATGAAAAAATCGCCACATCGTGAGACAGGCTTTTGCGACCCGGCCGCTGCAGCCACCTCGTGGGCCTCTGCCTGCCTTCTGCTCTCCACCCAGCGTCGCCCCTCGTTGGATTCTGGGCGTTAGTGGCCAAATAGGGTTGTGACACTGTAAATGCACATGCTCCAGAGGTTCATGCTCATGGCACTTACCCTAGAAACCAAATAATGATACAACCTCTAATAGTTTTACTAGGAATCAGAAGACCTCAGGGATAAAAGCAAAAATAGGGCAAAGACCTTTTTTTTTTTTTTTTTTTTACCCATTCTATGTGTGTCTGTCTCTGCTCACACTTTCTTGTTGTATCTTGTGTGTCCTCTTCCTACTTGGTTCCAATAAAATACCCCCTTTGCTAAACAAACCATTCCCTGCCTTTTTCCATTTAGGTTTGTGCCAAGTTATATTTGATAAATTTTTTTTTTTTTTTTTTTATTTCCTTCACCTCGTTCAACTAGACCCATTCTGTGAAGTGCGTTTTGCTTTGGGTATTCTGGCCGAGTGGAGATGAAGCACCTAATTTAGGGTTCTCTCTTTGATGCTTTATTTTGAGAAAAAAAAAAAAAACGAAGCAATTTTTTTTGGCCTTTTCTTAGCATATGGATATTTTTAAATGCTAAAAATGGAAAGGAAAGATCATTTCATTTTAGTCAACAATCTTAATGGAAATCCTAATTGAGAAAATTAAGGGTATATATGTATATGCATACACTCTTAAGGGATTTGTCTGTAACTTTTAGTTTGTGATGTGACTTTTAGATACCCCTCTTGTGAAAATACTTTTGCATTAATAACTCATCTATTCTTAGCTCAGATTTTTTTAAAGCACATTATATTTTTAGAACATACATTTTAATATTCTATCATTTCCCTTCTGTACTTAGAAACTCAGGAGAATTAAGAAGAAAAATATAATTATGCAGTGTTAAATACTCTTTAGTGGTAAATTTCTTAGGCCAATCTTTTAATCAATATTGTGATTTTATTTTATACTTTGATTTGGTACATATATAAAATTTTTGTGGCAGAGGACAGTTTTTGAGCTAAAGTTTGGTGAGATTGACAGTCCTTAATGCACAAGTAATGCTTTGCTTGGTCAATTAACTTACACATTTATAATTATAATGTAATTCTGTATTGGAGGCTCGCTGTTCAATCCTCAAGATTGAAAAACTGGGGATTTCAAAGCTTTTAAAATGAGTGGGCTTTCTGAAAATGGTAGATGAAATGTCGTGACGTCTTCTTCCACTACAAACACATGAAAATGCTAAGAAAATGCTAAGGAAAATGCTAAGGAAACCTGGTAAGAACCGGAGAACTAAGGTTTACAGGGAGGAAGGGACATCGGGCAGACCCGAAGAGGGTGCCCAGACCGGGAGGGCGGGGCCTCGGGGGCGCTGTGGCAGGGGGCGGGCGTGAGCGTGTGCCCTGACACTTTGGGGCTTGCATTTTAATTTCCCGTGGAAGTGGAGACGTGGCGTAGGGGTGTGTGAGTAGCATCCAGGACCGAGTCGAGTCCTCTAACGCGGGACCTGAAAAAGCTCTTTGTTTTAAAGAGGTGTCGGGGTGGGGGGTGATTCTCCCATTAGCCATCGGAATTCCAAGTTTATGCCATCGGTCTGGATTTATACTAACTCGGTAGTTTGGAAAAATCCATAGTTGTAAAATTCAACATAAAATAACTGGTCCCAGTTTCGTAGCCTGATAAAAGTAAAAGTATAACCACTCCATATTGCCACTTCCACACCCACGGTGCATGGATGCCTGTGAGAAAAGCAACACCCACTGAAGATCAGACCCAATAAAATGATAACGTATTAATTAGCCATGAAATAATCAGCAATGAGGCAGAGTAAGCAGATACAACAAACAGGAATGAAGACCTCCTAGAATTTTAGGTAATAAATGTTCATGAGATGACTAAGCAAGAGATAGAAAAATAGAGATAGAAAAATAATGAAAAAGAAAACAAAAAAGTGAAGGAAAGCTTTCAAATTCATGCATCAAAATTATTATTTGAGTATCTATATATAGCACTAGTAATATTACATTTAATAAAGCAAATAGAAAGTCTTGTCCTTCATGGTGCTTAGATTCTATTGGTTAGAACTAAATAGAATTTCTAAAGTTTTTTTAAAGAAGTCATTGTAAAAAAAAATTAGTGAACTGCTTAAATATCACAAGCACAGTTGAAAAGAGAATCAGTAAACTAAAATTATAGCTTAAAATATTAGCCAGAATGTAATACAAAGAGGAAATGCAATAGAAAATTCTGAATAAACATTTAAAATAGGAAGGATTGAATAAAAACGACCAGCATGCATCTTGTAGGAATTCCAGATAGTGCGTGTGAGCACTGCAACATTTGCAAAGAAACGGCTGAGAATTTGCAGAACTTTTGCAGAGGGTAAAAGTCCTCAGATAAAAGAAGCAAAAGTCATGAGCAGAGAAAATAAAATTAAAGTCATATTTACATAAATTGTGGTAAACTCTGGAACACTCAAGACAAAACTAGAAACCAGAGAGAAGGAACTGATTATCCCAAAAGAAATAGTCTTGGCAGCAATTCTAGGGGTCCGAATGTCGTGGAATATCTTACAATTTCCAGAGTAATGGCCAACTTTGAATTCTATCACTTGCCCAACTGTTATTTAAAAATGAGAATGAAATACAGACATTTTCAGGTAAAGTCTAAGAGAATTTAGCACTCACATTTACTGACAACTATTGAACATTCAAAAATTAGAAATACGATATATAACTTTCAGAATAGTTATACAATCTATAACAATATAAACACAATATTTAATTTTCAGAGAGAGGGAAACTAAGAAAACCCAATCCATCTGGAGCATAGCGATGAGAGAAAAAAAGAAAGAAAAATCATTACAATCGAAAAACACAAAATAAGAGAGTAGAAGAACCTCTGCCCTCATTGAATTATATCTACTCTCTTCTCAAGGGTTTTTCAGAATTTGCCACTTGAGAGCACTGACTTATTGATATCTGGGCACAAAACCGGGATTCCTATGTCCTATATCATTTTCACGTCTGTTCTGCCCATTGCCTAATTATATTTACCGATCAGATCCTTGTAAAGTCTCCCAGAGTATTTTTCTGGGTAGAGAGACGGATTTGCCTTTGACACTTGCACAGAACCTCGTCATTTACGTATGCAGGAGACTGGCAATACTCAGCTTAATCCGGTGGCACATGGACACACCCGTGAGAAGGAAGAAGTGTCTGGCCCTTAGGAGACATTGAGCGTTCTCCGGTGGAAGCCGGTTTGTTGATGGTCCTGGCGGGGAGGGGTCGGAACAGAAACGGTGGTGCAAATGACAGCAGTGGCCGCTAACGTTGTTAAGCACCTGCCAGGTATCGCCGCAAGAATTTCAGAGACTTGGTCTCCTCGGCGTCCTTACGTTACGGGTGTGCTAAACAAAGCACAGAGAAGGGGACAGCGAGACAGGCTCACAGGGTCGTGCAGCTGTAGGAGATGCTGTTTAAACTGCGCACTTACTCACCACATGTATTAAGTGTATTTATCACCGTGTTCCATTTGTGCATCTCTGTCTCTATTCACAGCTACATGTTATTTGGTTCATTGGTGGTAAAATGGCTGATCTAGTCCAAAATTAATTTTGCCTGCTACTTATAGATCATGCTGCGCTTGCCATTTTTCTGTAAAAGTGCAGAATTTTATGAATTTAAAAGGCTGTATCTTCTAGAGTGAGTTAGCATCAGTTCCTGTGAAATTAGGGCTATCAGATAATCAGCCACATTTGGCATAAGAGCTACCAAGCCTTTGCTGTAGTACGCTCCTTAGCAGAGTTATTGGGGAAAAACAGGTTGTTTTGTGACAGGCTCTCAATTAGTTAACAGCTATACCTTTGTTTAACGTTTGATATCAAATCATTATGATTGGGTCTTAAACACCTAGGCTGGTAAGAAAGTTTAGTTTAATGATTGTTCCTTTTAATAAAGGGAGACATCCCTCCCTTAGCAATTTCATATTGGGAACTTTTATTAAGGGCCAGAAAAGAGGTGATTTTGGGACATTACTGATCGATTTTGTGAAATCGAAATTTTAACCTAATTCTTCTACTTATTGGTTGTCAGAAATCCCTGTTTAAAGAGAAAAAAAAGGTCTTCCATGATCTTTCAGATTCCCTCCATCTGTAATGATTTCTCCTTATTTTAATATTCCTGTCATACCCTAAATCCTTTCTGCTTGATACACTATCCACATATGCATGTGTTACTTTCATTCTTGGATGACCAGTTCCTCAGGAGCAGGAACTTCACCCTGCACACCCTTACAGCCTGCCTTCCACCTTCCTCTCCAGCCGTGTGTTACTGACCGCCTTGCCCAAAGTGGGCCCTTTGAATCGTGGCGGCGTGAGAAGATATGCAGGTGACGTTTTAGACGTTGTCGCAGGCCCAGTGGTAGCGGATGAAGCCAGGGGACAAGGAGAGCCTGGAAGAAAACTACTTCCCCAGCGTCCCAGATGTCACCCAGGACTCGGCCTGGGTCACGGGAGCGGGTGAACAGCTGGCGTCTCTCCTGAGTAGCGAGCGCTTTCTTTGTCTTTCTGTGCTGTTTCTTATCGTCCTGCGGACTCGTCCTTCCCAGCTGGTGGCACTCGTGGAGAGGAAAGTAGGATCAGGAGTTTCTTCGATCGAAAAGTCAGCAGAACTGCATGGCTCTTCGTGGGCTGCCCCTACGGCCTCACCACTCTATTACGTTTTTTTCCTTGGTCCTGTTGAAAGAACATCCACTCTTTGATGTGTCTTTGTTAATTTTTTTTTTTTAACCGAAACGGAATTGGCGACTTGGAAAGAGACAAGTACACGTGGTCGAGTCCTCAGTCTGGTTGATCTTTCCTGTTGTTGACTGAGTTTTTATTCTGCAGAAATTGGGTCACTTCAAAATAGCAGTCTCTTCTCCTCTTCTACACGTTGTTGTCACTTGGCTGGACGAGGGGGATCTTGACCCCCAGAGCTTTAATCGCTGTCTTTCTGAGCCTTCATGTTAAAACTAACATATAAGGACGTTTTAGGGTGCAGTGAGCTCTTAAACGCATCGTTTTCCCTTTTCCCCGTGACGTTTTGTCTGGTTTTCCCCTGTCGCTTGCTGGGCACCTGCCTTCGTGCACTAGCTGGTCATTCTTGTCTGGCGTCTCCTGCGTGAGGCCTCTCTACCCCTCACACTGTCATCTCAGTGGCCTTGCTGGCTAGAGAACACTGACGTACTTCTCTCTTCATGCTTCTATTTACGTGCTTCCCTAAGACATATTTTCTCCCTAGTTCCTTTATTTAATTTTCTTCAGCATTCACATTGTCTCTGAATGCGTTTCTTGTCTCATCTTATCCTCTGCAAAGTACTCAGCTTATGTAAAAAGAAAAAAAAATCACTGAGGGTTAAATGAATTCTGGCTCCAACAGAGCAGAGCAGGGATGCTGGTCAGTTTTCCTTCCTCCAGGCCCATGATGTCTTTGCTTTTCTTCATTACCATTTAGTTCTTTTTTTCTCCTTACTTTGTACGTACTACGTAATGTCGCTAGTGTTTCTCATCGGAAACGCTGACGAGACAGACGTCCTAGTAAAACGATCTTCGCTTGCAAAAAAGTCACAGGACCTCAAGAATTGTGTTCACTCCATCGGATCCTCTGTTTAAAAGCATCACTTACAGTAGCCCAGGGTTGAGCAGTGTCCTCCCCAGTGGGAGGGACTGTCACTGTGCGCCGTGCGCGTCTGGCACGCACGGGAGTTCCACGGATTCCGGCTCCCGATGGTGCTGGCGATGCTGGGAGCAGCGTGGGCGTGTGTTTTGAAGGCGGAAGGACAGAGTGGGAGGACAGAGACACCCCCGTATCGGGGTGGGGGCGGCGGGGGTGCGTGAGTCAGGGAGAAATAGCTTCTGCGACCAAGAACGTAACACGTGTTAGTGTGTCTTCATTCCCCCCACTCTGGGACTGGAGACGACCAGTGGACAGATTCACGGGTCTCAAAGCTACACTGGCACTTGTCGCTATCGAATCACCTGGACCACTTTTTCTCCCCCCTGTTCATTCCATGTGACTCTCAGAGGACAGAGCTGCCTCTGTTCTGTCGCCTTCAGCCACCCAACTCAGATGTGGGGTGGGAGATAAAAGATAGTTAAGTGACAGTGGGATGCACATTTAGTTAAAATCCCTGGGTACTTGCCAGATTTCATTAAATGCTCACAACAGCCCTCGGACGCAGACATTCCGTCAGGTCCACACACCAGGAAGCACGAGGACTCGCGGTCACGTCCTCTTCTCTTCCGATGTCACTGCCCCTCGCGTGTCCTCACCTCGGACAGATCTGAACCCAGGAAAGGCTCCCTCTTCTCTCTGAGCCCAGTGCTTTTTTTATTCAACACATTTTCCTGTTTTAAATCTTCGATTGAAAAGCCAACAGACCAAGAAAACAGTACCTTTGTCGTTACTTGTTTCTGCTGTTGAAGGAGCGAGGGGGGAGACCCTCGTCAGTCTAGCTGTGTGGCTCACGCATTGCGCATTTCTTTCTCGTCTTGGATAATGCATTTCGCATTTCTTTCTCGTCTGGGCTCACGCATTGTGCATTTCTTTCGTCTTCGCTCCATGCGATTATGCGATTTCTTCGGCCCCTCGGATAATGATTTCAGATTTCTTTCTCGCCTCGGGTTCACGCAGATTATGCGATTTCTTTTTCGGTTCTGGCTCACGATTATGCGATTTCTTTTTCGGTTCGGGCTCATGCATTGCGATTTCTCGCCTGGCTCATGATTATTTTTTCTCGTCGGTTCATGCATTGCGATTTCTTTTCTCGCTCGGCTCACGATATGATTTTTCGCTCGGGTTTGTGATTGGCGTGATTTCTCGTCTCGCGTGCTCGCTGCCGTTCTTACCAGCCGCGTTTGTCCTTAGCGTCGCGGTGCTGTGGGTCGTGAGCGGGGCCTGCTGCCTTGCACGCTGTGGGCGCAGGGTGTTCCCAGCTGGGGCGCGAGGACAGGACGGGCCGAGAAGCCACACGTCCTCCTCTTAGCGTCTGCTGAAGTTGTTTTCCAGTCACCACGGGAAAAATGGGAAAGCTCCGGGATCCAGGTAGGAAAAGTCACCTGGAGACTCTTCCCGTTGCCTCGGTGCGCAGAGATGCTGTGGGCGGGGGGTTTCTGTCCCACCCTCCAGGCCTCTCCCGTAATGCCGGTGTCTCCGACTTGTTTCAGGCTTGGCGGTGTCGCTTCAGCTGCTACATGGAGACATCGAACAGATCAGAAGAGAGTACTCGTCAGTGTTTTCTCACGGCGTCTCCATAACGAGGAAGTTGGGTTTCTCTAATATCATCATGCCGGGTAAGTGCCTCGGGGTGAACCACGTGATGAAATACAGGTATTTTGTCTGTTTTTGACGTTTGAAAAATGGTTTCAAATTTCGAAGAGTTCGAATGGGCCGTGCCGGAGAGCGCAGTGAGGTTCCCTAAGTCCTCGCTCAGCGCCGTCGATGGCTCCTGCGGCTTCGAGCAGAACGGTGCACAATGAAACGAGTTTTTCCACAGGCTGAGTGATGTGAACAAGAGGCCAGTTTCCACGGCGTGTCACCAGCATGCGAATGACACGAGATTATTCGAGGGCCTGCTGAATGCGATGATAAGCAAAAGGGTTTTTTTTTTTAATATGTTTATGTTTTGATTATATTAGGTTGGGTAACTTGTCGGGGGCATGGCTGCATGTCACTGTGACCGTGGTCAGAAGGAAAACTGAGGTCGTGTCCAGAAAATAAATAGTTTATACCCTTTGGTGGAAAATGTTAGTGAAATCACTTAAAGGAAATCCTTATTGATGGAAAGAGTGATTGAGTAATAGCCTTTCTTGGAAGACTTTTCCAGCCAAG